>NW_024746161.1:10649436-11084436 GCF_018991925.1 Homarus americanus
GTTAGTAAATGTTAATTTGTGGGCTTTCCTCCGGAATGAACAATAACAGCTCGTTCACTCGGACCAAAACCTCACAACACTGTCCGAGTGTATTGAATATTCGTTGACTGGGTGCGCGGGCTGGCTCGTCATAATCAAACACTCACAACCCTGTACGCTTGAACCGAAACTGTGACAACTCCTCAGATATTTGAACACTTCACTCAAACACACGACTCTCTACTTCACTGTGTCTTGTGCTGACATTATGACGATCTCCGTTGTCTCTCGCTGAACTCCCGGCGTTGGTGGTTCCTTTGTTCCTCATGGTAGTTGAGAATTCCCTTCGACGCCCCCCACCGTACTTGTTGTGACTGTAAACGCCTTAGTTAAGGACGTTCAGGTTACGGGCAAGTCGAAGGGAATGATTGAAACCCGTCTTTTGACGCATTCAATATTTATTGATGTGGTCAAAACCTGCAGAGGAGAAGGCTTTCATAATATTACAAGGTGATCCATCTGATACATAATTAGTTAGTCTCACACAATTTTATCTTAATTACAATTTATTAAACATACAGACATAACACAAAGTTCATAACTCTATTAATCTTAGCTTCCCTTCATTCTGCATTGTCTTATTACTCCAGGTTAGGCAGAAACGAGTAGGAGTAATTAGTCAACAATATTTCAGTACCGAGGGGTATGTCATCACTTAGGCCGTACTTACAAGTGCGGGTCAGTGCAGATCAATATGGCGTTCCAAGAGACAGCAGTATTGCGTAAATCGTCCCAGCACAAATTCTCGGACAGGAGAAGGCTGGTCTTCACAGCATCACTAGAGAGGGCAATCTGTCTCAGGCAGCACCGCCACCAGTCGAAGACCGTCCACTCAGCAGAACCAGGACTTGTCTGTAAACACTTCTACATCTGGCGAGGTCACGGGTCGAAAGATTTAATGGCATCACACGCCAGCACTGTAGCTGCAGCCAGCGGCGATAACACTGACAATAAGGACAGTTAAAGCTTTCAACATCACTCACAAAGGATCTTGTATGCTTTAACGTCTCTAAGTTGACTCAAAACAAGGGTGTTCTCTCTCACATTCAAGTCCACTCTATAAAGAGGTTTTGGTTTCAGTAAGTTAGATGACGGAGGACTGAGGCATCTTGAAGTGATGAGTCAGACGGGAGACTCAATAAAGAAGACATGTTTTGTGGGCTATTGAGTCTAATGTGAACCGTACGACCGTGGTGCACCATGCTAAATACTGATGTTGTCCAGTCTTTGTTGTATCTATATGCCCAAACTCCCGATGGGCCAGTCCGTCACTGGGTGACGATGTGTCATAAACCCTCATTAGCTGTAATTAAACCTTTGTAATTACAGTACTTTTAGAATATTTTCATTTTACAAAAGTTCATTTATTCACTTGTAGTTTTCATTTATAAATTGTACTTTTATAAGAATATTATCTAAGGCAAAATATTTTGTTTCAGATACTGTGATGTCACATCTCAAGACCAAGTGTAACTAAGAAGAAGTTCACAATGTCAAGCAGAGATAAAAAGTTCTCCTGTGAGGAATGTGGAAAACAGTTTGGCTTAAAGTCTACTCTTCAGACACATTTACTTGTACACAATGGTGTGAAGGAGTTTCAATGTGAGGAATGTTTGAAATGTTTCTCCCTGAAGAGTTATCTCAAGACACACATTCTTGGACACAGTGGTGTAAGAAATTTTGAATGTGAGGAATGTGGAAAATGTTTCTCCCAGAAGAGATATCTCAAGGCACACTTTCTTGGACACAGTGGTATAAAGAAGTTTGAATGTGAGGAATGTGGGAAATGTTTCTCCCAGAAGGGTAATCTCAAGACACACATTCTTGGACACAGTGGTATAAAGGAGTTTGAATGTGAGGAATGTGGGAAATGTTTCTCCCAGAAGGGTAATCTCAAGACACACATTCTTGGACACAGTGGTATAAAGGAGTTTGAATGTGAGGAATGTGGGAAATGTTTCTCACGGAAGAATACTCTCAAGGCACACATTCTTGAACACAGTGGAATAAAGGAGTTTGAATGTGAGGAATGTGGGAAATGTTTCTCCCATAAGAGTAATCTCAAGACACACATTCTTGGACACAGTGGTATAAAGGAGTTTGAATGTGAGGAATGTGGGAAATGTTTCTCCCATAAGAGTCATCTCAAGACACACATTCTTGGACACAGTGGTATAAAGGAGTTTGAATGTGAAGAATGTGGGAAATGTTTCTCCCAGAAGAATAATCTCAAGAGACACATTCTTGGACACAGTGGTATAAAGGAGTTTGAATGTGAGGAATGTGGGAAATGTTTCTCGCGGAAGTATCATCTCAAGTCACACATTCTTGGACACAGTGGTATAAAGGAGTTTGAATGTGAGGAATGTGGGAAATGTTTCTCACAGAAAAGTCATCTCAAGAGACACATTCTTGGACACAGTGGTATAAAGGAGTTTGAATGTGAGGAATGTGGGAAATGTTTCTCTGAGACGAGTACTCTCCAGACACACATTCTTGTACACAATGGTATAAAGGAGTTTGAATGTGATGAATGTGGGAAATGTTTCTCTCAGAAGAGTACTCTCCAGACACACATTCTTGGACACAGTGGTATAAAGAAGTTTGAATGTGAGGAATGTGGGAAACATTTTGCATTAAAATGTAATCTCAAGAGACACATTCTTGGACACAGTGGTATAAAGGAATTTGAATGTGAGGAATGTGGGAAATGTTTCTCACGGAAGAGTCGTCTCAAGACACACATTCTTGGACACAATGGTATAAAGGAGTTTGAATGTGAGGAATGTGGGAAATATTTCTCCGAGAAGAGTCATCTCAAGAGACACATTCGTGGACACAGTGGTATAAAGGAGTTTGAATGTGAGGAATGTGGGAAATGTTTCTCCCAGAAGGGTAACCTCAAGACACACATTCTTGGACACAGTGGTATAAAGGAGTTTGAATGTGAGGAATGTGGGAAATGTTTCTCCCTGAAGGGTAATCTCAAATGTCATAAACTTGTGCATGAAAAAAACAGAATTCAATAAATGTTTGAATGACTTTAACAGAAGGTAAATGTGACACATAAACTTGAATACAGTGATATACATCAATATAAAACCACTTGAACAAACTCTATGAATGTAGCTGAAATAAAGACAAGTGACAAATGCCACTTTTATAGATATTCAACACAAGTTATAATTATCTGCTCGTAAGATGTAAATTTCTTCTACCATGGCCTTAGTGTATACATTTGGTGTTGGTTAAATATCACTCATAATAATTCTCCATTTTGTTTCATCAGCCTTTTTAATAATGTTATTTACAGTACAGTAGTAAGCTAAGGTTAAACTTATCATCTTTGTGCTTAAAATTTCATCTTCACTAGATAAGCTTTGTTGAACATTGATGAACTCTCATTTACTATAATTTGTGCATCAGTAGTTGTGTCAACTGTGTACGTCTGTCTTTATTTACACTTGACGTAAGTTTTATCACAAGTACGTACATTAACACGGGTAGTAAATCATCTTGGTAAAGTAGTACAGTGGTGGTAGACCATTTGTTATAGTCAAGGTGTTGTCACTATCTCACGGAAACTCTTCAATCTCTGTTGAAATTGTACGTAAATATTTGATAAGTTTTGCTCAATTCTGACGAGATATTTTGATATTTTATCTTGAGTAAAATGGTTGGTAGTTTTGATTCATGTTTTAAATATATTCTTTCATCACTTACAGATATATGGTACCATTGTCTGGTAAATAATGGTTAGGGTTCATATATAGTACCTGGTGTTATGGGGCAGATGAACTTTAACACCTCTTAACTGTATATAATATCACGTTTAATATATTGTTCAGTTAGCATCTTGTACTTTAGTTAGGTAACTCTTCTTGGTTATATATAAATTCATCCTTGGGCAGTCATTTTCTTATAGTAGCCAATGCTGAAATGTCAAACTCTGGGTTAAAATTTGTTTTTTGATCATGTCAAGCAGAAGACTTGTTTAAATTAACATACAGTATTTAGATATTTGCTGTTCTTATATACAACTTTTCCTAATAGTACTGGCTTGTGTTTATCTAACAATGGTGTTTTAAAAAATGATTGCTACAAGAATGTCATTAATTTTGTGTACTTGAATATAGAGTTTTATGTTAATACAGGCCGTCCCATAATTTACAACAGGGATAAGTTCCTGGACCCATAGTTTAGGTTAGGTTAAAGCCCATACAAAACAACAATAATATCCCATATATAACAAATAATGTAAATAAAGTGATGTTAAATGTTATATAATGATGAAAATAATGAAAAAATGGGATTTTAATTACAAGCTTTTGTGGTGAATGTATTGGGATCCCGTTCATAAGTGCGGGTGATGGTAAGTCGGACGGTCGTAACTCGGGGACTGCCTGTATACACTTTATGTTTGGCCATGATGTGCCACAAACATTAATATCTTACAGAATGAGATATAAGTATTTAAACTGTTGCTGAATATTTTATTACAACCCCAATATTGTAGAACATGTGTACAGTAATGGCTGGTCTTCAGATACTGTATGTGGATGTCTTAAATTAATATTGCTGTAATTGCCCTAAAATTCATTATGAGTAAAGAAGCATTAAAATAATAGGTTTTTGGATTTATGGAATTTAATGAGCAGAAGATTCCATGGCTGGTTTATATTTTGAGTTGAGAGCCAAATGTTAGATTGGTCTGGACGACGCCCGGGGAGGAGCCAAGGTAATATTTATGATAATTTACTGTTTTATGACCGTAATTATTGCTGGAAATGAGCCTAGATAGAATATTATTTAATAACATGATGGCAAGGGTTGAAGGTGACTGCCAATAACTCATAGAGACGAGTATTATATGTAAATTTGGGTCACTAGTTTATTACATTGTGTATACAGTAAACTGGAGTCAGTATTTATTGTCCAGATCACTTTCCTGGTGACTGTTTTAGTGTTTGTTTGACCAAGATTCAACATTGTCTTTGTTATATGTGAAGCTTTAACCCTGTACTGTACTGATCTATATTATACAGTACTGTACTGTACTGTATTGTATTGTACTGTATGTCAATTGTAGCATTAATGAGGGACTACTGTACTGTTCCATAATATACTGTATTGTTCTGTTCTGATCCATATTATACTATACTGTTCTGATCTATATTATACTGTACTGTTCTGTTCTGATCCATATTATACTGTACTGTTCTGTTCTGATCCATATTATACTGTACTGTTCTGTTCTGATCCACATTATACTATACTGTTCTGATCCATATTATACTGTACTGTACTGTTCTGATCCATATTATACTGTACTGTTCTGTTCTGATCCATATTATACTGTACTGTTCTGTTCTGATCCATATTATACTGTTCTGTTCTGTTCTGATCCATATTATACCGTACTGTTCTGTTCTGATCCATATTATACCGTACTGTTCTGTTCTGATCCATATTGTACTGTTCTGTACTGATCCATATTATACTGTTCTGTTCTGTTCTGATCCATATTATACTGTACTGTTCTGTTCTGATCCACATTATACCGTACTGTTCTGTTCTGATCCACATTATACCGTACTGTTCTGTTCTGATCCATATTATACCGTACTGTTCTGTACTGATCCACATTATACCGTACTGTTCTGTACTGCACTTGGGGGTTAATATCCAGGTTCTATTGCAGTGTTACGTGAGGTTATGTTGTCTAGCACTCAGGATGGGATGGATGGAAACTCTAGGTGGTGGTTTTCTTATATAAAATATATTATATGCAAGACAGTCTGGTGCTGGAGATGCCGTGTGGTGAGAAGCTTGGTCAAGAGACACGTTCCAGTGAGTAGTGTGCTTGAGGAGGTATCTGTGCAGGGGCTTCGTTAGAGGAGGTGTTGCGTGTTCAGGAACGTAGGGTAGAATGAATCTCAATGGAGAGACTAAGAGCTTATATACACAGCAGCTGGAAGTAAACCCGTGGGAACAGTCAAGGACGTAATTTTGGAGTGTGTGGCCATATGTCTGGCCACACACTACAATCACATCTGCCTGAGGGACATACTGCCAGAGTGTGTGGCCATATGTCTGGCCACACACTACATATAGTGTTGTTCACATCTGCTTGAGGAACATACTGCCAGAGGTACTTATATCCTAACCTTAGTCTATCAGTTACAACATCTTATAATGTAGTGATGTTGTTACTTGCTCCATATACTTGTTTCACTTGATACACCTCATCATGGTAAACTATGGATCGACTAATGCCTGTTAGCTCTCATCTGCTGCATTCATAAGAACACTGAACAAAGTGGCACTTTAAGCTAAGGTTTCTTTGCCCATAATTAATTTCAGATCAATTAGATCAATATTAAGGGAGATATGTAGACTTTACCCTTCAATTTATAGAAATAAATGTAGCTGTAACGCCATTATTAATGGATTATCTGTTGTACAGTACAGTACAGATGTCCATCATTAATACTACAACTGATGTACAGTACAGTACAGATGTCCCTCAATAATACTACAACTGATGTACAGTACAGTACAGATGTCCATCATTAATACTACAACTGATGTACAGTACAGTACAGATGTCCATCATTAATACTACAACTGATGTACAGTACAGATGTCCCTCAATAATACTACAACTAATGTACAGTACAGTACAGATGTCCCTCATTAATGTTACAACTGATGTACAGTACAGTACAGATGTCCCTCATTAATGTTACAACTGATGTACAGTACAGTATAGGACAGTACAATACAGATGTCTTTCATTAATGTTACAACTGATGTACAGTACAGAACAGTACAGTACAGTACAGATGTCCCTCATTAATGTTACAACTGATGTACAGTACAGTACAGTACAGATGTCCCTCATTAATGTTACAACTGATGTACAGTACAGTACAGATGTCCATCATTACACAGTACAGAACAGTACAGTACAGTACAGATGTCCATCATTAATATTACAACTGATGTACAGTACAGTACAATACAGATGTCTTTCATTAATGTTACAACTGATGTACAGTGCAGTATAGCACAGTACAGAACAGTTCAGTACAGAACAGTACAGTACAGTACAGATGTCCATCATTAATATTACAACTGATGTACAGTACAGTATAGCACAGTACAGAACAGTTCAGTACAGAACAGTACAGTACAGTACAGATGTCCCTCATTAATGTTACAACTGATGTACAGTGCAGTATAGTACAGTACAGAACAGTACAGTACAGTACAGATGTCCCTCATTAATGTTACAACTGATGTACAGTGCAGTATAGTACAGTACAGTACAATACAGATGTCTTTCATTAATGCTACAACTGATGTTCAGTATCACAGTACAGCACAGCACAGTACAAAACAGTTCCGAACAGGACAGTACGGTATAGTACAGTTCAGTACAGAACAGTACACTACAGTATAGTACAGTACAGCACACCTCAGTACAGTACAGTTCAGAACAGTACAGTATAGTACAGTACAGCTCAGTACAGCACATCACAGCACAAAACAGTTCAGAACAGTATAGTGCAGTACAGTACAGCACACTACCGTATAGTACAGTACAGCACAGTACAAAACAGTTCAGAATAGTACAGTATAGTACAGTACAGCACAGTACAAAACAGTTCAGAATAGTACAGTATAGTACAGAGCAGTATAGTATAGTACAGAACAATACAGTATAGTACAGTACAGCACAGTATAGTACAGTACAGTACAGCACAGTATAGTATAGTACAGTACCAAACAGTTCAGAACAGTACAGTATAGTACAGCACACTACTGTATAGTACAGTACAGCACACTACAGTAGAGTACAGTACAGCACAGTATAGTACAGTACAGCACAGTATAGTACATTACAGCACAGTATAGTACAGTACAGCACAGTACATAACAGTTCAGAACAGTACAGTATAAAACAGAACAGTACAGTATAGTACAGTGCACTACAGTATAGTACAGCACAGTACAAAACTGTTCAGTTCAGAACAGTACAGTATAGTACAGTTTAGAACAATACAGCATAGTACAGTTCAGTACAGATGTCCCTCATTAATGTTACAACTGATGTACAGTACAGTACAGTACAGATGTCTCTCATTAATGTTACAACTGATGTACAGTACAGTACAGTACAGATGTCCCTCATTAATGTTACAACTGATGTACAGTATAGTACAGTACAGAACAGTACAGTACAGTACAGTACAGATGTCCCTCATTAATGTTACAACTGATGTACAGTACAGTACAGATGTCCCTCATTAATGTTACAACTGATGTACAGTACAGTACAGATGTCCCTCATTAATGTTACAACTGATGTACAGTACAGTACAGATGTCCCTCATTAATGTTACAACTGATGTACAGTACAGTACAGATGTCCCTCATTAATGTTACAACTGATGTACAGTATAGTACAGTACAGTACAGTACAGATGTCCCTCATTAATGTTACAACTGATGTACAGTACAGTACAGTACAGATGTCCCTCATTAATGTTACAACTGATGTACAGTATAGTACAGTACAGATGTCCCTCATTAATGTTACAACTGATGTACAGTATAGTACAGTACAGAACAGTACAGTACAGTACAGTACAGTACAGATGTCTCTCATTAATGTTACAACTGATGTACAGTACAGTACAGTACAGATGTCCCTCATTAATGTTACAACTGATGTACAGTATAGTACAGTACAGAACAGTACAGTACAGTACAGTACAGTACAGATGTCCCTCATTAATGTTACAACTGGATGGCAGTATAAAGGCTGTGCACCAGATGTCCCCCACACGCTATAACTGATGTACAGCACAGTACAGTACAGATGTCCCCACACGCTGGGCAACTGATGCATACAGTATGCTGCAACAGTACAGATGTCCCCATTAATTCCATAACTGATGTAGTACAGTACAGATGTCCCTCTATTAATGTTGGGCGGCTGATGCGTACAGTACAGCACAGCACAGATGTCCCTCACACGTGCCACAACTGGATGTACAGCATAGCATACAGTACACAGATGTCCCTCATTACTGTTACAACTGATGTGGCCAGTATAGTACAGTACAGAACAGCATAGCACAGCACAGTACAGATGTCCCTCATTAATGTTACAACTGATGTATATAGTACAGCAAGGTGAACCAGTACAGCATACAGATGTCCCCATTAATGTTAAGAACTTCGATGCATAGTATAGTACAGTAGAGAACAGTACAGCAGTACAGTACAGATGTCCCTCATTAATGTTACAACTGGATGTACAGTACAGCACAGTACAGATGTCCCCATTATCGTTGCTAACTGATGTGTACAGTACAGTACAGATGTCCCTCATTAATGCTTACAACTGATGTATAGTATAGCATGTACAGTACAGTACAGATGTCCCTCAGCTATCGTTATTACACTGATGTACAGTACAGTACAGAACAGTACAGGCACAGATGTCCCTCATTAATGTTACAACTGATGTACAGTACAGCACAGTACAGATGTCCCTCATTAATGCTGCTAACTGATGTACAGTGGGCAGCACAGTACAGTACAGATGTCCTCATTAATGTTACAATACAGTACAGTACAGGTATTTCTCATTAATGTACAACTGATGTACAGTACAGTACCAGAACAGTACAGTGCAGTACAGTACAGATGTCTCTCATTAATGTTGGTCTGTCCTTCACTGTCGACAACAGTATTGAAGTAGTTAGGTTGGTTGGTGATACAGAGATGAACCATTAGCCCTGAGGGTGCAGTACCAGGCGGGTCTCAGTCAGGCCAAGTTATTCTATTTCATGTTTTCTTGGGCCTTTATATGTTAGGGGAGTCCCTCCATGATCCTTGTGTCACTAGAAGGATGATCCCCATCTTTTTTGTTTCTAATTTTTATTGTGGGTTTTTATTATAATTTTGGTAATATTGGATATTTTTGTTATTTCTCCTTTATTTCTGCATATATTTCTTTTTTTATTTATTTATTTAGTTTATTTTGTATTTCCTAATTACTAGTTAAAAATAAATAAAAATTTACCAATTGTTCACTCAATTATTTAAATAAATTTATAAGCATTTAATATTTAAGAGTGTGTCACTTTGGTAAGGGAAACTATGTTAAGTCTTGTTAAGTTTATTTTACTCTCTCCTCTTGGTCACAGATCGTCTTCTTACTTCACACTCTAGTGCCTCTTGAATTATTCTAAAGGTATAAATTATATTTACTGTGTTATTACCGTACATATGGTGGTCCTCAGTCCACATTCCTGCCACTAGGGTCCAGGTACAGGGTGTATTAATATACCTTCTCAGTGGAAACTTTTCTTTTTTTTACAGACACTGTACTGTACGTCGCCGCTCTTCAGTGACTATGTGGGGTATGAGATGTTTGTGTTCACACTCAGGATGGGATGGAGAAAGGAAACTCACAAGGTGCTCTCTGTATACATGTTGTATTGGATGTACAAAGCAGCTTGGTGCTGGGAAGGCAGCATGGTTACAAGCGTGATGTAGAGAGAGCTGGTTGGTGAGGATGCTCAGAGGAGGACAGCTTGTGGGTCGCCATGCTCGCCAGCGGGAGAGAGGACCGCCAGGCAGGCGGAGGAGGAGGTGTTGCTGGCTGATTGGTGGCGGTAGAAAGAGCCAGGTCACCACGAGGTCAGGTCTTAAATAGCGGGGGGTAGGCGTGGCTTAGTAGTTGACCCCCGCTCCGTGATGTATGGCGGCGCTGGTTGACCTAGACCACGAGGCATACACTAGGGAATTGGTGGGGTCGGCTACTCAGCGACAAACAACGTTTGTAGGGAAGAAATCCACTACAACTACATCACCAACCTCACAACACATTCACGTAAATAGTTCAGTTAAATCAGTCGTAAACAAGGAAATAAATAACTTTCTCCTATTATAATTGACTTTTAACTCACCCTGTTAAAGATACATTTATTTACATCAGTTGTATCATTAATGAGGGACATCTGTACTGTACTGTACTGTACTTCAGTTGCAACATTAATGAGACATCTGTACTGTACTGTACTGTACTTCAGTTGTACCATTAATGAGGGTCATTTATACTGTTCTGTACTGTACGTCAGTTGTAACATTAATGAGGGACATCTGTACTGTACTGTACATTAGTTGTACCATTAATGAGGGACTACTGTACTGTTCTGTACTGAACTGTACTATACTGCACTGTACTGTTCTCTACTGTACTGTACTGAACTGTACTATACTGTACTGTACATCAGTTGTAACATTAATGAGGGACATCTGTACTGTACTGAACTGTACTATACTGCACTGTTCTGTACTGTGCTGTGCAGTACTGTGCTGTGCTGTACTGAACTGTTCTGAACTGTACTGTACTGAACTGTACTATACTGTACTGTACATCAGTTGTAACATTAATGAGGGACATCTGTATTGTACTGTACTGAAATGTACTGTACTGTACTGTACATCAGTTGTAACGTTAATGAGGGACATCTGTACTGTACTGTACTGTACTGTTCTGTACTGAACTGTACTGTACTGTTCTGTACTGTTTTGTACGGTGTTGTGCTGTATTGTACTGTACTGTTCTGTACTGAACTGTACTATACTGTAGTGTACTGTACTATACAGTACTGTTCTGAACTGTTTTGTACTGTGCTGTGCTGTATTGTACTGTGCTATACTGTACATCAGTTGTAACATTAATGAGGGACATCTATACTGTACTATACTGAACTGTTCTATACTGTGCTATACTGTACTGTACATCAATTGTAGCATTAATGAGATGTCTGTATTGTACATC
The DNA here is from genome assembly GCF_018991925.1 of Homarus americanus. Classification (NCBI taxonomy): domain Eukaryota; kingdom Metazoa; phylum Arthropoda; class Malacostraca; order Decapoda; family Nephropidae; genus Homarus; species Homarus americanus. The sequence continues at coordinate 10,661,342 of NW_024746161.1, forward strand.
AGTTGTAGTATTAATGATGGACATCTGTACTGTACTATTCTGTACTGTGCTATACTGTACTGTACATCAGTTGTAGCATTAATGAGACATCTGTACTGTACATCAGTTGTAGTATTAATGATGGACATCTGTACTGTACTGTACATCAGATGTACCATTAATAATGGCGTTACAGCTCCATTTATTTCTATAAATTGAAGGGTAAAGTCTACATATCTCCCTTAATATTGATGTAATTGATCTGAAATTCATTATGAGCAAAGAAACCTTAGCTTAAAGTGCCACTTTGTTCAATGTTCTTATGAATGCAGCAGATGAGTGCAACAGGCATTAGTCGATCCATAGTTTACCATGATGAGGTGTATCAAGTGAAACATGTATATGGAGCAAGTAACAACATCACTACATTATAAGATGTTGTAACTGATAGACTGACTGATGTTGGGGATTACTGGCCTCTTCGCCATTAGGCTATTTCGGCCGTACTGATAGACTAAGGTTAGGATATAAGTACCTCTGGCAGTATGTTCCTCAAGCAGATGTGAACAACACTATATGAAGTGTGTGGCCAGACATATGGCCACACACTCTTGCAGTATGTCCCTCAGGCAGATGTGAACAACACTAAATGTGAAGTGTGTGGCCAGACATATGGCCACACACTCCAAAACTACATCCTTGACTGTGTGAAAATAGAACCTGAATATTAACCCCCAAGTGCAGTACAGAACAGTACAGTATAATATGGATCAGTACAGTATAATATGGATCAGAACAGAACAGAACAGAGCAGAACAGTACAGTACAGAACAGTACAGTACAGTAGTCCCTCATTAATGCTACAACTGACATACAGTACAATACAATACTGTACAGTACTGTATAATATAGATCAGTACAGTACAGGGTTAAAGCTTCACATATAACAAAGACAATGTTGAATCTTGGTCGAACAAACACTAAAACAGTCACCAGGAAAGTGATCTGGACAATAAATACTGACTCCAGTGTACTGTATACACAATGTAATAAACTAGTGACCCAAATTTATATAAAACACTCGTCTCTATGAGTTATTGGCAGTCACCTTCAACCCTTGCCATCATGTTATTTAATAATATTCTATCTAGACTCATTTCCAGCAATAATTACGGTCATAAAACAGTAAATTATCATAAATATTACCTTGGCTCCTCCCCGGGCGTCGTCCAGACCAATCTAACATTTTGCTCTCAACTCAAAATATAAACCAGCCATGGAATCTTCTGCTCATTAAATTCCATAAATACAAAAACCTATTATTTTACTGCTTCTTTACTCGTAATGAATTTTAGGGCAATTACAGCAATATTAATTCAAGATAGCCACATACAGTATCTGAAGACCAGCCATTACTGTACACATGTTCTACAATATTGGGGTTAAAATAAAATATTCAGCAATAGTTTAAATACTTATATGTCATTCTGTAAGATATTAATGTTTGTGGCACATCATGGCCAAACATAAAGTGTATACAGGCAGTCCCTGAGTTACGACCGTCCGACTTACCATCACCCGCACTTATGAACGAGATCACATTCACTGCAATTTTTTTTAATTAAAATCCCAATTTTTTCATTAGTTTATAATTATATATTGTTTAACATCACTTTATTTACATTATTTTTTATATATGGGATATTATTGTTGTTTTGTATGGGCTTTAACCTAACCTAAACTATGGGTCCAGGAACTTATCCCTGTTGTAAGTTGGGGACAGCCTGTATTAACATAAAACTCTATATTCATGTCCACAAAATTAATTCCATTCTTGTAGCAATCATTTTTTATAAACCATTGTTAGATAAACACAAGCCAGTACTATTAGGAAAAGTTGTATATAAGAACAGCAAATATCTAAATACTATATGCTAATTTCAACAAATCTTCTGCTTGACATGATTTAAAAACAAATTTTAACCCAGAGTTTGACATTTCAGCATTGGCTACTTTAAGAAAATGACTGCCCAAGGATGAATTTATATATAACCAAGAAGAGTTACCTAACTAAGGTACAAGATGCTAACTGAACAAGTCAAGAGGTGTTAAAGTTCATCTGCCCCATAACACCAGGTACTATATATGAACCCTAACCATTATTTGCCAGACAATGGTACCATATATCTGTAAGTAATGAAATAATATATTTAAAACATGAATCAAAACTACCAAACATTTAAGTCAAGATAAAACATCAAAATATCTCGTCAGAGTTGAGCAAAACTTATCAAATATTTACGTACAATTTCAAGAGAGATTGAAGAGTTTCAGTGAGATAATGACAACACCTTGACTATAACAAATGGTCTACCACCACTGTACTACTTTACCAAGATGATTTACTACCCGTGTTAATGTACGTACTTGTGATAAAACTTACGTCACGTGTAAATAAAGACAGACGTACACAGTTGACACAACTACTGATGCACAAATTATAGTAAATGAGAGTTCATCAATGTTCAACACAACTTATCCAGTAAAGATGAAATTTTAAGCACATAGATGATAAGTTTAACCTTTGCTTACTACTGTACTGTAAACAACATTATTATTATGAGTGATATTTAACCAACACCAAATGTCTACACCAAGGCCATGGTAGAAGAAATTTACATCTTAAGAGTAGATAATTATAACTTGTGCTTAATATCTATAAAAGTGGCATTTGTCACTTGTCTTTATTTCTGGTACATTCATAGAGTTTGTTCAAGTGGTTTTATATTGATGTATACCACTGTATTCAAATTTATGTGGCACATTTACCTTCTGTTAAAGTCATTCAAACATTTATTGAATTCTGTTTTTCTTTTTCATGCACAAGTTTATGACGTTTGAGAGTACCCTTCTGGGAGAAACATTTCCCACATTCCTTACATTCAAAATCCTTCACACCATTGTGTCCAAGAATGTGTGTCTTGAGATGACTCTTTAGTGCAAAATGTTTTCCACATTCCTCACATTCAAACTCCTTCACACCATTGTGTACAAGAATGTGTCTCTTGAGATGACTCTTCCAGGAGAACTTTTTATCTCTGCTTGACATTGTGAACTTCTACTTAGTTACACTTGGTCTTGAGATGTGAAATCACAGTACCTGAAACGAAATATTTTGCCTTGGTTAATATTGTTATAAAAGTACAATTTATAAATGAAAACTCCAAGTGACTAAATCAACTTGTGTAAAATAAGAGTAAAAATAATTTAAAAATATAAAATAAAAAGGTTATATTAATCTACACCACAAAGATGCCGGAAAACCAGCTTTTTGAAGTGAGACAGATTGTATGAGTATGGAAACACAGAAGAAGGCAGAGCATTCAACAGTGTGAGGAAAGAAGGAGGTACTATACTGTAACGGGTTATTATAGTGTGACTGACATCCACACAGACACACAGTTTGGCTGTGTGAGTAAAGAAGGATGTACTATAATGGGCTATTATAGTGTGAACCACGCAGACACAGTTTGGCTGTGTGAGTAAAGAAGGATGTACTATAATGGGCTATTATAGTGTGACCCACATCCACACAGACACAGTTTGGCTGTGTGAGTAAAGAAGGATGTACTATAATGGGCTATTATAGTGTGACCCACATCCACACAGGCACAGTTTGGCTGTGTGAGTAAAGAAGGATGTACTATAACGGGTTATTATAGTGACCCACATCCACACACAAACTAAGGCCCAGTTTGGGTCAATAGGCCAGCTACAGTTTCCACCATTCTTAACTGTGGGCACCGTGGGCATGACGAGTGTTACGAGCCCACGGCCTTGATGGTGGTACACAGGACGATAAATCCACTTTACTTACTTACTGTATTGTGTCCTAGTTATTACCTTAACACAGCCATACATAATGTTTACTTACCAGGAGGGAGGGAGGAAAGCCCACAAATTAACATTTACTAACAATAATAAACCAGACGACCACGTTAGTTGTACTGTGTCTTAGTTATTACCTTAACACGGCCATACATAATGTTAACTTACCACGAGGGAGGGAGGAAGGCCCACAAATTAACATTTACTAACATTCCTTACACTACCCCTTAACACATCAGACTGCTCCACCTGTATGGAATGTAGCACCGTCGGTTATCATACATAGTAGCACCATCTCAACACACCTGTTACACTCCGCCCCTGCAGGTATGGGACTCCTTGTAACTTTTAGGTATACACAACAGGCACCTCGTTCGCACACCGCCCTCGGTGGGTAAAGACGAGGGCTTCACCAAGAGACATACCAGTACTATTTCTACGCCTGGTATTATAGGTCGCTCCAAGTGACGACCGCAGTGTTTCTCAAGGTTTCCTTATTTGTTACTACTCATTTGGAGTGGTGTGCTGGAAATCCACAGGTTCACAGTGGATTGGCATAGCTGGGAGTAGTCACCACCTGTTGGGACGCTCATAGGGATAATGGCTGCCGGGCAGCAAGGCACTCCGACCGCATGGAACCTGAGATGACGGTAGAACGGAGGGTACTCAGAAATAATGCCTGACGGGCGGTTATCACACCCCCTAACACATTACTATTACACTTATATATCAGGCAAAGCTTTAAACTGTAATAACTTCTATATAAGCCTTAATTATAGGGCGGGATATAGTCCGCAAGGACACTGACCTGAGGTGACGGTAGAACGGAGGGTACTGAGGGCAGTGCCCTGCTGCTCGTCACCGCATAGGCCTACAGTTTCCAATCTTTAATTTTTACTTTTATTTCTTACGGTTCTCACCTGAACACTTTTCGGTATATTGTCACTCATGCCGTATAAACACATATTTTAATCCTAAATTACACACTAAGGTAAGGTCTTGGTTTGCTAGTTCGTGGGTAAATTAATTGGGTTATAATATCAACGCGGCACACCCGAGGCGGGTACATGACGCGCCTTAAAACATAGGCTGAATGTTCATGGCGGGGGTGTATCAACTTCACTTAAAACTGTAATGAGGGATCCTCCTCTCACACATTGCACTATTTGAACACAGATATAAGATTCTCCGATCACTGTACCTGTCGTGGGTATATGTCACGTGAGGATACGAGGTGTATTAAGTTCATACTGACGCATACAAGATATTTCCTTTCACGTATAGTTTCTGGGTCACTTCCAACACCTCACATAGTTCTGATACATTTATCCTTTTTCCAGATCATTGTTCTCATGTATTTTCATATGATATCTGTGGAAGTTATGTTCGCTACACGCTCACAGACGTAAATAGTATGACCTTCAAACCCTGATCCACACTTAGTCCTACAGTACACTAGTCCGGCTCAACTGGACTTTAACATTCATCTTATGGATACCCTGAGTTCTCCTTAATGCTATGAATACATACAATTAATATGATATAACTGTACCTGGGTACAATACAACACATGGTCTACTAACATTGAGTAGGTGAGTTATCCTTTATCAATGTTTCCCGTTTTCTGAGGTTCTACAAGTACGGTGGATTCGAATGTTATATAGCGTAATATGAATTAAATGGGGGTTTTAGGAATGACAATGATGTGCGCAGTACATAGCCTTCCCCTCCCAAAGATTCATATTATGCGAAATAATATGCAAAAGCACTAACGCTGTAGTGTACCTACATTTTACAACATCCTAACAGTTCGGGATTAGAGTACGTTAATACGTCAAACAAAACATGAGGAGACTTAAACGTTTCCCACGAGCGTCTCCGCTACCATATACATCAGACAACGGTTTACAATCCTGCTAGTTCGGTACACAATATATCAGTAAAAAGAAAATTATAAAGAGACAAACGTTTCATACTCGAGTCTCCGTTACCTATACATGCAACAACTTATCAACTCTTATTTCAGTACAATATAGTATAGGGAACATGTCCCTAACAGTTCATCAGCGTATTACCTCAACATACTTTTGGCACCAGCACATAAACAGTGACTCTTTGACATTACATCTACAACAAAAGTTCTCTGCATGAAATTACATATACTGTACTAAAGAATTTAGATTCTTGTCTATGAATGGGGGAATTAGTTAAATCAGACACTTCCTCAGATTACTACTTTGTTTCAATAATAATTCACCTTTTCAACACAAAACCGTGGTTCTAGACGTACACATTGGGGCTCATAACACAAGGCACGTATTTTCTATCTCACAGTTCAGAAGAACTGGTATTTCAAGGTCGGGGTGACTCCCTCACCCGGAGCGAGTCAACAACCCAAAAAACTTTCGACACACATAAAAACGGAGATTTCTCCCTTCGACAACATAGGCAGCAACTGGATTTCCGGACTTCAGTTCATAAGAACTGGGATTTCAAAGTCGGGGTGACTCCCTCACCTGGAGTGAGTCAACAACCCAAAAAAAATTCTGACACACATAAACTGAGATTTTTCCTTTCGACAACATAGGCAGCAACTGGATTTCCGGACTTCAGTTCGTAAGAACTGGGATTTACAATGTTGGGGTGACTTCAGTACGACTGACGAAGTCAACAACCCCAAAAAAAAACATTTTCAGACAATATAGATACCACTACTAACAGCTGATCTTCAAAAAGCATCCCGACAAACCATCTGAGCAACTGTCTCCCCCACCAAAAACTTTATAATTCAACAAATCAACCTAACAAACTGGAAAGCCAATAATATTCAATTGAAGCAACATTCTGGAACTATATTTCCTACAAATCCATTCTAACTACTGGTCTCCTCTGCCTCACAGGGAATCTACTTGCAGGTTGACCTTCCACATTTCCGTCCTCACTTTCCTCATCTGTTTCGTCTGAACCCGAGTCCGAGGAAGAATCATAGGGTGGGAGTAGGGGCTCATTCAGCTGAACAAACATGTCTCTACTTACATACCTCTTTACTTTCTCAGCCGCTCTCTTTATCACCTCACTTTCGTCCAAGGGGTTAGTCAACTCATACGCGGCACCATCTCGTATAATTTCTGGTCCCAGGGTTGGGCCATTCATTCCTCACCCATACTGTTTCTCCGAACTGCATAGTTTGGTTCGTTCTTGATCTATTTGCTCTCTCTCTCTGGTCTCTCGTGACATTCTGGCAGACATCTCTTTTATCAACCTATGGGCTTCTTTCAACTCTTGACTGCTCTCATTCTACTGACTCAGCCATTTTGACCTTGACCTAAAAATGCTACCCCTCGACCAAAGAAAAATACGAACAGCTTAACACAACTGCTCTCCTGTACTACTACAACCTGAATTGATCAATGGTATAATACAACACTATGCAACACCTTAACATGGCACCAAAAATTATAACTCACATCAACTGGAGACCAAAAGTCCTATGGTATTCCATAGGTGAACCACTTAACAACATCAGAGGTGAACCACTTGAGACACTTCTCAGACACCGTGTGGACTCCCTTACTTCAACGCCAACAAGGTTAATCCAAAACTTCTGTAATTATTAATACATATTAACACTGGATAAAACACAAACACAAAACACATCAATGACACACATGACTTCAGTACTGTATAAATTTTTAAAAATTCTTCTTACATTTCTGTACTCAATGTTATTCACCTGCAAGTATCCCTCAAAAATCAGATAATCCATCATTAAAATACTTGTCTATTTCTGCAACTTAAATCACAGCTTCAATTCCCTCGGATTTGATCAATGATTAAAAACCATCCCACCGCTATAGCCACCAATTTATACTGCCAGACTGGGGTCACTAATGCTAAGGGGGAATACTTAACTATCTTAATTTCTAAGGGTCGCTGCCACCAGACCCCCTCTGGACAGCATGTAGCTCGTTAGGTAGCGTGCAGAGTGGACTAGGCAATGGGCTAGGTTTTCCATTGACCAGATCGATAAGGGGAAAGAAGGGTGAAACCATAACATGTCTTAATTAATTTATTCCTTATAAAGCATACTGGTAAAAAACATGCACATGAATTGGTCTTCCTCAGAAGAACAACGAAAATGTTGGTTACCCAGATGGGCACCAGACTCTTACATTAATGGCGTGTCATCCACATACTAATTGCATAACAATCTGTGACCACCTTACCTCGGTCATTCCTTCTTACACTACCCCTTAACACATCAGACTGCTCCACCTGTATGGAATATAGCACCGTCGGTTATCATACATAGTAGCACCCTCTCACCACACCCGTTACCCTTCACACCTGCAGGTATGGGACTCCTTGTAATTTCTAGGTATACCTAACAGGCACCTCGTTCGCACACCGCCCTCGGTGGGTAGAGACGAGGGCTACACCAAGAGACCTACCAGTACTATTTCTACGCCTGGTATTATAGGTCGCTCCAAGTGACGACCGCAGAGTTTCTCGAGCGTTTCCTTATTTGTTCTACTCATTTGGGGTGGTGTGCTGGGGATCCACAGGTTCACAGTGGAAGTGCATGACCACTGTGGTGTGGCCTTCACAGTGTGGTCATGGCTGACGCCCGGTAGGCGCTCAGAACTCGTCGTCCTGTGTTGGGAGAAGTCGAGGCATCACTGAGAATACTGCCTGAGGGGCTTTCGTCACCACACATTATTACACTATGACTTCACTTTATGACATCAGGCAAGGTTTTAAGATGTAAAAACTGCTAGATAAGTCCTTTTTAGGGTTGAATAAAGCATGATAAAGGACACTGACCTGTGTTGGGAGAAGTCAAGGCATCACTGAGGGTGATGTCCCTCCTCTCTGTTTAGGCCTACAGTTTCCAATCTTCAATTTTCACTTTGGATTCCTATGGTTCCCACATCTCCATTTTCCTCATGCTTTATAAATACATATCTTAATCTTAAATTACACACTAAGGTAAGGGTCTGGTTTGCTAGTTCCTGGGTAAATTCATTGGGTTATAATATTAACGCGGCACACCCGAGGCGGCCTAGGCGCCAACCCAAACAAAGCCTAGCATCGTATTTTCATGGCGTGGGTATACAAGATATTCTTTTTGAAGCATAGTTTCTAGATCACTTCCAACACCTCACATAGTTCTGATACCTTTATCCTTTTTCCACAGACGCAAATAGTATGACCTTCAAACCCTGATCCACACTTAGTCCTACAGTACACTAGTCCGGCTCAACTGGACTTTCCCAATCATCTTATGGATACCCTGAGTTCTCCTTAATGCTATGAATACATACAATTAACATTATATAACTGTACCTGGGTACAATACAACGCATGGTCTAGTAACATTGAGTAGGTGAGTTATCCTTTAACAATGTTTCCCGTTTTCTGAGATTCTACAAGCGCGGTGGATTTGAATGTTATATAGCGTAATATGAATTAAATGGGATTTTTAGGGATGACAATGATGTGCGCAGTACAGTGGCAGGTTATATGAGCCTGGGGTAGTCTGTGGCAGGTTATATTAGTCTGGGGTAGTTTGTGGCAGGTTATATGAGCCTGGGGTAGTCTGTGGCAGGTTATATCAGTCTGGGGTAGTCTGTGGCAGGTTATATGAGCCTGGGGTAGTCTGTGGCAGGTTATATCAGTCTGGGGTAGTTTGTGGTAGGTTATATGAGCCTGGGGTAGTCTGTGGCAGGTTATATCAGCCTGGGGTAGTCTGTGGCAGGTTATATCACTGTGGGGTAGTCTGTGGCAGGTTATATCAGCCTGGGGTAGTCTGTGGCAGGTTATATCAGCCTGGGGTAGTCTGTGGCAGGTTATATCAGCCTGGGGTAGTCTGTGGCAGGTTATATCAGCCTGGGTAGTCTGTGGCAGGTTATATCAGCCTGGGGTAGTCTGGGGTTATATCAGCCTGGGGTAGTCTGTGGCAGGTTATATCAGCCTGGGGTAGTCTGTGGCAGGTTATATCAGCCTGGGGTAGTCTGTGGCAGGTTATATCAGCCTGGGGTAGTCTGTGGCAGGTTATATCAGCCTGGGGAAGTCTGTGGCAGTTTATATCAATCTGGGGTAGTCTGGGACTCTCGAAAAGGCAGTCCAAAAGATGTCGAAGTCTTTAAACTGCTGGGGGAACATGTGAGCACGGGGGTGGAGGAGTCTGCAGTGGGAGCGGGTAAACAAAGTGAAAGGTTACAGGGAAATAGTGCTAGGAATGATGACAAAACTAAATTAGACAGCGAGTTAAAACCTAAACGCGGCAAAGGGAGGACTCAGAACACGACTAACTTAAATGTCTACTACGCAAACAGTAGAAGTATGAGAAACAAAATGGATGATATTAGGGCCTTGGTATGTACCGAAAAAAATCGATATAATAGCATTCACCGAAACATGAATCAACCTAGACTCACGAGAGTTACCTGTCAAATACCAAATTGCGGGTTACAAATTATTCCATACCGATAGGCAGATTAGGAAAGGAGGCGGAGTAACAATCTATGTCAGGGATAATCTGAAGTGTGAAATAAATAAGGTATTAAAAACAAAACGATAGACAGAAACAATTTGGATAGAACTAATCGATGGTCGGGAAAAATTAATGATAGGAGTAATAAATAGACCTCCCAATCGTGATAGAGTTAATGAGCGACTTATTTGGGATGAAATGCAAATGGCATCCATACATAGCAAAGTCTGTATAGTAGGCAACTTTAACTTTAGCCAAATAGATTGGACTGACCTTACGGGTAACCCAGAATCAGAGGATTTTCTTGAAACAATCCAGGACTGTTTCCTAAGTCAACATATAACCGAACCCACCCGGGGTAATAATATACTCAATTTAGTTCTGTCAAACAGAGAAAACCTCATTAGCAATGTCGAGGTAGGGAACGAGCTTGCTAAGAGCAATCACAAAGAAATTAGATTCCAGTTACAATTTCAGAGCAGCCGCAAGGAAAATTCCACTTAAGTCCCAGATTTCAGAAGGGCAAACTTTGATAGTTTGAAGAGGCAGTTGACAGAAGGGGCATCACACATGGGGTTGCACTACATGACCTCACATGAGGTGACCTCTCACAATGTACCCACAGAGGGCGACCTCACCTAACCGGGAGACCTGAAAACGAGATCAGAGGTTGCCGAGTTCCACAACAATTTAAATAATGAATTATTTACTGCACAAAGGCAGAACATACCATACAGAAAACTCAGATGAAACAACAATGACCCTAAATGGATAAATAATTATTTAAAGAATATTATTGGACAAAGGAAGGCTATAGGTAGAATAAATCATGGCGAAGTCTACCTCCGAGATCATTATAAGGTATTGGCCGGTAGGGTTAAGACCGAGATAAGAAAAGCAAAGAGGAATAATGAACTGAAGATAACAAGGGAGGCTAAGGCAAACCCCAAGGGATTCTATCATATGTATCAAACTAAAACACGAGAAAAGATTGGACCAATACAGTCAGATACCGGCGAGCTAACTGATAACGATGGAGAAATGAGCAATAGTGTAATCTGAATAAATATTTTTCAACAGTTTTCACCACCAAAAATTTAAAGATGATACCCGAGGCTCCGACTCTATACAGAGATAGTGAAGAAAACAAATTAAGTGAGATAGTAGTGACTAGTAATGATGTTAGTAAGCAAATAGACAAACTAAAGCCTAATAAGTCACCTGGTCCCGATGAGATATTTGCCAGAGTATTAAAGGAATGTAAGGAAGAGCTTAGTATGCCCTAGCAAAGCTGTTTAACATGTCCTTAAAAACAGGTGTAGTACCAGAATCCTGGAGGATAGCGAATGTAATACCGATTTTCAAGAAGGGGGATAGATCACTATCCTCTAACTACCGCCCAATAAGTCTAACATCAATAGTAGGCAAATTACTGGAAGCAATCATTTCAAACTCTATTCGAAATCACCTGGAGAAGCACAAGTTGATCAATGATTCCCAACATGGCTTCACAAGCGGTCGTTCATGTCTAACTAATCTATTAACATTCTTTTCATCAGTTTTCGAATCGGTGGACGAGGGGCACAATTATGATGTGGCATATCTCGACTTTAGCAAAGCCTTCTACAGAGTCCCCCATGAAAGACTAATTAGAAAGAAAGAACCACACGTGTAATAGGCCCCTGTCTCATCAACAGAACGTATTATATAAATGGGTCAATACATCTGATATTATATTCAGATTCACCACCCTGTAACTTTCCACTGTCTATGAGTAAGACATGAGATGGACACGTGAGCGGGCAACTCACCCAAGAGGGCGAGACCCATAGCTCAGCATTTCTGTATGCACGCACTGCGATGCCCTTAAGCTTCAGTAGCTCACCTCAACTCATATCGTAAGGACGTGACCTAACGTTTATCATACATAAACACCGTCCCCTTCTCATTCACTCCTAGACAGTGAGACTTACGGTTGATATACACTCAGGAATTATATATACAACCTTTTATAATAAAACAAAGGAACTACCGTTTGGGTTTCGTTACTTAAAACCCAAATATAAATATGTGTGAACGGACTGGTTAATTGGACAAGCAGCCGATTCACACGGCATCAAAGGTAATATCCTTAAATGGATTAGGGCGTGGTTCCAGGACAGGAAACCGCAAATGAGCATTAACGGCACTAAGTCCCATTGGAGCAACGTCACAAGTGGAGTTCCCCAAGGCTCAGTACTTGGACCATTATTATTTATTATATACATAAACGACATAGATATCGGCGTAGACAGCAACATAAGTCAACTTGCTGATGACACTAAAATAGGACGTGTTATTAAATCTGACGAGGACTCAGCAAAACTACAGGAAGATCTAAACAAATTTTTCGAATGGTCTGAAAAATGGCAGATGAAATTCAACATGGACAAATGTAAAGTACTCAGTATAGGAGACGTAAACAGGGAAACCAGATACCAGATGAACAATGATGCCATTGAGAAATCCGACTGCGAGAGAGATTTAGGAGTAATGATAAGTAGGAACCTTAAGCCAAGTAAACAATGTGTTTTTGCTCAAAACGAGGCTAATAAAGTACTTGGGTTCATACAAAGGAGAGTTAGTTACAAGACTAGCGAGGTCATCTTAAAACTGTATCTTGCGCTTGTGAAACCTCACTTAGATTACGCAATTCAGTTCTGGTCACCGTATTACAGAATGGATATAGAATCCGTGGAAAGAATTCAGAGGAGAATGACAAGACTAATCCCGGGCATTAGGAACCTTGAGTACAGAGACAGGTTAAAGCATCTTAATCTGTACTCCCTCGAGAGACGTAGAGTGAGGGGCGATATGATCGAGGTGTATAAATGGAAGTCAGGGCTAAACAAAGGGGACATTACAAAGGTACTCAAGCTATCCAACCGGGAGCGAACTCGTAACAATGGTTTTTAATTAGACAAATTTAGATTTAGGCACGAAATAGGTAAACACTGATTTGGAAACAGAGTAGTGGATGAATGGAACAAGTTACCAAATATCATCATTAACTCGAATACGCTGGATAGCTCCAAACATCGGTTGGATGCTTATATGAGCAATAGGGTTTGGGTGTAAATGGAACTGCCCAGTATGGGCCAATAGGCCCGCTGCAGTTTCCTCCATTCTTATGTTCTTATACATAATGCTAACTTACCACGAGGGAGGGAGGAAGGCCCACAAATTAACATTTACTAACAATAATAAACCAGACGGCCACGTTAGTTGTACTGTGTCTTAGTTATTACCTTAACACGGCCATACATAATGTTAACTTACCACGAGGGAGGGAGGAAGGCCCACAAATTAACATTTACTAACAATAATAAACCAGACGGCCACGTTAGTTGTACTGTGTCTTAGTTATTACCTTAACACGGCCATACATAATGCTAACTTACCACGAGGGAGGGAGGAAGGCCCACAAATTAACATTTACTAACAATAATAAACCAGACGGCCACGTTAGTTGTACTGTGTCTTAGTTATTACCTTAACACAGCCATACATAATGTTAACTTTGATTAATTGCCCTCTTAATAGCAGTATTATATGTCTATCCACATACTAGATTAGGTTAATAGCCATCTTAATAGCCGTATTATCTGTCTATACCACATGCTAACTTTGGTTACTAGCCATCTTAATAGCAGTATTATCTGTCTATCCACATACTAGCTTAGCTTAATAGCCATCTTAATAGCAGTATTTTCTGTCCGAGCCACGGCATCCACAACTCCTGTACACACGGCGGAGAGCTACACTACCGCCTCCTCCTCCCTGGACCCCACAGTACAACAACACAACTTGTTATCACCTTACCTTCACTCAACTGCTAATAACCACAATGTAGAGTCCGGGAAGTCCTCACGACGCCACAAACACGAGGTAATCCACAAACAGCAAACGTAAAACATGGAAATAGCGATCAAATACTGTATGACCACACACACACAAGTTGCCTCCACCACTGCCGTACCCCTAATGATCACTGGCGAGTGGCGAACCCGAGGTGCTTCGATTCCTTAATTCATTGATTCGCTTTACTGATTCATATGAAAATAATCGACTGGACGGCGGAAAGAACACCATACACGATTGGTCCGTCATCTATAATCTCATTAATTTTCTTTAATCAATTCTATCCACCATTAGCTAAAATAAAACTGATAATTATTAACGAAAGAGAGTCATGAGTTTCGAAGCTTCGTCAACGATCCGCTCTTACGTCACTAAACTAGTCCACAACCGAACAAGCAGTTGGCTTCCACGGTTAGCATAAGCGTAATACTTCCATTACTATTTGTATTATTATTACTTTTATTATTATTATTACTATTATTTTTATATTATAAATATCATTATTATTATTATTATTATTATTATTATTGTTGTTATTTTAGGCCGTGAGAATGTTCGACTGATGACTCGCTCTTTGCTCAAGAAGAATATCAAAATCAACAAATATTAATTTATTTTTCTTTCTGGGGTGTGTAGATGGCAGGAAGGGTGTGTGGGTTGGAGGTAGGGTATGTGGATGGGAAGAAGGGTGTGTGGTTGGAGGTAGGGTGTGTGGATGGGAGGTAGGGTGTGTGGATGGGAGGAGGGGATGGGTGGGAGGAAGGGTGGGTGGATGGGAGGGAGAGTGTGTGGATGCGGGGAAGGGTTTGTGATTTATTTTAGATTGTTTGGCTCTCTGAGGCTGGCTTGAGGTTTACGGCTGACTAGCTGCAGTGAACGGCTGGCTGGCTTAGGTGAATGGCCAGCTGGCTGAGGTAAATGGCTGGCTGGCCAAGAACCCCACCAAACAGATCCTCAATGCCAGACAGGCTACATGTCGTCATTGGCAAGTACTGGGCAAGAACTGGCTCCAGAATGTATCTGCACCTGCGCCAGTGTTGGTCAAGTCTGGTCTTGAAGGAGCTCACTCTCGGTGCTGTCACACTCTCTGGCAGAGTGTGCCAAGAGTTTACAAACTCAGAAAAAGTTTACAAACTCAGAAATAGTTTGCCTTGACAATTTTCCGAACTTGTGGCTTCTTCAACCATAAGCTGTGACCACCCGCCCCGCTAGGCTAGTGGGGCACGTCCCCCAGCTCCAAGTATGAACCCTCGACTGAGTAATACCCTCTGAGTTGTTTATAAACTTCAATTATGTCGCCCCTTGACTACCTGTAGTATAAGCTAGGCAATTCCTGTAGGGGGAGGGATATAAAATTTGCCCCACTTAAGAGTTTGATAAAAAACAAACAAACATGAAGCACTATGAGTGTATTGTATGTGGAGATTAAAGATTCACATGGTATACTGTGCGTGTAAACTGAGAATATGAACAAGTACTGTGTATACTTGTACTGTACATACACCGACAGGTCCTTGTAAAGGCAAACGGGAGAGCTGGGTGCCACTCTTCTCTCAACTGATATTAGGTCACAAGCTTCCCAAATACCTTTAGTTGATTACCCATCAGGTCCTCTCCCCCAGTAAGTCGGAATATTTCCTTTTTGTCCAATATATAACACAACTCTTGGCTTTAACTCGTGACAAATCTGTTTTAACCGTTTAAGGACGATGGCTTAACCTTTTGAGGATGATGGCTTTGGTGTTTAGATGAGATGGCTTAATAGGGTGATCGACGAACCCTTTGAGGACGAGGCTTCAATCCTGGTGGCATATAGTGACATAATGCTCCATGACAGGAGGAGATAGGCTTGTGGTTGAGGGAGAGAGGGGGGGGGGGATGTCTGAGGAGAGGAGGGACTAACTGGGAAGAGAGGGGAGGCTGATAACAAAGAAATAGTGCTAACCTGTAATAACTAAGACACTAGGGAAAACCGGTGACAGGTGTGATATTTTTTAGGGCTCACTGTATCACCACCAAGACAGTTATAACACATCAACCTTTCTCAATAAGGGGAGAGATGTTGGGACACTTATAAACGGTTACTGTATTTATTGAACACTTTTTATAAAGATGGACAATTATACATCAAATCAATAAACCTATTTTCATAGCTAGTTAAACAGAGATCACATGAATCGCAATATATTTCGTGAACCGATAAAACCTTAAGGGTACTTACTTAAATATATAAATATATATATATATATATATATATATATCGCCATGCTGACCTGCTGACTAGACGCACGTCTACAGTGCTCTACACTTAACCAATTCTAACCAGACTATGTCTTAAAAGGCGGCCTACATGACGACCCATTGAGTAAAAAAAAAAAAAAAAATCAAGTTAAATTTGTCACATCAACTCTCAATTTAATAGCAAACAAATTAATAAAATACATCAAGCAATATATAATGGTTGAAGACTCCTATTGTGTACCGGTGCCCTAGAGAGTTTAAATAAAAACATGCCAAAAAACATAACTTAGCTGAGTCATCGTCACCCATTGAAAATCAGCTCACAGAGGTGTTGCAAATGTAAAAGAAAAAACTTAATGATTGTCAATGTTACCTGGCCCTAACTCTGGCGAATGTGAGAAACAGGTAAGATTGTGACGCTTATGGGCCATAGGAACGGACATAATGTTTCACATTTTATCCTGGAGGGAACATAGTTTCTCTCTCCCTAAGACAGTGAGTCGTGTAAGAGGTATTAGCTAAGGTGAGAAAACCATAACACTCACCGCGGCGTCTCACATCGTCTGTCTCTGGACAATTTGTATGATTATCATTATCGTATCGGCAGTGTTAATTATTTATTAGGAGTTTGTCATCAGCAGATAAGTGTGGGAATCGCATCGAAAGAGTTAAAAAGGAGAGAGAGAGAGTGAGTGAGTGAGAGAGAGAGACCTTCGTACTTACCCACGAGAAAGGACATTCAGTGTGTAGATTGATTTGCCACCAACAGGGGAACTACAGAACATGGTGTGAGGCGTATCCCAATTATTACTCGTGACTGACGAAGTGAGGTGCGTTGTGCAGGACATTCAACCTTCAACTACTGGTTAATGCTGGTGTAATTTTTTCTATTCCATCTGCTGATACAGCGTCCCTCAGCGGTTAACTACGAGGTGAGACTAAGTTGATAATGGCAACTATACATTATTATGCACTTTATTATATATGAAAAATACAAAATCATAAATATATAAATTATTATTATATTGTAATAACATATTACATTAAAGACAAAATGTTCATATCATAATTACCGAATATTATTAACATTAAGAAACCTTAATAATTATATAAAATAAATTAATGAAGAGGTAAAACCACATTAGTTAATATAGATTAACGAGGCACTAGCTATGGACAGACCTCTGGTGTGATTGGTTGCCTGTTACCAGTTAATCTTCCATGGGACTGATGAGCCAAGTCCATCTGGAGGAGACCGGCTGTGAAATATTGGTCAGTAACACATTTGCTGTCCTGACGTGGAGGACACTTTACTGGAACTGTGTGTTAGGTAAGTTTTCATTGATATGTTCCGTGTACATTTGCCGGCACCAGTGGAGGTGGTCCTCCAGTTGCTGACAGTTCTGTGTCAGTTGCTTGTGGTCTTCTGCAAGTTGTTTTCCTAGAAGCTGCTTGTTCATATTATCTTTCTTCTTATTACCACGATGCAACTTGGACGACTCGTTATTCAGTTCTCGGGTGCGTGTTTTCTTTTCTTCTGGATCTGTTAAATACACTCGACTGTGTCTGTGTTTGTAGCCTTTTCGTGAGGCGGGCGAGGGATGTGCAGTAGAACTCAGAGCAGATCCCGACGGATAGTTGGCTGCTCCTTCCAACGGACAGGTGCCTTGCGCTGTTGTCAACAGATCTCCTGTAGGATAAATGCTGTGCACTGCTCCAGGTATATCTGAAGAATAAGACCCGGACATACCGCCCACCGAGCTAGTAAGGTTGTGAACTGAAAGAGACGAGAGGCCGGGGAGGTTCTGGAGAGTTGTAGATGAATACTCCGGGATGAGGCGCGGGTTTTGGGGCAATTCCACAGAGTTTTCTTCATAGAAATGTGGTGCTTCTTGGCTGAAGAACTGGTCCTGGGGCAGCACC
Organism: Homarus americanus; assembly: GCF_018991925.1. Taxonomy (NCBI): domain Eukaryota; kingdom Metazoa; phylum Arthropoda; class Malacostraca; order Decapoda; family Nephropidae; genus Homarus; species Homarus americanus. The sequence continues at coordinate 10,679,769 of NW_024746161.1, forward strand.
AGGGAGTCTTCACCCAGCCAGGACTGGCCTCTGTCTTGTGTGTTTAGCACCATGTTGGGGTCAGTCGCGCCCAAGCTCTGAAAAAATAAACATTCGTTTTATCAGGTTAACACAATCAGTTTATATGGACAAATTATTTATAAGAAAGCGACAACTTGATATGGGGATTTATCCTCAATTCACAAATTTGATATTATAATTTTTGTTTGTACAGACTATGATATAAGAATGGCTCCACTAGTTTTTAGAACTCGCCAAAGTCCATATCGCTGTTTAGTGATTAAGGTTAAATCGTTAATCATTTTTCAACACAGGAAGGAGAGTCTACAAAATACCAAAAGTAACATCAGTACAGTGCCAGCAGCCACAACATTACACCAACATGAGAGTTAACTTACCAGGTAGTCTTCCTCTTGAGGAGCTGTTGTTGCTGCCAGTCCCATGTGACCTCTGACCCCGTCCATTCCTACATAACCTGTATCCCAGCCTGCCGACGCAACTATTCCTGATGCAGCTTCGCCAGAGTCTTTGTAGTAAGTTCCTCCCTCGTCGTTATAACAAAGCCTGGCGGGAGACATACCCTGTCCTGCCCCGAGGCTGACCGCCAAAAAGTCCATGTCGAAACTGACGTGAGGATCAAGTCCTGAGACACACTCCTGCTGGAGGACGGGTTCAGGGAGGACGTCGTTGAGGGCGCCACTAAGGTCCTGCATATTGAACTTGGACAACGTCGGTGGTTGTTGGCGTCTGTCCCCATCTTTGCTCCCATGAGGAACGCCGTAGGACCAAGCAGGACCTGGGCAGTTACTGGAGCTCTTCTTCATGACGTATCAATTATTACTAACAACCGAGGAGCGTGTTCTGATGTGATCACAAATACCAACGGCGCTGGTGTGGTGTTGGAAGGATTGAGCAGCCAAATATATACATAAGACTCCGGTTGGTCAGGGCGAGAACAAGTATTACGCCCGTTTACCGGGGACACTCCCGTGAATTTTACCGCGAGGCCAATAAACGTTGATGTTATCGCTGTTCCCACTTGTCGTGTTCCTGAATTGTTATTGACGCACACATCACTCTACGCACCATTTACAGTGACGTAATATTATTTAATTGATAAATTACTAATTTTATTTGCCATCTTATGACTATAATTTACTTAACTAAAAACTAAGTCTATACCATGACGTTGTTTAATATTTACCATCTATAGTCACTTGGCCAATTACATCTTGATAACCATCAATTATAAAACAAACACTTTATTGTAATCATTCACTCTGAGGAGGTGTGAAGGCGAAATTTTGAAAAAAAAATGTTAGTCAGTCAGTTAGTGAGTCAGTCAAGGGTGGCAACCATAGAGCAAGATAAACTGACGACATCCCAACAGACTGTACCTACCGTACATAAATCTCGCCAGGCAAATTATCACCGGAAAGAATCTCATTAACAGTTTTCCATTACAACATTTACGTATATGATAACAGAGTCCCAGGTGATGATGAAATACAGACGACGACGACGACAGGCACAGACGCCGGGGTGACCACTTCAGCACGGTGGTGTTACAGTAACGAGCGAGGAAAGTGAAGGAACACCATCCGTGCAAGATTATTGATGTTGTAACACTGGTAGACCAAGGTATCATAAACACTGGTGAGTTGATGTTACCAGATGTTAGTTTAGCCTTGCTTAAGTGTTGAATACGATGACCACCGTTGGAAACACCGCTTCTTGTTCGGTCAGCCAATTTAAGCAACCTTTGGTCTGGTTAGTACTAGGGTGGGTGACCGCCTGGGAACACCAGATGCTGCTGGCATAATGACTCTACTGGAAAGAAACCTTTCATGGATTTGTTAGCTGTCCTTGGTCAAATTAATTTACTTAATTATTATTATTATAATTAATGTTAGGAGCATCTTACTTAGCGCCGGGACACAGTCTCTTGTGTTCTAAGCAAGTCATGAACAAGTTGGTCCACCCCATCACCCAACACTAGTAATACGTTTATATTGTTAACGAGTTACCTTCTTGTTGTAGACGGATGTATGTGTGACTGATATAGGTTTTATTAGTAAATAAACTCTGCACATATAAGGATCAGTGTTCCCTTAAACTGACTCATACGTATGAAAATCTTACGCACATGAAAAACAAAGACGTCATCAGTTCGGGAAGTGTTGCGTGATGACTGAGGAAGGCGTACGTATATTTATACTTGTTTATATCATCTGGTAATTCGTAATTTTAAATGGGTGACTACTTCCCTGCGAAAGGTCTAAAGCTGCAACAGTGGTTGATTAACAATTTTCGAGTACGACCTAATTTTGAATATCTCGGAAACATGACGACCCATTGAGTAAAAATATCAAAAAAATTCAAGTTAAGTTTGTCACATCAACTCGCAATTTAATAGCAAACAAATTAATAAAATACATCAAGCAATATATAATGGTTGAAGACTCCTATTGTGTACCGGTGCCCTAGAGAGTTTAAATAAAAACATGCCAAAAAACATAACTTAGCTGAGTCATCGTCACCCATTGAAAATCAGCTCACAGAGGTGTTGCAAATGTAAAAGAAAAAACTTAATGATTGTCAATGTTACCTGGCCCTAACTCTGGCGAATGTGAGAAACAGGTAAGATTGTGACGCTTATGGGCCATAGGAACGGACATAATGTTTCACATTTTATCCTGGAGGGAACATAGTTTCTCTCTCCCTAGAAAGACAGTGAGTCGTGTAACAGGTATTAGCTAAGGTGAGAAAACCATAACACTCACCGCGGCGTCTCACATCGTCTGTCTCTGGACAATTTGTATGATTATCATTATCGTATCGGCAGTGTTAATTATTTATTAGGAGTTTGTCATCAGCAGATAAGTGTGGGAATCGCATCGAAAGAGTTAAAAAGGAGAGAGAGAGAGTGAGTGAGAGAGAGAGACCTTCGTACTTACCCACGAGAAAGGACATTTAGTGTGTAGATTGATTTGCCACCAACAGGGGAAACTACAGAACATGGTGTGAGGCGTATCCCAATTATTACTCGTGACTGACGAAGTGAGGTGCGTTGTGCAGGACATTCAACCTTCAACTACTGGTTAATGCTGGTGTAATTTTCTCTATTCCATCTGCTGATACAGCGTCCCTCAGCGGTTAACTACGAGGTGAGACTAAGTTGATAATGGCAACTATACATTATTATGCACTTTATTATATATGAAAAATACAAAATCATAAATATATAAATTATTATTATATTGTAATAACATATTACATTAAAGACAAAATGTTCATATCATAATTACCGAATATTATTAACATTAAGAAACCTTAATAATTATATAAAATAAATTAATGAAGAGGTAAAACCACATTAGTTAATATAGATTAACGAGGCACTAGCTATGGACAGACCTCTGGTGTGATTGGTTGCCTGTTACCAGTTAATCTTCCATGGGACTGATGAGCCAAGTCCATCTGGAGGAGACCGGCTGTGAAATATTGGTCAGTAACACATTTGCTGTCCTGACGTGGAGGACACTTTACTGGAACTGTATGTTAGGTAAGTTTTCATTGATATGTTCCGTGTACATTTGCCGGCACCAGTGGAGGTGGTCCTCCAGTTGCTGACAGTTCTGTGTCAGTTGCTTGTGGTCTTCTGCAAGTTGTTTTCCTAGAAGCTGCTTGTTCATGTTATCTTTCTTCTTATTACCACGATGCAACTTGGACGACTCGTTATTCAGTTCTCGGGTGCGTGTTTTCTTTTCTTCTGGATCTGTTAAATACACTCGACTGTGTCTGTGTTTGTAGCCTTTTCGTGAGGCGGGCGAGGGATGTGCAGTAGAACTCAGAGCAGATCCCGACGGATAGTTGGCTGCTCCTTCCAACGGACAGGTGCCTTGCGCTGTTGTCAACAGATCTCCTGTAGGATAAATGCTGTGCACTGCTCCAGGTATATCTGAAGAATAAGACCCGGACATACCGCCCACCGAGCTAGTAAGGTTGTGAACTGAAAGAGACGAGAGGCCGGGGAGGTTCTGGAGAGTTGTAGATGAATACTCCGGGATGAGGCGCGGGTTTTGGGGCAATTCCACAGAGTTTTCTTCATAGAAATGTGGTGCTTCTTGGCTGAAGAACTGGTCCTGGGGCAGCACCAGGGAGTCTTCACCCAGCCAGGACTGGCCTCTGTCTTGTGTGTTTAGCACCATGTTGGGGTCAGTCGCGCCCAAGCTCTGAAAAAATAAACATTCGTTTTATCAGGTTAACACAATCAGTTTATATGGACAAATTATTTGTAAAGAAAACGACAACTTGATATGGGGATTTATCCTCAATTCACAAATTTGATATTATAATTTTTGTTTGTACAGACTATGATATAATAATGGCTCCACTAGTTTTAAGAACTCGCCAAAGTCCATATCGCTGTTTACTGATTAAGGTTAAATCGTTAATCATTTTTCAACACAGGAAGGAGAGTCTACAAAATACCAAAAGTAACATCAGTACAGTGCCAGCAGCCACAACATTACACCAACATGAGAGTTAACTTACCAGGTAGTCTTCCTCTTGAGGAGCTGTTGTTGCTGCCAGTCCCATGTGACCTCTGACCCCGTCCATTCCTACATAACCTGTATCCCAGCCTGCCGACGCAACTATTCCTGATGCAGCTTCGTCAGAGTCTTTGTAGTAAGTTCCTCCCTCGTCGTTAAAACAAAGCCTGGCGGGAGACATACCCTGTCCTGCCCCGAGGCTGGCCGCCAAAAAGTCCATGTCGAAACTGACGTGAGGATCAAGTCCTGAGACACACTCCTGCTGGAGGATGGGTTCAGGGAGGACGTCGTTGAGGAAGCTACTAAGGTCCTGCATATTGAACTTGGACAACGTCGGTGGTTGTTGGCGTCTGTCCCCATCTTTGCTCCCATGAGGAACGCCGTAGGACCAAGCAGGACCTGGGCAGTTACTGGAGCTCTTCTTCATGACGTATCAATTATTACTAACAACCGAGGAGCGTGTTCTGATGTGATCACAAATACCAACGGCGCTGGTGTGGTGTTGGAAGTATTGAGCAGCCAAATATATACATAAGACTCCAGTTGGTCAGGGCGAGAACGAGTATTACGCCCGTTTACCGGGGACACTCCCGTGTATTTTACCGCGAGGCGAATAAACGTTTGCCTTACCGCCGTTCACACTCGTCGTCTTCCTGGACACTCATTTATGCAGAGATCACTCGACTCGTCATTTAAAGTAAGACATTTTTTCAAATGAAGTCCAGTACTGTATTCTATTGTTAGTCAGCTTAATCATTTAGTTTCTTACAAAACATAGTATATAACTTACCATACTAATAACTCATATTTCATGACAATCTTCATTTACCACCAGAGAAAAGTTTTTCTCAGTCAGTCAGTAAAAGATGGTAACCACAGAGCGACTGACAACATCCCAACACACTGTATCCCAAATCATTGTCCCACCAACAATTATTTTACCGAAGAGAATTACAGTAAACAAAAATCAACTAAACACTTCCCCAGCGAACAAGTCTCAGTAAACAGTTTTCCATGACAAGTCACAGACGGTGATGAAAACACTGACAAACGGTGACAGACACCACAACCGCTGATGATGATGACGACGATAGTAACAGACGACAATGATGACATTAAAAGAATATAATGGCAAAGTCACAGACGACGACGACGACGACACAGTAACAGACGCCGGGGTGACAACTTCAGCATGTTTGTGTTACAACAGCGAGACTAGGAAAGTGAAGGAACACCATCCGTGCAAGGTTATTGTTGTTGTAACACTGGTAGACCAAATTATCTTAAACAATAGTGAGTTGATGTTACCAGAAGTTAGCTTTGGCTTGTTTAAGTATCATTAATTATTGTTAGGATGAAAGTGATAGTGGCTCCTGTCGTCATGACTGCCCAGTACAGTGTGGATACAGTGCACTATAAACTCAACATTCGGCACATAAGGAGGCAGCGTGACCAATACCGAACCCCAACGCCATCATATTCCTAATTAAAAAGTTAGTTCCCCGTCTACAACTGGACAGAATGAGTGTGTCCTAATTTATTAGACTTTAGGTTATGTGGTTACTCAATATTATGCTAGCTTAGCTTTTTCTAACAAACGTTTGGTCAAGCAAGGTTAGTTAATGTTAAGTTGCGTTAACTTTGTATTTGCGAATTAGTTTTCTGTGGAGGAAAACTTATGATTTCATGTAATTGTGGACAATGAAAATGCTGAAGTACATATTTTAATGGATCGTGCACTTACAGGACGTGAGAGCGAGGCCTTCTGTTATCTTATACAACAAGTACTTAATGTTACGATAACTGCTGTCAGTTGATTAGATTATCATATATCCAGAGAAAAATCAAAAGACGTAAAAATCTCTGTGTTATGTTGAATAAAGTTAAAAATGAGATAATCTCTACAATCAAAAATTATTTTATATCTTCCGAGATATTTAATGATGACGCAACTTGTCTGTCATACATACAGGACCTCGTTGCCTGACGTAGGACACATATTTATGATATAATACTGTTGATTGGTCAATAATTATACAGGTAATATGAGCTTAACAGCTAATCAGACGTAGTCCTTCCTCGTGCTTGTAAGGGTAGTTCATGCGCAGAACATGTACACGACATGTGGAAGTTTTATGAGCCACTGTTACATCCGTCCACAAGATAAACACTTACACTAATGCTACAGTATGTGCCAGTTTTAGCGAACACTGATTCATACATACACTACATACATACCATACATACATACATGATTAACTTACAGATGAAACATACATCCGTCTACAACAAGAAGGTAACTCGTTAACAATATTAACTGTCACAAACGTATTATCATTGCTGGGTGAAACAGGTGGACCAACTTGATTATGACTTGCTTGGAACACAAGAGACTGTGTCCCGGCGCTACTCAAGATGCGCCTTTGATATTATTTAATATAAACAACTGTTATTTACACAGCTTATGTAAAGGAGAAAAATATTTACAATTTAACGTTATTTACTCACGTTATGGCCAGAAAACCCGAAAAATTTACACGTTATTTACACAACTTCTGTAACGAAAAACAAAAATTAATACATTATTCATGCAGCTTATTAGAGTATAATACGGCAACATATTTTTAATTAAAGTTATTTAAACAGTTAAAACGAAATGTAGATAATTACCACATTCTTTACATTGTAACATTAAGTAGTACTTGTTGTATAAAATAACAGAAGGCCTCGCTCTCACGTCCTGTAAGTGCACGTCCCATTAAAGTATGTACTTAAGCATTTTCATTGTCCACAATTACATGAAATTATAAGTTTTCCTCCAGAGAAAACTAATTCGTAAATACAAAGTTAACGCAAGTTAACATTAACTAACCTTGCTTGACCAAACGTTTGTTAGGAAAAGCTAAGCAAGCATAATATTGAGAAACCACATAACCTAAAGTCTAATAAAGTTGACCATACGTATCCCATTAATTAACCTTCAATAAATCAATTTAGCCTGACAACAGGGCCGCTTGTTAGATCCGTGGCACTCTTAGTCCACCCAGGTGTAAACGGGGACCTGACCTGACTTTACAGTTTGGAAGTGATGGCGTTGAGTGCGGTATAGTTTGCTGTATCCACACTGTCGGTAACGGGTATTCATGGCGACAGGAGCCACTATCCCTTTCATCCTAATATTAACTAATGTTACTTAAACAAGCCAAAACTAACCTCTGGTAACATCAACTCACCAGTGTTTATGATACCTTGGTCTACCAGTGTTACAACACCAACAATCTTGCACGGATGGTATTCCTTCACTTTCCTCGCTCGTTACTGTAACAACAGAATGCTGAAGTTGTCACCCCAGCGTCTGCGACTGTCGTCCTTTTCTCTCGGCCATTGTCGTCTGTGACTGTCTGGGTACGTGACTATCATAGTCTGTGACAGTTGTCTTTGTCGTCTGTGACTGTCTGGGTACGTGACTATCATAGTCTGTGACAGTTGTCTTTATCGTCTGTGACTGTCTGGGTACGTGACTATCATAGTCTGTGACAGTTGTCTTTGTCGTCTGTGACTGTCTGGGTACGTGACTATCATAGTCTGTGACAGTTGTCTTTATCGTCTGTGACTGTCTGGGTACGTGACTATCATAGTCTGTGACAGTTGTCTTTATCGTCTGTGACTGTCTGGGTACGTGACTATCATAGTCTGTGACAGTTGTCTTTATCGTCTGTGACTGTCTGGGTACGTGACTATCATAGTCTGTGACAGTTGTCTTTGTCGTCTGTGACTGTCTGGGTACGTGACTATCATAGTCTGTGACAGTTGTCTTTGTCGTCTGTGACTGTCTGGGTACGTGACTATCATAGTCTGTGACAGTTGTCTTTGTCGTCTGTGACTGTATGTCTCCGTCACTATCATAGTCTGTGACAGTTGTCTTTGTCGTCTGTGACTGTCTGGGTACGTGACTATCATAGTCTGTGACAGTTGTCTTTGTCGTCTGTGACTGTCTGGGTACGTGACTATCATAGTTTGTGACAGTTGTCTTTGTCGTCTGTGACTGTCTGGGTACGTGACTATCATAGTCTGTGACAGTTGTCTTTGTCGTCTGTGACTGTCTGGGTACGTCACTATCATAGTCTGTGACAGTTGTCTTTGTCGTCTGTGACTGTCTGGGTACGTCACTATCATAGTCTGTGACAGTTGTCTTTGTCGTCTGTGACTTTTTTTTCGTAGTCGTTCATGATTATGTCGTTGTCGCCATCGTCGCCTGTGACTGTCGTGGCCGTTGTCTCTGTATCGTCGTCAGTGTTAGCGGTGATAACTTACATATCCTTTTCTTCTCAACTTGTCTAGGCTGCGTAACATATTTGACTGCAAGTTCTTCACCTGCCCAAGGTGACCACTATCATTATTTTGTCTACTTTATATGCAATTAAAGAGCTTTGTGTTGACTGTGACTGTAATTGTTGTGTTGACGAAGGTGGGTATTTTATATTGTTTTATTCTAAATTCGTATCTGGAAAATATTTATATAAAACTAAGTAACTGTGGTTACCAGGGAGGCAGTGACCCATTGAGAATTACTGAATACCAAATAATTTAAATGAGAATAAACAGAAGTACAATAAAGACCTTCCTCATTCTTTAATCCATTTGTTTAGGTCGCGTTTTTACTCAGTTCCCGAACCGTCATAGCTTACATTAGTGAAACGTTCCCATACGTTTATGTCAGTTTAAGGGAACACTGATCATTACATATGTAGAGTTCCCTTACTAATAAAACATATATTAGTCACACATACTGTACACCCGTCTACAACAAGACGGTAACTCGTTAACAGTGTTAACGATCACATACATACGTATTATCAGTGTTAGGTGGACCAACTTGATCATGACCTACTTGGTACATAAATACCTCTAACAGCTCTACGTAAGATGCTCTTTTGGTGTTGGTTTATGTAAAAACTTTTTATTTACACGGCATATGTAAAGAGAAGAAATATTTACACATTTTCATGTTATTTACATAGCTTATGTATGGAAGAAATACAGTTTAACACGTTATTTACACTTTTCATAGAAAACACATTAATACCTACAGGTTTAATAAGCTGTACACAAATCTTCACAATGTAAAAAAAAAACACAAATATTTACTTCTATATTACGTCTTCTCTATACATTTCCAGTTAACTGCAACACAAGAAAAAATATTCCCTTCGAAATTATAATATTATTTCTTCAATGCAATATTTTAAATTCTTTAAAAAGGTTTAAAGCAATTAGGAACATTATTAGCTGTAAATCTATCCACTGAAACATTTGAGTCTGGCCAAGGTTCAAACAGCCACCAACCAGAGATAATTAATGTGGCGCTGTGTGTAGCTCCTGATGTAGCGCCACCGGGTCCCAAGTTCCCAGCACTTCCGTTTGAACTCAGCTTGGAATAGGGTCGCTTCTCAGAAATGTAGAGACCTGTTGCAACACTCTGCAACTTCTCATAAAATGATAGATGCCAGTATATAATTAATAAAATGCCCGCACCTGGTGTTCTGAGTTTTGGAAATAGACCAGGCACTTGTTGATAGTGTTACTCGCTCTACCACTCAGTCGGCCGCCGTAATGACTTGAAGATGTTGACGGCCAGCAAAACAAATCAAGCAAGCAAGCACTCTCAGGGACGCTCTGTAGTGAAGAACATGAACAGAACATCCCTACGGCTGACACACACGAGGCGTGATGACAAAATTATGATTAACCTAGAAAACTTAAACAGAAACTATCAAAACCAAGCGAACTCAGACCAGCGTGTGGAGGCCCAGCGCTCGCCTTCTGTCCTACAGGTCTCTGGTTTGCGCTGAGGTACCGCAAGTACACCTACATCGCCTTGTGTACCGAAGGCATAGTGCTGCTGTGTGCATCACTGTCCCGTGAGTCCTTCTGGAAGACGAGGACGAAAGAAGATTAAGCGGGAAATAATAATTATATAGATACTGGGGTAATTAATATCGACTCGTACACTTTATTGGTAAATCTTATTAATAAGTCTTATAATTTGGGCCCCTTTGGTGTGTTTGTTGATTTAATCTCGTGTATTGGACGAAGATACTGAAGAATCTAACAAGTAGTAGACTAAATTCCTTCTGCAGGGTCAATAACATCCTTACAGACTCTGTTTGGATTTAGAGCGAGAAGGTCAACTGAGAGTGCTCTGCTATATTTTGCTAAGGACATTTTAAACTCGTTTGATGACAGTCATTTCACAGTCGGAATATTCCTGGACCTCTCTAAAGCCTCTGATACTGTCGACCATACCATCATCCTGTCAAAGCTTGAACATTACTGCGTTAGAGGCTTATCCCACAATTGGTTTTCCTCATATCTATCTAACAGGAAGCAGTATGTCTGCTATAATAATCATCAATCTGACTCCTCACCAATTTTGTATGGTGTCCCTCAAGGCTTCATTCTCGGTCCTGTACTGTTTTTGTTGTACATAAACGACATAGTCCACTCCAGCACACTCATAAAATACAACTTATTTGCAGATGATAGAAATCTCTATGTCAGCAACTCAGATCTTCATTCCTTGATGAGAACTATGAACACTGAATTGACTAAAGTCAGGACTTGGGTAATACCTAATGAACTGACCTTAAACCTCGAAAAAAAAATCACTACATAATTTTTCACGGAAGGAAAACCTGAACAAAATACTAAATTCCTTGAGGTTGTTGTTGATAAGAAACTTAGCTGGAGATACCACATTCAAGTCATTCACAGTAAAATCAATAAACGTGCGGTATCCTGTATCACACTCGTCCGTCACTCACTCTGTAGCAATGAAAGAAATCTATTATGATCTTGTTTACCAACACTTGATACATTGTCACACACTGTCACTGACTCTTCAAAAACACTACCCCCGATTGCTGCACCGAAGAGATTTGTGCGGACAATGACCCACTTGAAGAAAAAAAGATCACACTAACGAACAATTTGCTAAATTGAAAATGTTAAAATTCGAGGATATTAACACTTACTCCTGTGTCTTATTTGTTTACAAATCTGTCAGTCACTTGATTAACAATAATTATTTCCAGTTCCGGAATAATCAGAGATACAACTTAAGGCACCCAGAGCTATTAAGACCCCATGCGCTCCTCTCAGTACCAGACCTTCATAAAATATCATGGTGTGAAGGTGTGGAACAACTTTCCCTACCCATCCCAGCAAAGACTACGCTCCCTTTCTCTAAATCATCTCTTAAAACATATATATTATCTAGGTATTGTTGTCATGGAGACAGATAGAAATTACCATTGCACTAATTATATTTGCCGACTACAAATGATACTAACAGCTCTGTCCTCTTGTTTCAATCCATGTTGTACTGCTTCCCCCCTAATCATATTTACCCTGTATGTATATCAACACCACCGTAAAATATGTATATATTTATAATATAAATGTAAAAAATAAATAAAATAGATAACGAAGTAATAACCGTGATACATTCTGATATGTTCTTACTACCACCATGTTACGTGTACTATTTCAGGTGATACTGAATGTTACATAATACTCCCTTGAGATAATTGTATAGTATATATCAGATGCCTTCAAGAGAGCTCAGGCTCTCAACTGGCTCAGCCATGTTAATATTGTTATTATTATCGACACTGTTTCAATATCAATATCAAGGCTTTAGTCCTGTGATTACCTTTGCACTGAGAAGTCATTAAACAGTAATATAAAATTCTGAGTTGTTCACACAAGTAAAAAACTTCTCTTCAAAACCTACTGGAAATACTGAAGCTAATCAGTCTCGCCTTCTCTGTGCACGCCAAGAAGTACAGAGGATATCCCTTGCTGTCCCCCCTGACACACTCGCACCTGGAGTAGCGGTCACCTATAACAAGTTACTACAGCTCCGTTACCTCAGTTGGGTCTCGGCACGCTCAGTGGATGGACGCGTCGTTCTCACCTCCAGTTATCGAATCGCTACCTCAAAGTTCACGGTAGTGTTAACTGTAACCCAAGTTCCCGGTTGTTACAAATGAAACAAATCCTAAATTTATAAAAGTCTAAATTGACGTTTTTTTTACTGTTTCGTAGACTATACAAAACATTATTAGTTAAATCTTTCTATCATGTGACCTGAAGATCTCTAGTTAAGGAAAAATTTATCAGGTATTTAATTTATAGTGAAGTAAAATTAATTTTAAACAAGTAGATCAGTACAGCATGTGGTAGGTACTGAGAACGAGTTTTGAGAGTGAGGCCGAAAATTATATATCACCCTCGTGCATTAGTGACTGGTCTTCTCTGCCTCACCTGACGGAGCTATGAAGGTGAGTGACCTGACCTTTGTTGTGAGTGACCTGACCTTTGTTGTGAGTGACTTGACCTTTGTTGTGAGTGACCTGACCTTTGTTGTGACTGTGACCTGACCTTTGTTGTGACTGTGACCTGAACGTTGCTGTGACTGTGACCTCATCTATACGTGAATTTTTTTGTATTATTTTATATTAATTTAGCTAGACAATATCATCAACGACCTAACCCAGCTCAACTGCATTCAACCTAACCCAACTTTACAGTTAGAAATGTGAACGGGATCAATTCAGTTTTACTCTAACCTAACCTACACCTAACCTTACCTAACCTTACCAAGTCATATGTTATGCAGGTAAATATCCTTAGTCTTTATAACTAAGCAATTCCTTATTATTTTTTAAGAGCATCAAAATTTGTCCTCAAAAATATTTTAATCTTTAGTTCATGAATAGTAATAGTATGTAACTATCATCATCTTTGACCAATGAGAGGACAGTATTTTTCCCCCTTGGGAGAATATATTACGCATGCGCAAAAAAAAACAACATTTGGGAGTACAGTATTTATTTACCATATAGCTTCCTCGTGACGAAAACACGCAAACACACGAAGAGAATCACTTTGCGCTCCTCCATTGGTAAAGTAAGGTAATATTTGTACTATTAGTAGTTTATATTAGTTAGAAAAGGTTAGGTCAGGTTCTCAAAGGTGTAATTGGTGGGGGGTTTTCAGTGTGTTAACCCCACATTTTTTTCATCGTCTTCAAATCATTGTCGTATTTCCATAAATATATATCCGCGGCAAAATTAAAGGTCTTTTAAATCATCATGAATAATATCAGAAAAAACTAACGAATCTTTAACAGTGGTTTAGTATTATCATCAGTAGTTGTAGTAGTGCTGTAGTAGCTTAATGCTGGTAGTATAATAGCAAGAGTACAGTATTATAGTAGTCTATTAATAGTAATAGTAGTAGTTAGTGGTGTGGCAACAGTTTAAGAAAATACGGCATGGCAATACCAGCGTCTGTAACAGTTGTCATGAGTAGGTTGAAAAAACTCAACCATTTTTTAAAGATTTCTATCAAGTGAACTCCACTACCCAGTATATACTGATAACTCTGCCGCGACGGTACACAGAGGTATAACAAGACCTCCCGGTACACTGGTCAGCTCTACCGGTACACGAAATATCCCAATACACGACTTTAAAGTAAAGCTAATACATGGAAACTGTTTATAGAGCAATATATTTTTTATATTATTATTTAGAAAGTTTACCTTTATGATAGTTGTTAGAAGACAAAATCGACGAAAGTTATCATTATTTTAACGACTTTTCACTTTGACCACTTTCTCCATGATCGAGCCGGATGAACGCTTGTCAAATTGCGTGTTGTTGACGCGAGATATCAAGTGAGTTGCGAGATGAACGATAAATCTCGTCATTATACCCGATGATTCCAGATTTAAAAGATTTATTACGAAAAAATATCAAAATTACAGTGAAAAGCAAAGTATATTGCCGGTACAGTGACCAGCGATCTTACTGGTAGGGTGACCAGTTAATCTTACCGGTACAGTAAACGCTTTCTCTAGTCATGAAGCGGTGGAGCGACTCGTTACGGGTTGGTCCTCTTGTCGTGATGGAGAAAATTTCGTAATATTGTGACTAATTTCTTGTTACGGAGCACGTACGAGAGAGAGCACCATTACCTCCTCCGTGAAGGGATTCGAACCAACACATATAGGTTCTCCTAAAGAGGGAAAGGACTCACTTTGGGTTTGTGTGACAGTTGACAACATGTATTAATCACCGATCTAACTTGGTTTTAACTTGCCAATTGATTTTTAGTGATTTTGATGTTATAAAAACAACAACTAGGTTAGGGTTGGTAATTATATACTTTCAACTACGGGACAACACTCGAATATTTCCGCGTTACGACAGAGATGTTGGATAAGGACGAGCCAGTGAACTGAGCTTTGGCGACGCTCCTCCACCAGTCAAGCTCGCGTGAAGACTTTTTATTTCCGGGTTCCTAAAGCGTTAGCCGTTCGGTATCTGCAAGTAATTTAGAGATTCGTTCCTGTAACTCGGAGACTCAAGCGTGTAATGGGACTATTATTTGTGACTGGATATTAGATTTTCTTTTCTTTACTGCAGATAATCGTCAAATAACATCTCGGTTGTTGCTTGATGCGACTCGGCGCCAACCGGTTCCTCATCTTTTGTGTCGAAGCATAAGAGGAAATTTTATCTTATAAAAACCTTTGAGAATCCATATTTATGTGGTAGCCATGAGTCAATTAAATAAGTTGTATTTCGAGTCAGTCAGATATATTTTTGCAAAATCAAATTACAGTAGGAGGAAAGCGCGCTCGGACTACACACTTGTACCACACACTCGTCCCATACACTCGCCCCATACACTCGTCCCATACACTCGTATTATACACTCGTCCCATACACTCGTCCCATACACTCGCCCCATACACTCGCCCCATACACTCGTCCCATACACTCGTCCCATACACTCGTTCTATAAGCACTCACAGGAACCCACCTATACGTCGCTAGTCACCGGAAACGGGCGTACGTCACTGGCCGCTGGGATCACGTCATGCGTTGTCGTCATCTTTCATTCTACCAGTCATGTCTCATCATTATATCTATTACTACTACTACTGACTAATAATACTACTACTACTGACTATTACTACCACTACTGACTATGACTACTACGTTTTTTTTTAAATGGCCTCCATCCTCCCCTTATAGCCATACCTTCGCCACCATTTTATGACCTTAAAATTAAATATCCTAACACATAAGTAGCTATCCTAGCTGAGTTGAGTTAGTTGAGCTGCAGATCTATGCGGCATTCAGTGACTGTAGCCTCATAGTCAATATCTGCAACTGTTGTCAGCTTTGGGGCCGATGCTCTCGTTCCCCTGAGGCAGAACAAAGCCGACTTAAGGAGAGAGAAGGACAGTCGACATCTCATCCAGGCTGTAACATAACTTCTGGGTTGCTGCTTCTGTTCGGATAGCACCTCAGCATCTTGCACTTGGTCCCATCCCACCAGAGGTTGTGAACACTAGAGGAGTGAAGCTGCCTTGATCAACGTTCTGAATTCTCTCCCAGTATGCCCTTATCTTGTCGTTCTCGTTCCTCCTATGTGCAGCATCGAGAGCTAAGTTACGGTGACATGCGGCCATGGGATAAAAAATCCTGGTGTCGAAGAAGGCTCGCTGTCCCCGCGTCCAGAATCCACCAAGCACTGACGTCAACACGGGCTTCGTTGGATGTGTTTGAAGTCCTATGTTGGAAATTCTCACCGTCCAATGGAAGGAGGGTCGGTTCTACCCTGACATCACGGCAGATTTCCTTCACCATATTTGCTGTGAGATCCCTTACTTCGTCATGCCTCGTGCATATGAAGCCCCCTTTCTTACACACCATGGAGTGATCGACGTCATAGGAAGAGCCACACACGACTACTACTATCACTATTGGTTGTCACACATATCGGCTTACACAGAGGTACCGTCATGACTCACCGTTAACCTGCTTCTAGTAATAGGCTAAAAAGTGGTCAATTATGTGTCTATTGTTTTAAACACGGTGTACAATGTAGGTCGTGGCAGCCAGGCCTCCTACACCACCCTCCTACACCACCACTCCTACACCACCACTCCTACACCACCCTTCCTACACCACCCTTCCTACACCACCCTTCCTACACCACCTACCTAAACCACCTTCCTACACCACCCTTCCTACATAGATATATTATCAATGTTACCTTTGCACATAAGACACTGTAAACGTCTCCTGTACACACACACACACGCACACACACACACACACGCACACACACACACATCGCTCTATGAAATTACTCATTAATGCTCACTTAAGCACAGCAGGTGATCGGATTAACTTAGCACGTACTTCACTTACCAAGGCGCAGCTGTTGTTATTTGGGACGCGAATTGGCCGCATTACTGATGATTAATCGTTGGGTCATCGTTAGTTGCCATAATTCTAAACTACCCCGTGATGCGATTAGGTGCGGTTAGGGTGGAAGGGAGGGAGGGGGAGGAGGTAGGTTGAGATGAAGGGTGGGAGGAGATAAAGGGGAAAAATGGAGATGAAGGGTGAAGAGGAGTGAGTGTGTTGATGATGAAGGGTGAAGAGGAGTGAGTGTGTTGATGATGAAGGGTGAAGAGGAGTGAGTGTGTTGATGGTGCAGGGTGAAGCGGGAGGAAGTGTAGTAAACCATTTTTGAAACAGTTAAACATATACATAACGCTGTAGTTATCTCACATAGTTATACGGGATTGGTAGACCCATGGAACGATCAACCAACCCAAGCTGTAGAATCAAGAACAGTTACTGGGCTTCAAAACACCTGTCAACACTGGCTACTTTCCCTCAACTAAGACTTATACAAAACATCACCAGCTTCTCAGAGTATGTATATAGGTCTTAAGTGCTGATAAGAGTTCTGCTTAGCTCTTGGTGTTATTGTACAGTCATCAGTTACTGGGTCAGACTACTGTATTATGACATAGAACCGCCTCCCTCGCCCCTCCTCACTCTACACACACACCTATATACTCACCCCACCTCACGCATTAAACTCACCTCCTCACGCGCATTTCACTCTACACACACACACACACCTCTTCCCTATTTCCTCTCGTCTCACAATACTTATCCTTCTTCCTCCACAGTGATAGAGGGAATGAGGAGGAGAGAGAGAACGCGTGATGCCGAGTAGTGTTGGTGTAAGTGGGGCGTTCATCGCCTTGAGTCGCCGCCGCAGTTAACAAATACAACTACACACCCCTGCCGCCGCCACTACCGCGACCACCAACACCTTACCCCCAATGCCCTATCACTTATCTCTTCCCTCCTTCACCCTCTAACTTTCTGACGGTTCTCGCTTACTTCCACCTTTAACCCTTCCCCTTTCCCTTCTTTCCGTCTCTCCCTTCCTTCCCTCTCACACTCTCTACGCCCTCCTTACCTATAAAATTTCCTTCCCTACAGTTAAACGTAGTCTCTTTTATCCAGTGTTTACATGATCAGCTGACTGACCCAAACACTAACACACTCACATGCCGAACATAATGATCACACACACACACACTCTCTCTAGAATGAAGTTGATCCATTTACTATTGTTCTGGTTGAGTTTGTCTCGTCAATATTTACAGTGCGTAGAGAGAGAGAGAGAGGGGGGGGGGGTGGATGGATGTAATTAGTTCACATATAGTTAAAAATATTCAATAAAAAAAAAACTGGGATTATAATTCTCAGGAGATGAGTTCAAAAAAAAAGCTTTCACAAAACATTAAGACCATTTTTCTTACCACTCCCTTCTAAACCTAAAGTAAAGTAGGTAGGTATCTCTTGTCCTGTGAAGAATTGGCTGTGTGTGGAGGAGTGTTTCAAAGGCCTCCTGTAATTAGTGTGGTAATAATAATTGTAAGGTTATTTTAGTGCCAGGTGCTTGTACAGTGATAGACAGCTGTTAAGGATGTTACTGATTGTACTAATACTTGAAGCGTCATTAGGGTCATATTTGAAGCGCCCTGTTATGAGTTCATGGCGGGGAGGGAAGAGAAGGAAGAGGGAAGAATGGGTAGAGTGAAGGAAAGGGAAGGGAAGGAAGGATGCAAGGTGAGAAGGTGTAAGGGAAGAGAAGGAAGAGGGAAGAATGGGTAGAGTGAAGGAAAGGGAAGGGAAGGAAGGATACAAGGTGAGAAGGTGTAAGGAAGGAAGAGGTGAGAATGGGTAGAGTGAAGGAAATGGAAGGGAAGGAAGGATGCAAGGTGAGAAGGTGTAAGTAAGGGAAGAAAGGAATGAGTACAATGAGCTAACCCCTTGAGTACAGTTACTTAAACCCCAGAGTACGTTGACTTCTCCAGTGTGCAATAGATTCGTCCTCCAGGGAATGGGTTATTGCATTCAACTGGTTCTGGCATCTTGCTCCAGGGATTAACATTACAGGTATACTCAGATTAACTGTAGTGCTGATGTTAAGTCATTGTACTTAGGGGTTTAACCTCTCCATTACCCTTAGTGTCCGATGACTTAACCCTTAGTGTATGATGACTTCACTACTTGTGTACGATGACTTAACCCTTAGTGTATGATAACTTCACTACTTGTGTACGATGACTTAACCCTTAGTGTCCGATGACATAACCCTTAGTGTATGATGACTTCACTACTAGTGTCCGATGACTAGTGTATAAAATAGACTTGCAGATGATACCAGGGGCAGAAGTCTTGAAACTTTTCACCTTAAGACGATAAACTATTAAAAGAAATTATGTCTTAAAACGTTCAACGTCAAGTCATAATATAATTTTCCCTCCATTTTTTTTTAAAGAGTGAACCTTAATACTGTTTTCATCCAGAGCGTAAATAGAGAAGAATGGATGATAACGAGATAATTAAAAACAAATATTAACGGAGGAATCAGGGGCCAACGAACCTGTATTTACTGTTAGTTGAGGAGATAAGAAGAAGCGGAAGAAATACGTAATGAAAGGTATTAAGCCTTGTAGTGCAGTATATGGTGGTGTAGGGAGGAATGGGATCTCTCGTCTCCCATATGGCAGTGAGTAATTATACAGACGAGGTGTGTTTTACTTCCTGGATATCCTAGAGTGTCCGATCCGTGTCTTAAGCCTATGTCCTAGTAATGTTTCCAGTCCGTGTCTGTAAGCCCGTGTCCTTTTTTGAGTGTCCCAAGACAGTCAGGTTAGTATATGTAATCTCTGTGTATCCATTAATCTGTGATGCTATTAAGGGGTAAATTAATCCATCCATAACTACATACACACAAATAAAGGACTGTCTCTACACGTAATTCACATTGCTCCAAATTTGAGCCTCTTAAATAATATCCAGAAAAAAATCTTCTAATGAATCGGGTATAACTGTAGTTTTTGTCTCAGAACAGATATATAAGTTATCCCTAAAGTTATAACACTAACGTTTTCTATGAAGCGAGCGGGTTAAAGAAATTCAGCCAGCCTAGGTCTTCTAGGTAAAATTTCCATGTTATGAATATTTTTCCTTATGCTAAATCTTTGTGAGACAAGTAAAGGCATTATTCTTGCACCTGTTACGATGAGAATTTAACTTATGAAGAAATAGAATCTTGGCTATAATTCCTACAGGCTCGTTCGTGAAGCTTTCTGGTAATTGGGATATATTTACATTAATTATTAGGCAGAGGATGAAGTTACGCTGTTCTTACAGTACATTAATTACTCGGAGCTTAAGAAAAAATTCCATTGTTAGTTATTGGAATTTCAACCTTATCGTATCATTAACCTTCTTCCCTCGTAACTAATTCGTATTACTGAATAAAACATCACGATACATTAAATACCTCTTAATTATTGAACACAAGTGATCTAAAATAAAACATCGAAATAACTTGTAAAATATGTCTTTAACTTGAATGTGATGTTACGCGGGATAAAACAAAACGTACGACAGTTTGAGAATCCCTACCCTCGGATTTCCGGTTCATGCTCACCACAAAGTTCGCTACAATCACCACCATAAAAATGTTCCCGTTATACCATGATTATTCGTTTTATTACCCATCGTTAGTGTCGTATTCTTTCTGTGGTGTGTGTGTGTGTGTGTGGTGATGGAGCTCTGTTAGCGGTGCCGTGCTGTGTGACGACGACTGTAGGTAGAAACTCTTGAATATGGCCCACTTGGCTGGTACAAAGACCACTCCAGCTGGCACACAGACGGTCCCAGCTATTAGATATTTCATATGATCTTGCATTAATTTACGGCGTGTTTATAGAACTATTTCTTAATGCTGTGCAACAATAAAAAGATAAGAATGTTAGAGACAACAAACTTGTATTATATTGTTACGTATATTGTTTTGTCAGTGTCAGTTGTATTCTGTAAGGGTGCCCCCTAAAAATATACTAATTTTCTTGATTGATTTGTTGTTGCCAGGTGTCACCCATCCTGCTGGGAGCTGTGGCTCTGTTGGTGGTGCCTCGCCCTCACCTCGCCACATCTCAGGACTCTCAAGAACCCCAGAATTCTCAGGACCCACAAGACTTTGAAGATTCTGGCGAGACTAACGAGGGAGCTGACGAAGAACTTCCTGTTGCTGAGGCACTGCGTATCGGACCTTACTGGCGGCTACCACGGCCGCCGCCACGCGCTGTGCTGGTGGCTGCACGTCGAAGTGACTCTCCCTTTCGACACGATTTCCCGCCTCGAAACGAAGGCCCCTTTCGACAGGACTTACCGTTTCCAGACGTCCCCCTCACCGACCACCTGTACACGTCTTCCCTCGACAACATTCAACACAAGAAACTTTCATCCCACAATCCAGGAGCGAGTGAGGTGTACCCGCCAGTGTACCGGACCATAGCGGGGGTGAGCAATGCTTATAAGACACGGAGGACCACCCAGACGCCGGACCAAGTGAGGACCATAGAGACCATGACAGCCGAGGAGTCCTGGACCATCCTTGGGGTGCCGTTCTCAGGCCTTCCCAGGTGACTTACTGTGTGTGAGTGTGTGTGTGCGTGCGTGTGTGTGTGTGTGTGTGTGTGCGTGCGTGCGTGTTTGTGTTTGTGTGTGTAAGTAAGAGTGAGACCGTGTACGGAAGCATGAATGTGTGTTTACTTTGGTTTACATGTGCTCATGCATTATCATTGTGTATATTTGTTAGCGACTTACACATCTAATCAAATATCTTTTTTGTTGGAAGCTGGAGGGAAAATTTGTAAAACTTGGTAAAACTTTCATTAGACGTGTGTGAAAAGCGAACTGATTATTTGTGTGGGGAAGAAAAAAATGGCATTCAAATTATCTCATAATTCTAACAATATCTAAACTAAAGTAAAAAAAAATTACATACTCAGCTATTTCATTAAACTTTTACAATTCGGACTAAACGAGTGTTGAAATGTGAGTTGATTCTCCAAGTGTTCACAACATAAATATTCTAATACACACATTCACTATCCAAGACAATATTTACACCGAGAGAAGATTTTTTTTTTATATTCGGTAAAAACATGAACAATTTACACGAGACAAGTGAGCCAATTACAGCATATCTGTGTTTGCAGGCGTAGGCGTCCAGGGCATGGTCCTCCACCCCATCACCGTGTTCAGGGGCGAATCAGGGGCAGGAAGGCACCCCCCAAGGTCAGTATCTCCTGTTGCTTTGGTGGGCCTGTATAAAAATTTGGTATGTTATTTGACACACACACACACACACACACACACACACACACACAACACACACACACACACACACACACACACACACACACACTATATAGGTTCATACTGTGACATAGGTACACATACTTCTCCCTATTTACCTAGGCATCGTTATTTCCCACAAGTCAGGTTCTCAGTAAAGAGTTGCGTAATGTGAAGTCTATCGTAGTGGTACAGTGAGGGTTATTACTGAGTTCCCTTCAACATGTGGCGGTATTATTCCCACAGCTTCATCACGCACGTGGCACAAAGGCGCTAATCTTCTCACACTCAGTCAAGGGATGTATCCAGAGTCTGAATCCTCACGAAAAGGTTATATTTTGCACAAAAATAAAAAAACTACAAACAATACAAATTACATGTGTACGTTTTATGTATATAACATCAGATATGAACAAAGGTTAACAAACGAAGTACAGAATAGAAGAGCCAACATCGAGGCAGTAAATGTAGACATATACAACAAAGCTAAAATAACGTGGGGGTAAGTAGAAGAGTTAGAAGCTGTAACTGACTGGCTCGATAATGAAATAGAAAGAAGAGTGAGAGAACTTTCATGGTTCAGATCCAGCAGAACAAGACTAAACAACCCAGCACCAATACCGAGGTACAGCTAACAACCCCAAAGCAATTTAATAACAAAATAAAACAAAAACTCGCAAAAGAATGAATAGCTAATTAAAACACTGGCGAGACAAAACATCAACTTTTTCAATTTAAATAAAAAAGAGTAGGAATACCTCCTTGTGAACCAAAGTAGCAAGTTGGATCCTACACCACTTCCTTGTAAAAAAGATTCCTATTTTAAACAGAAACTTCAATTAAAGAAAAAATAGAGAGAGTGACTAACGGACACTATCCTTGGCCTCGTCAACCACCCCCCCCCACCCACCCCCATGCTGTTTTCTCCCCACCTTTATTAAAGCAAAAGATTCGTTGCTCAGCCAGTTCCATAAAGAGCCTGGCCAGAGGTCGTTACCTCTTCCTTGAAATACTGGCGTCTGCAATGACGAAACGTGAACGAGAAAAAGGCCAAAGACCTGAGAGCTAGTGCTTAAATTACTAGTACGAAAGATCAACAAAGAATTTCATAATGCAACATATCTACTTGAGCCCGGATACTTTTACTCTCCTACTTTCCTTCAAACTCCCCCCTCATTTACTACCTTCTGAAACCTAACCCCTTCACCCCCCCAAAAATACCTCCAAAGTACCCCCCCCTCCCCCACCCTCCCATCCAGCAACAAGCAATAGCCCTTCATCCTTATCTACAGGCATCCAGTCAAGTCAAGCCAAGGGAATGTAGAAAAATGTCACAAGCGTTCGTAACTGACACAAATATTTAATAGGTCGACTCTGGTGCACCATTTGAGCGTGTGTGTGTCGGACGATTACCGGTAATTCCCCGGGGATTTCTAGACTCTTATCTTCTTTTTATTTATTTTTTATTAATTCTCAATCCTCTGATACACTAACGCTTTATTTCTTAAAAAAATATTAGTATTTCTGTCTGTCTGTCTATCGGTTTAATTGTTTATGTGTACATACAAAGATTAGTCAATACATACATACATAAGCTGTACTTTACATTCTGGTATAAGGGCGGGGATTTTCTTCTTCTCCCTTATATTCTTATTTCATACTTCTTTCTTTGTCTTAGTTCCTTCAGTTGTTCTGTCTAATTATTTCATTTCATGGTTACTTCATAACCTCAGACCTTTGGTAGCATGGAGAGGGTAAGGGCACATGGGTACTGTAATTCTGGTATCAAATCATTGGACAAAATAAAGGTGGGTACTGAGGGAAAATGATACCCCTAATATACTCTAAGAAAAGGTTTGTTAATAGGAAATTAAATTAGGTAAAAGATGTCATTAACATACAACTACAAGGTTCAACTCCTTGGCCTTACTCATCTGCAACTCCAAGTGGATACTCTTGCTTCTCACAACATTACTGGTGGTACATTACACAGACTACTCAACATGACAAACTTACATATGGTATCTTCACTAGAACTGTTGGTAGTACATATGAAGGATGCACTCACAACACTTAACACGTTAATACTGATACTAACAATTTATGGGTTCACTACCCAACATGGGATAATTATATTCAGTTAATTATCCCCAATCATATATAACAAATACTGTGGACCAAATAACTGTACGGAGTGTCCCAGGGTAGAACACTGGCGTCTCAACAAATGAAGATCGGTGTTATGGTCGGTTGAATGGCGAGAGTCTGGGGTCTAGTTCCCAAGATGCAGACTGGAGCAGTTTAATCCTGCCGAATCAGCGACATCGTCCAAGACAGCTAGCTATGTTAGGTAGCCACCGACCCCGGGCAGCCGGTGAGGTGTTCAAATAACCCACACACTGGATCTGAGATAATTTGGAGACGTCAAGAAAGGGATGATGATGACTCAATCACAAACAATCTTTCGTCTAGCATCGACAGATGACATTTACGTTATAGTACTTCTTGCACTGGGTAAATGACAATTTCACTGTTACAACATAAACACTGATATTCACAAAATTGACTAAGTTAAACTGAATGACTATATCGGCGGGGAACACTGGCTCACATACCTGGGATAATTTGCTGAACGTCAAAGGAAGGAATGTTAACAAAGAAAGAAGTATGAAATATGAATATAAAGGAGAAGAAAATCCCTGCCCTTATAATGGTGGCAGCGGTGGGATTTAAAGAGAGGGAAAACGCGTTCTTCCTAGGGATAACTCACCAGTTATCCACATGTTTTGCGGGCGTGGAGTATAATATGAATCATCAGGTTTCAAACAGACCAGCCGTCATTATGACCATGACACTGGAACACAAGATGAAGTGTTTTGATATTCACCTCAGTAGGTTAATGTGTTGATATGCCGGCTCTCCTTATGTTAGAGATACGAATCATTTAGTGAATTTCCTTGTGTTTCGTTTCTGCGTCTGTCTTCTATTCCACGTGGATGATGCTGGAGAATAAACTGCCCACACACGTATATACCAATTCGATATCGATTTGGTAACGAATGTGTTAATCTATATTGAATCCCATCAACCGAGACTATCAACCAGGTTTTGAAATCCTCTAACAAACCAAAGGAAAACCATGCGTGGATATCCGTAAATTGACGTAACCAAAAGGGCAGTTGAGTAATACCCCATAATCTCTCATTACTTCAGTCATCCCTTGATTGATACATGTGTTGGTTTTCTTCAATAAACGACAAAGCGACTGTTTTGTGCTCCAACAATTCTTTCGTACTGTTCACCATTCATCGTTAAAGTACTATAGAACACTTGATCGTTGATTTTAACGTTAGTAGTAAGTATGGTATTATTATTATAGTCTATATCACAAGAAAATTGCACCGTATAGGATATGAGGCCTATATTATTGTTGAGAAATATTAACCCAACATATACTTTATAAATCTATGTCTGTACTTCTTGCTCTTTCTGATTTTTGATACATACATACATACATACATACATGCATACATACATACATACATACATACATACATACATACATACATACATGAATTTCTAAACTACAAATCAAACTCCACAAAATAATTTCAAGATCGATAAATATTTTGTCCCTTAAAATTAATTCAAAATTTTTAGTTGTATGACGTAACATTATGTAATATATTTCCCCCTCACACAGGTTAGGGCGCCACCCAGGGTCAGACAGAACCTCCGCCGCCCACAACCAGCTATCCTTGCGCCCGTACACCGCCCACTGTCCCTCCCTTCTCCACAACAGCCCCCGACCACGCCCCCACGCACGTCCCCACGCCACCCACGACAGCCCCCGACCACGTCCCCACGCTACCCACGACAGCCCCGACCACGTCCCCACGCCACCCACGACAGCCCCCGACCACGTCCCCACGCCACCCACGACAGCCCCCGACCACGTCCCCACGCCACCCACAACAGCCCCCGACCACGCCCCTGCCACCCACCACCTTCACTCCTGACTCCCTGGACGTATATAACATGGCAGGTCCGCCTTACTATGACACCATCCCGCCCAGTGTCATCCGGGGGGAGGAGTCCGCTACACCCATGTCGCCGCCCACCACGCCGCCCCCACCGCCCGCCATCACCCCAAAAGTGAGTCATTCATATCTTGTGTTTAATTATTATATACAGGAAGTAACTATTATCTGAACTGTCTTATGGTTTGTATTTCTTAGTAATTATTATTATTATTATTATTATTGTTGTTATGTTATTATCAATATTACTGCTATAATTATTAATTATATTCATATATGGCTTAAGAACTTTAAGGTGTACAAACACTTAACTCCTCCTCGCTATAGTCTTATCCTAGGTTTGTTTGATCCCCATTCACCTGTTCTCACACGTCACTCCTAACCCACCTGCCGAGTCCTCATGTCTCGAAAAATTCTCTCAAACTTCCCCCGAACCTCAAAATTCTCAACAATATAAAGTTACAATAACACAAAAAATTAACGCCCAATTATATTTTTCATCGCAAATATTGGATTATGTTTGTAATTTCACCCCCCCGCCCGTCAAAGAGGATTCAAAACAAGTTACTTTTTTCCTGGTATTTTTTTTTCGGTTTGCTTCCCAGGAGAGACGAATGATTAGCACCATTTTTTTTAGCCGAATCTTTTCCACAGATTCGGCGGCCAGTGTCCACCCCCAGACCCAGGTGGCCCTACAGACCTCCGTCCTCTGTGCCTGCCTTCGTGACTACTGCACTCGACGACCGGGACCCCTGGGTCACCAGTCACAGCAGCCAGGAATCCACCCTCTCAAACAGTCCCGGTGACTTTGACTGGTTCAACAACTGGAATATAAATTGGAATCATGATTGGAACGGCGGTGACTGGAGTAATAAGTGGAACTCCGACATCTCCAGCAGGAAGGACACCACGTCCCCGACTTCTCTCATCGTCACGAACTCGAGGAATAGCCTAGACGTGTACGACGACGAAGACGAGGCACGTTTTGACTTGCCTCAGGCAGAAGGAACTGAAAACAGCCTACTTGCGGACCTCTTGTTGAACCACAAATTCCCAAGAGGTCCCGCGACTCGCCACAGATACCCTGAGAGGTCACAGACCGAAGATGAATACCCTGAAACAACTCGGACTAAGACTAGATACCCTGAAACATCTAAAGCGAACAGAAAATACTCGGAAAATCCTCCAAGAATGAACAAATACCCTGAAACGGGTTTCACAGAGAACAGATACCCTGAAAGACCTCCAGAAACGAGCACATATCCTGAAAGGCCTCAAAGAGAGAACAAGTTCCCTGAAAGACCTCCAGTAAATGAAAGATATCCTGAAAAACCTTTAATAACGGACATATACTCAGCAAGAGCTTCAGCAGAAGAACAATATCCTGAAACTCCCAGACAGGACAGGTACCCGATGAGAACCAGACACCCTGAAGTACCACTGAAAGAGGACACACACCCTGCAACAACGACGACCAGGTACCTTGAGACACACCTAACAGAGAGTGGGCATAGTGGACATCTTAAAATACCCGCAGTACAAGTCAGGCACCTCCAGGGACCCCGAACGAAGACCAGACACCCCGAGAGACTACCGACGAAGACCAGACACCCCGAGAGACTACCGACGAAGACCAGACACCCCGAGAGACTGCCGACGAAGACCAGATACCCTGAGAGACTACCGACGAAGACCAGACACCCACCACTAACGGCGAATGAGCGATATGGTCCTGTCAGCCTAGAACGCCCTCTGGCATCTCCGAGGCCCTCTAGGAAGCAACAGAGAGTTCCGGTGGTCACGGTAGAGCAAAGGAGAGGCGCCGTGGCTACTGGAGGCGAACGTGGGGTGCCGGAGACGTCGGTGGGGATTCATGGAGGATCTTGGTATACCGAAGAACGAAAAAGGCAGCCCTCAGTAGCGTATCAAAGCAGTAGAACACCTGGGGAGTCTCGCGACACTACCTGGGTAAGCACACTACTTACTCGAGTCATGTAGTACACCTGTTTGATAGTTTAACTGGTTTATCACTAATTACAGGTAGTTCACTTAGGTTTTAGAGGCTGGTACAGGAAAATTACATTTACTTTAGTAACAGGGTACACATAAATTGCAAACATTTTAAAGACAGGTTACAGTTAGGTTAATAAATATTCTCGTAGTGTAATGATCACACTGGTAAATGAAGTAAAAACCCACATTGGAGAAATCTTAGAGTTGGTATATGTCGATCCTATACTAAGACCCTCTTCAGCACCGGTATTAGTTTCACCATAGCTGAATAATGAATAAACTGAAATCTACAAAGAGGAAGGTGTGCAATTTCTCATAAAACCAATATATTGCAGGATGAATCACGCCCTCTACACCGTCCTCCGCCATCCCTCCGTCAGGCAGCTCCTCCCAGACCTGGTGAGTTTTAACCTGTATCACATCACACTCGCTCCTCACTTGTAGATGGTGGATCGGGGTTGTGGTTGGGGATGGTGGTTATGGTGGTGATGGTAGTGGGTGCTAATGGGTAATTTTGGTGGGGGTATGGGTGGTTTTATGGGTTTTGGTGTTGGTAATGGTGATATTGTGGGTGGTGGTGTTAATGTAGTGTGATCTTCAACCCACTACCGAACCTCTGAACTCTTTGATAAAATAACTAAACCATAAGTAATGAAACCTCACTTTTGAATCCCTTTAGGAAATACAAACACTTATTTTGAGAATCTAGTTATATCTACCTATAAGAAACACAACCCAACATGCCTCGGTAATAACAGTCTCAAGTAATAATAAAGAAAAACCAAGTATCACAAAAATCAGGTTTCATTATTTCCAAGTTTAGATCCGTTATGTCCTCAAGGTATTCGGGATTCGTAGTTCAGGGATTCGGTACTTAGGTCTCAGGTATGATTGGTGTTGGTGAGACAAACAAAAACAAACACGTCATTCTTTGCTGATCAATGGGGGTTGGGTAGGAGGGATGGGGGGTGGGTTGGGGGGGGGAGTCCAGGTAGCTCGTCGACCACTGGGCAAAAACAAATTGGTGAGGGAAAGCTCCAGGTAGATGGTTAGTGTGTTAGACGGGGCGTGTAGAAGTCCTCCTGAAACTGTACGTCCGTTAAGTTGACAAAGTGCAAAAGTTACCAAGTACATGGGAATATATATACAGCTGTACACTCTTAGAGCCCATTGTACATGTTGATAAGTACATTCTTGAGGCCAATATTACGTCAGTTGAAGTAATAAGTACACTAAAACACAACCACCATTAGTCATCTGGTTTTAGAAAAGTACACGAAGGGTCCATCTTGTGTGTGGCGTTTCAGCGACTGTAAAATAAACTGAAGGTGAAAACTGAGGTGGTGTTATCGCGCTTCAGCAGCTGTATGGGGGTAATGGTGGAGGTGTGGGCGGGGCGGGGAGGGGGGATTTAGGTTGATATATGATGTGGCGGAAGGAAGACGGGGAGAGAGAAAGACAAGTGAAGGCAACTATTTGTCTTTTGGAATGACTAAAGGAAGAAGAATATTGACAAAAAAGAAGGATGGGAAGAAGAAAACAAGAGCAATGAGGAGGAGGAGGAAGAGCAATGAAGAGGGAAGGAAGAGGAAGAGGCGAAGGAGGAGAAAGAGTAGTATGGGGTACACATAGATGGTACTAACTGTACACCTCGCGACACACTGGCCGTATAATGATCCACTTCCTCCCTCCAGGCCGCCAGCTGGACGTCTATAGGGGCCAGGGTTAGACTACCAGGTGTTGCTATATCACCTATTTAACTGCGCCTGAAAACAATGGATGCCTCTTTCTAATTATTGAAGGGGGACAGGACTAGACACGTCATGTCTTGAGTGTATTTTGATAATAGTACAGTATGTAATTATAAGTCAATAAAATTAAACAGACTAATTGGAGTAGGTAAGAGAGTAGTGTTAAACTTGTGAACTGTACACGAATGGTCTGCTAAAACGGGGATTCAGTATCACCTGTAATATCTACCTGTAATATCTACCTGTAATCTCAACCTATAGTCTGAACGGAATAACTGTATCACCTCTATACACCCTGTTACAGTCACCTAATTGCTGTATCTAAAGCCCTTCTTCCTCTGCCAGGCCTCATCTCAGCGTTCCTTTTCAGTTAAACAGAAGGTAATTAACGATATGTCTTGTTTACCTGAGGGAGTGTGAGGTACTTTACCACCTGGTGAGGGGACCGGTACGTGCAGGTAGCACACGCAGGTAAAAATGTCGGCCTTCGTTAGTTCCCTTTACTCACCTGGTTTGGGCGGCCCCCTGAGGTGAGCAGGTGTCACCCAGGAACAATTTAAAGGGTGTTAGTTGTAGGTTACTAATGAGTTTGTTGATCAGCTGATGCGAGACCAAATTCATCTGATGTGTGGGTTAGTAGTTGTGGTTATTTACGATTTGGAATGGTGGTAGTTGTGGTTGTTTGGGATATTAAGGTTGGAGGTAATTTTATTATTTTGCGATTTTTTTGTGTGTGCGTGCGCGCGCTCACTCATAATCGTAACTGTTATGGTATGTGTACAGGTATATAATTACGGTACCTGTACCTCTTTGTTACTGCCGGACACCAGAATTATCATATTTCTTCCGTTTCTTCAGTTTTGACCTGGCAGACGGCAAGGGAAGCAGGAGGACAACCCAGAAGAGGAGGATGAAGGAGAAAAAGAAAAAGAGAAGAAAAGGTGAGAGACGAGAATAAAGAAGAAAAAGAAAATCAGAGAGAGAGACGAGGAGATAAGCACAACAGTAGGTGATATAATTAATACTCTCTGTATACATATCACCACACACCCACACAGAGTTTCAGATATAATCACTATGCTCATTATATGAGTTAATTCAACCTCTGATGGTTTGAACGTGAGATTTGTGAATGAAATGTTTTATACCAAAGATACCTTTTCTTGTCTCTTAATGATTTGTGTTTTAAAATTTCGTAATCGTGTTTTTCCATAATTCACATTTTTCTCGTTAGTGTAAAGTCCTCGGGTGTTGTCAAATTGTGGTGTTGTTGCAGTGATGTCTTTTATGTTCCATTTCCCCCTTGTTTACGTGTATATAATCGTGTTATGCATCCATGTATATCCTGCTGGTCGGGTAGTGTGAGCAGGGCCGAACTTAGGACAAAAAGGAACCAAGATAAGGATTTAGTTGAAGGATACTTGTGATGTTAAAAAAAATTGTATGCCACTACCAACACCATCTATACTTCCAGGAAATTTTGACGTTTTTATATATTTTTTTCTTTTTTGGGGGGGGGGGGGACAGAGATACAGGTGTAGTAAGAATAATGTAAAATTAAGAATATATTAACTACATTATTCAGTGTTATTATTTCGGGCAACATCGGCAAAAGATCATCATTCAATTCATTTAAACTTTATGAAGTTTTAACCTACTTATTTTCTATAAAAAAAAGGGTGGGAAATATTTTTTATTTTGTCTTATATTTTATTTTATTTTTATTTTTTCCTTCGAGTTTATTTTTATTGTTAAAATCTTGGAGGACCTGTTTAACTCAACCATAGGTGTAAGTTGTAATAAAGTGTTAAAACACTGTAACTACTGTGTTTATATACTCCAACGTCTTGCTGCCAACCCGACTCTCACACTCTCTCTCACTACATCCTCCCTTGCCCTATGACCTCTTATAGGTCCCCAGCCGTTACCAACACCTCTTCCCTCCCAGACCAGATATCCCTCCTCCTAGTCACAGGCCTGGCACTAGGGACCTGCCACTCTTTGCCATAAACAGATAAAATGTACCGGGAACTTTCCCCCCACACACTCATCATTCTCTCACTTTATGTAACTTGACAAAACCTATGACCCTTCAGGCTTTTACGCCCTTAATGTACGAGTCATAAAGGCAAGTATGAACTTTTCATACTTCCCTGTTGGGCGCTGTAAACGCTTCTGCGCTTCACCTTGCACAGGATGTAAGGGGGTGCCCAATAAACTAGCCCCCTCGGGGGCAAATCTGAAATCAGTCTTGCTGCCAGAATCGGTTTAGTATATACAAGATAACGTAAAAAGGAATAAGGGAGAGGCATGATAAATGTGGAATAAGGGAGAAGCATGATAAACGTAGAATAAGGGAGAAGCATGATAAACGTAGGATAAGAGAGAGACATGATAAGTATGGGGTATAGAAAAGACTTTTAAGCAATTTCACCTGCAGGGTATTTTATTGACATTATAAATATATAAATGATAACAAAAGCAAGTGTTTGGATTCAGGAAACAAAAAAATTACAACAATTAGCAAATGCTTAATATTAGGACTTAATGATACGGAGATAGAGGAGGAGAAAGGCGAAAGGATAGGAGGAAAAGAAGAAGAGAGAAACCAGGCTAAATTCAAATTAATAAACTTGAGCAGCAAAAGAGAAAGACGAAATAACATTAATAAGAAGATATAATTTAGATAACGGATTCGTCAAACAGATCGACAAACACGCTGGTCTTGTTCTGAGGATTCATTGATGTGTTAAGAAACCTTATCTTAATTGTTTACCTGATTCTTGGATTCATATCTGGATTTATACAGTATTTGGTTACAATCTGGATTCACTTTGGACTCACTTATGGATTGATTGCACATGATAAAGCCTTTTGATATCGCCCAAAACCTTGAATTCATATTTACGATTGAGCGACTCAGGATTCATCAAAGCAAAAAATAAAAAATAAATAAAAAATAAAATATTTCAATGCATTAAACTAAAATCTTCGACAACGATGTAGACACAACGGCCAGACCCGCACGCTCTTGACCTTCTGTCTAATAAAACTACTAAATTATACCAGTGGAATTTCAATGACATTATTTTCGTTTAGTTGAACTATATTGATTTTTTTTTTATTCTCACAACAGTTTCAGATTATTTAAGGAGATAACACTTCTCGTCATTTTCTGTTCTAGATTATTAAAAACAGGTGATACTTTGTTACTTTAAGATATCAACTTT
Organism: Homarus americanus; assembly: GCF_018991925.1. NCBI lineage: Eukaryota > Metazoa > Arthropoda > Malacostraca > Decapoda > Nephropidae > Homarus > Homarus americanus. Next base: position 10,712,974 of record NW_024746161.1, read on the forward strand.
TTTTCTTTTTTTACGAAACGCATTATTGACTTTAAACGTTTTTTCTTGTAGTTCTGTTGAGGATTTGGGGGAAGAAATTTCTCATCTGGATACTTTTACAAGGGGTTAAGCATCTCATCATAAAGATAATGACTGATGAGACTTAGAAGCTTGCGGAACATTGAAAGTGCAACAAATTATCAAATGTTTGTGTTTCATGAAGACAGTCCTCCATTTCCGGTTTAGATTTGCAGAAGGATCTTACGCCATAGACAGTGGATTCGGAGGTACTGTATAAGTGCAGAGAACCACTGTTGCTCTGAGAATTGGTCGTGTGTGTGTGTTTGTGTGTGGTGAGGATGGTGTCCACCCCCCCCATCATCAACAGCTCGCGTCTATCCTGCTCGTTGTTGAAGGTCTGGTGTCATCGTTGCCTCCTTAATCTAGTATTTAACCCTTGTCGTCGTGGTAGTTGGGTCGTTGTCATCGTCTCCAGCATCTAACGTCTATCCTGATCATCTTGATAAGTAGGTCGCTGCCGCCTCAAGTGGTGATAGATGTCGTAAGGGGTGAAGGGCACAGGTCGGGGGATGACGAAAGGACACCGACACCTCCGACCTTGGAAGCGACACCCGACGCTGCTCTTGGTGTAACCACAGCACGAAGGAGCTACAAAAGAATGATATAAAGAATTAGAAAGATTATTTACAAGCACAAGTTTCTAATTATAAAGTACAGGTGCGGTAATATCAGTACTAGTATAGGTTTAAGTGTAAAAGTATAGATTCAGCAAAGTGATTCCCACGCGATGACATAATTACTGAGGTATTGGGGTTTATTTATCTATAAGCTGTGTCCCTAACAAAAACTATGCTAACATCACACCCCCAAGCTTCTCCAAAACATTCCTCAAGGTTTCTGATAACATTGTACATAAAACTTATTAAATGGGAGATAAATAAAAAAAAAAAAAGACCGCCACGCCCGAAAGGTGAGTCAGCTACGAGTGATGGAAACGATAGAAAAAATATTGGGTGTGGCTAGGCTTGAGGCGAGGTGCTGTGGTCGGTGTAGCAACAAGGAAGGTGCTCAGGAGTTGTGACTTTGCAGCATCAGAATCAGAGGGGGGCTGGTTCTGATTCACAAAGGGTCGTACAACGAATATACTGTACCATCTCTTGATTTTGATGATGTAAGAAAATGCCCACAACTAGTTAACTTAAGATGAAGTATAAAATTTTCATTATATTAATTTTACACTGAGACAACCTTAACTAGATGCATCCACTGAACACCACACAAAATTTAGGCAGAGAATCTTAGTTTTATTTCCCAATTGATGTTACGTAAATGTAGTTAGTGGAGGTAGTTGACCCTGTGTACGGGTTCCCATCTGAACTGAATAAAAATCATCCGTTAGAGTTTGTCAATAAAAATAAAAATAAATAAATAAATAAAATTGGCGTCTCCGTAGTGAAAGGGATAAGGTAGTGCCTCAGTGTAATGTTTTAGCCATATATGCGTTAACTTAGGTCAACCATTTAGGTACACTCTTACATCTTTACTTACGAGGAATATTCATCTTACGAACCTTAATGTGCTCTATACAGTTGACCAGTTTGTGTTTACTGGACACATTGATTTAATTAATTAATGTTTTGGGGGGTTTTTTCATCGCTCATCAGTTATTTGGTTAGCTCTTTCGTGTTAGGGTCTTGTTCTTACTGTGCCGTAGAGACTTGGCGCTTGCTCGATACTATTGTAACTATCCTTGAGTCAGTTCGTAATCAAGATAGGTAAGTGCATTTGTTAACATACGTTAGTAAAAAATTATTGTAGAGAAATGTGAAGCTCCGTATCAGCTACATCCGTTCTCACATCCTTCTGGGAAAATTTTAATCCAGGATTCATTGTAAAATCAGGATTCTTCTGATGCTTGAATCATCATTCCTTAATGCTGTGAACGCCAGCTAAATGCAAAGAGGATACAAATATTTATAAGATGTGTCAGTTCCTGCTGGTGTGTGACGTCACGCAGGAAAGCGGCATTAAATCCGCATTGTTTACATTAATAGTATCTGAATCGTGTCTAGATGCCTCTCAGTGTCAGATCTAAGAGGATAATTTGACGCGATTTACTTGTTTCTTCATAGTTTCTTGGTTATTATTGATAATTGTGAAGAAGCGGTAATGTTGGTGCTTTCCGACGAAACAACTGCACCTGTGTTTCTACGCTTCCCTAACGTTAATGTAAGCGAGCATGACATCTTCCCATGTAGTGTTTGTCTTGTGAAAGTCCATATGTTTACAGTTTGCGCGGATTAAATGCTAAAGAATTTCCGTACAAAAAACGGAAAAAAACAATATATAATATTTAACCAATCATACCTAAGTGATAACTGATAGCGCCTGACATTGTGACGCAGCTATTGTGGTCGCTACTGACGGCTGCTACACCAGTACAAGTCCTGTACACTGGTTCACTGTCGTCACTGTATTCGCACCGGTACACTCCCAGTATTGTGTTACAGATAATCTGTGTGTGTGTGTATGTTGGCAGTCTAGCTATGTCACCTCTGTCTGGCAGACTGGCTGTCTAATCGTCTAATGTATTTACAGTATGTCTGTCTAATGTATGTCTAATGTCTGTTTGTTTGCTATTAAACGGACTTCTCTCTCTCACTTCCCCCTTCTTACGCCATTAACCGGGCCTATCATCTCTCTCTCTCTCTCTCTCTCTCTCTCTCTCTCTCTCTCTATTTGTCATTAACCGAACTTATCGTTTCCAATAAGCAATTAACAACTGCTATAATAAACCACAATAGAAAAAAAAGGAATATTTCATTTTTTTAAGTCAATATTTAGCGATAATGTTAAGGACTTGTGGACACTGATCACAAGACCTTGGCCACTGAAGTAACTCGGTTACATAACAAAATCTCTGACCATCTCTCGTTTCTCCTCCCAGTCATACATATCCCTAGGTTAGGTTAGGTTAGGTTAGGAAAGCGTCGAGATGGTATTGATATTTGACCTTAACTAGATGCGTTTTCTTGTATATCCAGTTTCGGCGAGAAAAGAAAAATGTGCATGTGTGTGTGTGTGTGTGTGGCCCAGACCCTCAAACGGGTTACCGCCCTTTGCAAGACGCACACAGCCACTCCCAGGCGCCTAATCGACATTGAATATATTCTGAACTAACTTAATTCTCCAAGTTGCTCGACAGCCCAACACTTACTGGTTTTATGAACTGCTGCCGCTAATATCTTTTTGATTTGGGAGATGATTATTCTATTTTTTTCATTTTTATTCATTTACATGTTGATCTATTTCCATATATTCCAATACTTCAGCGTTTATCCTAGTCAAATTCAGGAGCTGTTTATATGTTACGTTGAGACGCCGATACATGTTCTCTCCTCTCCTAATTTTATTCTTTTATAGTGCAAAATCGATGAGGAAAACTGGAACTGTCTTTTAGTTGTCAATTTTCGTTGTTCGCAGCAGCAGAAAAGTGAATCAAATCAGAAAAATGTATTCGTCTTAGGCTGTTTATATATAAGGCGTAGAGGAGCTTGTGTTGTTGGCTGTGCTGTTGTTATGATGATTTTAAACAGTAAATAAAAAATACGAACTGGTGTATGACGTCTTGATACAATTTATTGCAAGGAAAGAAGGGGTGGGTGGGTGGGTGGTGTTTAGTTAGCTATATAATCAAAATAAAGTAAGAAAATGGTGATAATTGGATAGATTTACATTACAGGTAGAGGTAAAACAGTGTAGATAGAAGAATAACCCTTTATAAATAGCAATAACCGTGTAAAACAACACACAGTACCCACACTTTAGAGTCTACGGTCAAGTGTCTTGGGATACTGATTGGATAGAGAATCAACAGTGAGGTAGAACCAATAACAAGTAGAAAGGGATGAGACAAATATACGTACAGTTGCAGTCCAGGGATATTTGTCGTAGTCTCCCGTCTCCAACACCATCATCGCTACTCTCACTCGTGTTCGGTGGCGCCGCTATCACCCTGGTGCTGATGTCCGCCGTCATCGCCGCCGTCACCCATGCCACCACCACCAAGGTCCCCCACCACCGTCCACGACTCATCTGAAGAAGGGTGAAATATATACGTTGTTTAGGGCAGAGTATCAGTTACTTTTGGTGCTTGTTATACAGTCTATATATTTAAAGAGGAATTATCACGTTGTTTAAAGCAAATTTATATGTGTATTGGACCAAAAAATAAACAAATAAATAAATAAAATAAAATTAATGTTTTGACTTCCATTACAAGCTTGACAGGATGGGTAAGGCTGGGTCGTCACTCTACCATGATAGGACTAACAGTATATACCTGCTGCACCACCCCCCCCCTACCGACATTGTTAATCGCATAACCTCCCCCTCCCCCCATACACACACACACACACACACACACAAACTCGTGTGGAAGGAATTCAAATGAGGATATATCCACACATCCTTGGTAGAAGACAAAGATGGCAGGTTTCCTTAGGCCACAGCTGCCACCTTCAACTCTACACAACGTTTCCTAATCCAAACATCTCACAAAAAAGATCTGATGTAATCCAACTGGTGGGCTAATCTGAATTCATGGTCAGGTGTCCTTGAGCGGTCGAAGATGGGAGGGAGGTGTCTGGTCCAGCCCTCCTCCTCCTCCTCCTCCTCCTTCCCCTTCTCTTCCTCCTCCCCAGGTTTTGGGTGAGTCATGAACGACTCAAACCCTGTATTGCGCCAACCTTCGATGGTTCATCAGCGGAATAGAAATTTTACTGATTATCTTATTGTTTAGCCTCTTCGCCATTTGTCAGTTCACAACCCGTTTTTTATCTGTAGTTTTAGTGTTAATATTCCGAGTGTAATCTCTTGTATGCATTGACTTAACTTGGAATCCACTGACTTAACTTGGAATCCACTGACTTAACTTGGAATCCACTGACTTAACTTGGAATCCACTGACTTAACTTGGAATCCACTGACTTAACTTGGAATTCACTGACTTAACTTGGAATCCACTGACTTAACTTGGAATCCACTAACCTAATTTGGAATCCACTGACCTAACTTGGAATTCATTGACCTAACTTAAGAAATACTGAAATAATTTAATTACTATTGACCTAACTTAAGACCTCATGATCTGGCAAACTTCAATACCCCTGACCAACCTTCAAGACCCCTGACCTAGCTTCAGAACTCCTGACCTAGCTTGAACACCACTGACCTAGCTTAAACACTCCTGACCTAGCTTGAACACTTCCCACCAAGCTTGAGAATTCCTGACCAAGCTTGAACACCACTGACCTATCTTGAACATTCCTGATCTAGCTTGATAGCTCCTGACCTACCTTGAACACTCCTAACCTAGCTTGAACACCCCTGACCTAGCTTGAACACTCCTGACCTAACTTGAGAACTCCTGGCATAGCTTGAACACTCTTGACCTAGCTTGAACATCACTGACCTATCTTAAACACTCCTGACCTAGCTTGAACACCACTGACCTAGTCCACGACGCGGTAGAACACAAGGTGGCTGAAGATGAGGTCACAACACCAGCAAGGCTCCGTCGTAGGGTTGAGCACTTTATACTGTGTAGTCCACAAGAGGAGGAGGGCGCCTCACTTAACCTAAAGGAGCACCCGCTGACTTGTACACTGGACAAGCTCACGTGGTCAGCGGACAAGGAAACCTTTAGTGATGTCTACGTCACTGGGAACACGTATGCCACCCCCAACAAAAACTGGACACGCTACCCGCTGCATTCCAAAGTCATTATTCCGGTTTTCAAGAGTTTAGCCCCCTTGAGTACACCTGAACATCTCCCCCATCCGAGTACGATGAATTAAACTCATTAGAGTAAGACATCTTAATCCATTGAGTCCAATATGTTAACTTTTCTACATGCAATGAGTTAATCCTTTGAGTACATTGTCTTATTTTTTTTTAATGCGATGACTCGTTCACAAAAAGGAAAAAAAAAAACAAGATATGACTTTGTACTCTAAGGGCAAAGTCATCATCTTAAGCAGGTACTTAACCTTAAAGAAACTATGATATATGATTCAACAGTTACCAAAGAAGACCCTGTAAGACTTATTTAGCTGCAGTGTTTATAAGACGAGGTTGGGCATGGCAGAGTACACTTGTCGGGTCAATAAACCAACGTCCACAAATAAACTTAATATAACGGTTAGATTTTTTCCCTTAGCTGTATAGAGTGACTTAACAGCTATTGAGTGAAGGAGGGAGAGAAGGCAAGAGGAGGTGGAGTAGGGAAGGGAGAAAAGAAAGAAAGATTTGGAAGGCTGTGTGAGGTGGGAGGGAGGGAGGCTGTGAGAGGGGGAAAGGAACGGAGGAAGAGATTATTTTAAGGCGTAAATAATCTCTTCCAGGACAAGAGCAGCGCACTTATTACATATTGGAGATAACGCCAGATGATTTATGCAACTGAGAGAAACTTCTGCTCTACAGTGGATTAACAATACACTGAAACGAAACCCAAACTGATTCTTTATTTGGTTGTGTTGATGGAAGATGAAACTCAACGAATGAGTTCAGGTTTTGTGTTTCCCGAGGTTAAAATTTGCTGAGATTAGATTAGGTCAGGTAAGGTTAGTTTAGTTTAGGTTAGGTTAAGTAAAATTAGGGTAATGTTAAATAGATTAGGTTAGGAGGGGTACAATCTGGAAAGTCGTCTTGAGGTTAGGTTAAGTTAGGTCAAGTTAGGTCAGGTTAGTTTAGGTTAGGTTGGTGTAGACTGTGCTAGAAAATATTAAATCAAATTGAATTAAATTGGGTTAAGTTTGGTAAAATTAGGGGAATGTCAAACTAGTCTAGGCCAGGAAATAACCAATCTGGAATGACGTCTTTGAGGCCAAAATGCGTGGTTAGATGTAACTCGTGTACAGTATATTGGTACCTCCTCAGCACAGGTCGGTCACTGGGAACCACAGAGTCGGGGATTTACTTAGTTAGTAACGCACACTCCAATTTTCCCTTTAGGTGAAAAAAGAAAAAGAAAAACACATCACATGTGGCTTCAGGCATGTGATGCAATGTGTGTGTGTGTGTGTGGCAATACTGACACGTGGTATACGACGTAGAAGCTCCATCCTTCCCTTGTAGATAAACTTTAAAATTTGGGTTAATAAAACATAGAGAGTCTGAAGATAACGTTGCAAGTTCAGAACCTCGTTGATTCACTGCGTATGGAGGAAGGTTAACATTATGATATCAAAACATAATATATTTGGGGAATACCCTACCTAGACTAATGAAATTTCACCCGTGGAGTCATGACACAAGTCTCTGTTTACATACGTGAGTGACGCAACTACAAAAAAAAAAATTTCCCTCCCTGCAGCTGAAAGATGGTTCGTCAAGGAATAGAAGCCTTCCATGCACCTGTCTATCCATGAACAAGTTATATTGACATTTTTTTATCAGAACGGCCAGTAAACTGGAAAGGGGTAAGATGGTAAATTAAAAATGTTTATTAAAATTAATCATTAAAGTTATCCTTCTCAAATAATATCGTTTTCTGTAGATGTAATTCAAGTATTTTTTCAAGGGCAAACTAAAGTGGATTAACGACTGCGTTCGTAAATAGAAATTGGTTAAAGTATTTTGTTTTCGTTATCTTGAAGCAAAGTTTGATGGGTGTAGTTTTTGGTTCGTTCATGAGACAAAAAGAGTGATCGATTGATTGAGTGAGGAGTGATCAAGTGAGAGAGTAAGCGTGAGTGTTCAAATGAGTAAGAGTTAAAGTCAGAGTGATAGAGAGAGTGAGAGAGAAACAGTGAGAGTGATCAAATGAGTGAGAGATCGGGTAACAAAAAGAAAACGAGTGAGTGTGAGGGTGAAAATAGGGAGAGAGAGTGAAAAGAATGAGAAAGATGGAGTGAAGAGAGAGAGAGAGAGAGAGAGAGAGAGAAAGTTAGTATAGAGAAAAAGAGTAAGAGAGTGTGACATACCTTACCACCCACTCAGTTATTGGCCACAGCACGTGTTAAGTAAACAAGTGAATCACGTGTTTTATTCGAATTATCACAAACACCACCAATAAGACAGTTACCAAAATGATAGAAACTGGAGGTAGAAAATGCCACTAAGTAATTCATTCGTAAATGTTAAGTTTCCCTTACAATGAAATGCAACTATTTTTTTTTGTCCGCCCCTTACTCTTTTATTGAACGACGGAGACGGAATGAAATAGGAAGCTCGTCAAAAGTTACTTTGCCTCTTACGAACAAATCTATAAAATAATGCTAAATGCAATATTTTGTAGTGTACCTTTTAAGAAGTCGCCAAATATTCCATCAATCCCCAATTTTCCCATTAAATAAAAAAAATGCCAGAGTATTCATAATGTTATATTTATCGTAACTCAAAAAATGGCTACATATTCCTCCAAACTTTGTATATTTCCACTTGCTTTTCAAGTATCGCAAAAGAAATCGTCAAATATGATAATTTTTTCGTCACTTTTAACAAGAATCCCCCCTTCAAAAAAAAAATAATCCCAGACGGTGCCGCATACTCGCTAAATTCTTGTAATTTTAGCTGAACATAGTAAGTCCAGTTAAGTTTGGTTAATCTGAAATAGATTAGATTAACCTAGACGTCGTTCTTTGAAAATATTTATAAGCATTACATAGCTTTCTAAAGTATTCGCGTGTGGTGTAAAGACGCGGTATACCTGGAAGAAATATTCCAGGAAGGCAAAGACGCTAACTTCAGTTTATCGATACGAGGAAATCAGAGGAAAAAATTATTGAATTCATTCCCTTTTTGTCTGTGTTCGTCAGCTACAGGCTTATTGTTTTTGTTTTTTTCGCGGAATCAGTTCGAGTATTTACGGTATTTATTGTCTGATTGGCAGATTTCGGTTATATTTATTAGTTAATCTCCAAATGTGTCCTTTCACTTTTTGTGGTTAATTTCTTTCGTCTCGTTTTGATTCTGTGAAGATTATATCATTGAAAGGAATTTTTCTTTTGCCTTGTAAGAACTCACTAGGCGTGGCTTAACCACTTCTACGTATTAGAGAAAGAGGGGGGGGGGAAGGTGAGGTGGAGGGAATGTAACAGGAGGGAGAAGAAGGAGCTGGAGGGAATAGGGAGGGTAGCATAGGAGGGAAGGTAACGCCGCTTCCTGAATGAGAAATCTAGTAGCCCTGCTGACCACACCTGGTAAATATCAGTGTAACGCCTTAACTCCACCTGGGAACTTCGCCCAGGAATATCAACAGTGATATAGGTGAGGTGGTCGTTTTTATCAGATTGTATGAGGTTAGATATCGAACTGATAACCACCTGGAGGATAACTAACCTTGTGAACCTAACCAAAGCTAAGATACCCTACAGCCTAACCTCCACCTAACCCAAAAATATCGTAAGCTTAACCCAAACCTTACCTAAAACTAACCCAACCCTGAACCTAATTAAACTTATCATAACTTATACCCAAGACTTAACCTAACCTAAAGTATCCTAATTAACCTAACTTTAACCACCAGCACGATAACATTCTGCCATCTTAACGTCAACCACTTGTTTCATTTCCTTCCAATATATCAATTCAAAACCTTTACATTTTATTAACGTTCATTTAAGATACATACATAACTGTTTTATATAATTATTGACCTCTGCTTTAAATTTCATACATTACATAGTTTTAGCGCTCTATTTTGTTCTGTTGTTTTCTGCGGGTGGTTCGTAGCTTGTGTTCAGCAAGATGTACTGTATTTGTAATGATAGTGTTCTGTACTGCAGTGATCAGTGTACTATCGTGAAATGATAATGCCTTATAATGATGATAGTGTATTGTAATGTTATTATAGCGGTATGTTATGATTGTATATTCATAATACTAATATAATATTGGACAGTAATGTAAGGATGGTGTACACATTAATGTATTTTTTTATAATCCCCTTTACAAACAGGGTTAAGGTCACACCATTAACATTTATTTATGATTAAGTAAAATAAGCCTTCACTTCTACTTAAAACACCATTATTTACATGCTCATATAATTAGGTTAAATAATTATGCATATATTCTAGTCATATGTAAGTTAAGGCATACTGTAAGGGCATAGACTCTTGTTTATATCTAATCTGTTGATATTTCTGTGTATCGTAGCCACCTTACTAGGACGCAGGGAGACGTGAAGGTCACAGGATAGCATTACGTTTCAACAACTAAGATTCTTTTACCGCGAAATCCAATTCGTTATACTTGGCAACCAACACACACACAGAGAGAGAGAGAGAGAGAGAGAGAGAGAGAGAGAGAGAGAGAGAGTGCGTGCGTGTGTGTGTGTGTGTGTGTGTTTGAGATAACATCGATACGCACTCGGGAACAAACTACGTCGCTGTTTAACCTGCGGGGAATCAGTTTTTTGCGTGGGTAGACCACCTTTACGCAGCTGTCAGTGTAGCCAGCTGAAACACCAGACCCACGACTTAAAACACAGTTTATTCATTGAACACATCATCTTTACTAAGAACAAATATACACTCCACCATCAGGGCTTAGGTGCTCAGTGTTTCCCTGGGCGTTTCATAAATGTATTTCATAATTCTGGAGATGTATTCCTGAGACATACATAAGGATAAATGACTCTGCAAGTGTGTGTGTGTGTGTGTGTGTGTGTGTGTGTGTGTGTGTGTGTGTTTACTGCTCGGCATACTGATTGTGAGAGACGAAGGTGACTGACATTTCATAAGAATTTACTGGCAGGTGGAGGTATGCAGTGCGTCCTCTTTCCTCCTGTCGCCCTTCTCTTCCACTTCACCCCCTCCTCCTCCTCCTCCTCCTCCTTGTTGTTGTTGTTGTTCCTCCTCGTCATCTTATTATTCCTATTTCTTCTTTATTTCCACCGGGTTTTTTTTTGGGGGGCTCGTCCTTCAATTTCTCCTCTTTTTATTTTTTATGATTCTTCTTATTCTTGTTCATTTTTCTTATTCTTCTTCCTTCTTATTATTATCAGTATTCCTCTTTCCTCCTCATCTTCTTTCTTCGTCTTCTCATTTTCCTTCTCCATCACTTTCTTCTCCTTCCCCCACTTCTTTTCTTCACCATCTTGGCTCCTTTCTTCTCCATTTATACCCAATGCTTCTTCTTCCTTCTCGTCTTCGTCTCCGGCGCACAACCTCCCCAAATTATAGACCCCTGTATACTTTTACCTCCACCCTCACAAACGAGTCTTTAGCCAGAGTGCACGTGTTCGTAGGCAAGCTCTCAGAACCAACTAGATGTTCATGTTCATACACAGAACACCAGTCACCGAGTACAAGTCTACCTGAACACCAATTTTATTAGAACTCTTAGTCTGTAAGTACACCAGTCTGTTAGAGAACCTGTCTGTTATACCAGTCTGTTGGAGCCTCAGTTTGTATTAACACCAGTCTGTCAACTCACCAGTCTGTCGGGACAAGATACCCGAATTCGAGAGTCACCAGAGAAGATGGTGTCTTTTTTTCCCCTGTTGGTAGAGTGAAGGTTGGTGGTTGGAAAAGAGAAATTGTCATCATTGGAGTAAGAAAATTAAACCCTTGTGCACGGGATAACATCTGTGCTGAATAAAATCATCTGGCGTTAACGAAACAAAATACTAAAAGAGGCGTCAACGTAATGAAGGGATTAACGAGGTAGAGAAGGGGGTGGTAGTTAGCTGTAGTTACCTGTGTGACAACTTAGTGATGGTTGGGTCATTCACACTCACTGAACCTAGTTAGTCCGGTATCCAAGGCATATGTAAAGCTCCTGAAGGGGAATGAGTAAAGGTAAAAAGTATAGTCAGGAATAAAGAACGAGAAGCATGGATTACTAGGCGGCATTATAATTGTCTCTGACACAAAGAACACAGGACCATATCTGACTGACAGCAACTGACAGAATTAAATGCAGAGTCTCACTGTGTCTCTTAGATAGTATTTTGAAGAAAGTTTTATGACGTACTTATAAACAATGACACTGAGGCTGTGCATAGGCGGACTTAGCGACCTCGCCAAGTACTGTCGGGTGATATTTACGTCGCTGCGTTCGACTATCTATTATTATTATTATTATGTTCATTATTATTAATATTATTATTATTATTTCTAAGAATTGCCTTATAACTGAAAATAATCATCCCTCAGATCGCGATTAATCTTGAACGTTCCTGAGTGACGCAAACTATTGCACATCACAGTTACAAAAGACAAAAATATTTTGTGTTAGAATGGTCACAAGTCCCGGTAAGAAACACAGGTGGTTCATGTGGACCTTGGTATACGTGTGAACTTGAGCGCCACCTACCAGTCGACCTCAGCTCTCACCACCATCACCGGGTCTTGGGTCATTCACCTGATCTCCCAGCTTCGTCTTACTTCACCCCACCCCACCCCACCACTGCTCCTCCCCCACCCCACCACTGCTCCTCCCCTCCCATACCCCGTCCCGCCCTGCTTACTCAGTCCACTCCCATTCTCTCATTCGCCGCCCCTCCCAATCATTCCACCCTCCTACACCCGCCCCTCCCAAACACTCCACTATCCTACCCCGCCCCTCCCAAACACTCCACTATCCTACGAACATAAGAACGTAAGAATGGAGGAAACTGTAGCGGGTCTATTGGTCCCTCCCAACCACTCCACTTCCATTCAACGCCCTTTGCCACGTCACCCCACCCCGTCCCTCCCACTCCCAACCCCGCAGCCTCCTCCCACCTACAGGTCTTCTCCAGCTTAGGTCGAGGGCCTTGAATGACCTTTTGAGAGTTTTCAGGGACATTGAAGTCGTCTAACTTTAAGTCAAGGGTTCTTAACTGACATCGGGGTCTCTTAACTGATGCCGGGGCTCTTAACTGACGTCGGGATCTATTAACTAACGTCGGGGGACTCTTAACTGATGTCAAGGGCTCTTTACTGACGTCAGGGCTCTTAATTGACGTCGGGGGCTCTTTACTAATGCCAGGGATCTTGAGCTAAATAAGGGTTCTTACTTAAGGTCAGGATCCTTCACTGAAGTCGGGTCCCTTAACTAATTTCGGAGTCCTATTCTGGTGATGGGAAATGACGTCAGGATCTTTTAACTGATATTGGAAGTCCATAACCTAACCTATGTTATACCTTAACCAAACCCGAGATTTTCATATGAAATGCAAAGCCCAATTTCTGATGTCATAAAACATTAACCAAGCAATTTGTTTTCTACTTTATTTTTTTTTTAATGTTGATGGTCGAGGAGGAGTATACTTCATAAGTGAGTCTTCCTGACGAGTGACTTAGGATAGGTTTGGCTTTGTAACACAGTCGATAAGAAAGACAAAGATACGTGATCTGATTGTGTAATAAGAGGTATGGTGACTGTCCAACACGTAATGAGGTGTATGTTGTGTATAGGTGGAAAGATGCGAGATGTTAGGGAGTCCCCACTGACATAAGAGAGGGGTGAAGTAGGGTAATGATGTTGAAGTTCGACGAAAAGGAACGCAAACGGAGTAAGGATGATGCCATGATGATGATTTAGGTAAAATCAACAGAGGATTAAAATGATTTGTCAACACTTACATTTGGTTTAACTTGATGCTGTTTTGGGGGTTTAGTGGCACTGGTTTGATGGTACTCTGGTACTGTTGGCAATGGTTTAAGGATCTTCTGGTACAAGTGGCATTAATGGCACTCTTTTCAAGGTCTATATTTGCTGTTGGCGTTGCTCTCAAGATCTCCTGTTGGTAGTGGTACTGTTTCGGGGTCTGCTATTACTAGGGTACTGTTTTGGGGGGACGTGCCTCAGCTGACAGTGTTATCAGGGACTATTACCACTCGTGACTACTATTTTCAGATATTACTTACCACTAGTTACACTGTTTTTAGGTATTGTAGGAAAAACCCGTTTCTCTCAACACCGGCAGGGAGTGGGGCAGGGAGTGGGGTCTTTAGTGTGGTGGTGACACTTGGGTTGCCAGTCGGTGACGGGCGATGTGATGTGCTTGCCCACGGAGGTTGGTGGGCCACTGACTGCACTTGATCGAAACCTTGTTGAGAGTGACCCGGGCCAAGATGTAACCCGTTTAGGAGGTCTCAGTCTCTTCCCTCCCTCCACAATTGCCTTTTTTTGTCTTAGTTTTCTTTTTTTTTTTACTCCATCCACATCTTTCTTTTCCTCCTCCCCCCTCTCTTTTAACTCACCCCTATCTGCTCTCTATTTACTTTTTAAACTTCCTCTTTCCTTCTATCCTGTCCCTTTCACTTATTGCCTCACCCCGTTTTTTTCTTTTTAAGTATTTGTAATTTGTGGATCAAGGTGGAGAAAGACTCGATTTTGTGTGTGTGTGACAGGACCCAATATCCCTCATGCGGGTAACTAATGCTAATAACATTAAACAGTCCTTCTGCGGCTAGAATAGTAAATTGGTTGAAGTTATGATACACGAATAGGAAAATTATTGTCCTGTTGGCTAAAGTCATCTTCGGTTACGTTAGGTTTGGAGATTTGTTTAGCTTCGCTTACGTTAGGTTATGTTATGTTAACCTTAGCTTAAGTTAGTAATTTTAGCTAAATTAAGTTACGTTGGTTAGATCAGGTTATGTTAGTTAGGTTTTCAGGCAGATTGATGGGATTGATATTCAAATAGACTGGTATTCGGGTAGACTGGTGTTCAGGCAGACTGGGTGTTCAGGCAGACTAGTGTTCAGGCAGACTGGTGTTCAGAATCACAAGAGAATAAAACTCGGGAGTCAACATTCCAGTTGGCAGATACTCATACCCTCGCACACACGCCCGCCGCCCCCCACCCCCCCTCCCGTACACACGCTCCCCTGCATACACGCCCCTTCGCACACGGCCCCTGTACACACGCCCCCCCCCTTGCACATCCCCCCTGCACACACGCTCCCACACACGCTCCTCTGTACACGCCCCTGCAGACACGCTCCCCACACACACGCTCCTCTGTACACGCCCCTGCAGACCCCCAGCACACACCTCCTCTGTACTCCCTCCACACACTCCCCCTCCTTGCCCCCCCCTTGCACACACCCCCCTGCACACACGCTCCTCTGTACACACGCCCCCCGCACACGCTCCTCACACGCTCCTCCACGCCTCACACACACACCCCCTCCTGCACACACCCCCTCCTGCACACACGCCCACCCTCTGCTGCACGCCCCCCCCTCCTGCACACACGCCCCCTCCTGCACACACGCCACCCTCCTGCACACGCCCCTCCTGCACGCCCCCCTCCTGCACACGCCGCACCACGCCCCCTCCTGCACACACCCACCCTCCTGCACACACGCCCCCTCCTGCACACGCCCACCCTCCTGCACACGCCCACCCTCCTGCACACACGCCCACCTCCTGCACACACGCCCACCCTCCTGCACACACGCTCCTTGAAATACACCCCCAACACCTGACATGCTTCCTCCCGGCTGTCTATCGTACAGTGTGGAGAAATTATCCTTTACTTAACTATTACCTACATCCTATCTAACTAGTCTCGTCCCGGTGTAGTTACCACGCAGTTTTTCTCCCTCTCCCTTCTCAAGGGTTCCCCAACTCAGTCACTTGTCATTTCCTCTCTAAAGAAGATCATTACTAAAATGCAAACCAATATATGGATGCCAGCCAATTACTGACTCCATACTCAGAATTTACTCTCTCATCTCTTATGTTCTTCGGTTCAGTTTTTTTTTTTCGGGGGGAGGGAGCTTCCAGTAATCCTCACACTCCCATTGAATTGTTCTTCCATGATTCCATTCTATTTTTATGTCACATTTCCCCATTTTTTCATTATTTTGTTTAACGTTAATATTACAGACAATATTGAGTACCTTTTCACATCACTATCACCGACAGCTGTCTACATGGACGTGAAACTGTCAAGAAACTGTATAGTAAATAAATATGTTAAAGCCACACGAGAAGTAAGAGTAATCATTTAGCTGTTCTTAGCTCTCTAGGTTTGAATCGATGTCCATGAATAAACTGAAACACTTTGAACGTCAACGAGAAAAAAAAAGAAAACTGGCAAAGGAGGTGGGGAAACTCATGTAAAAGTTGAACAGATTAGACACAGTGTAGTGGATTTCTCCCCTACAAACGCTGTTTGTCGCTGAGTAGCTGACCCCGCGAATTCCCCAGTGTATGCCTCGTGGTCTAGGTCAACCAGCGCCGCCCACGGAGTGGGGGTCAACTATCTACCCACGCCTACCTCCGCTATAAAAGACCTGACCTCGTGGTGCCCTCCCGCTTCTTCTAGCTACAGCCGCATCAAGCTACACCACCTCCTCCGCCGCTGCCTGGCGGTCCTCGCTCCCGCCGGCGAGCATGGCGACCCACAAGCTGTCCTCCTCTGAGCACCCTCACCAACCAGCTCTCTCTACATCACGCTTGTAACCACGCTGCCACTTCCCAGCACCAAGCTGCATTGTACATCCAATACAACATGTATACAGAGAGCACATTGTGAGTTTCCTTTCTCCATCCCATCCTGAGTGTGAACCCAAACCACCTTGTTAATGAGAGATTTTTTTTATGTAATGATTAACGTTTTTACATTTATTCAAAGTAATTAGTAGTGAATGTATTTACCGAGGTAGCTGTTGATAGTGGAGATATGGTGATGCTAGTTGTTAATAGCTAGGATGGATAGTGGTGAAGAGATTGTTGTTGATGGTGGTTTTGGGTTTATCGTCAATCACAATGTTATCATTTGTGGTAGCGGTGATATGGGTGTTGACAGAATATTAATTTTTATGGTGGTTCTAGTATATTTGTTGTTTGGTGTGTGTGTGTGTGTGAGGAGGGTGGGGATAGTGTGCGTCAGCCGATACTCGGGTGAGGCATTTCCGCCCCTCCTGGTCCCTGGAAATTTCTCTGGGCCGTTGGGCATGGCTGGGCTCACTGCAACACCAGGCGTTGGCCGTGTGTGACCCAATAGCACTTTGGTCTAGGTAGGATTACTCTTGTATGTGATAACCTCAACAATGATTCTGTATTTTAATTGTGTGTACTGTATATAAGGATGTAACCCAACCCCATTGTAACCCAACCCAACCCAGCTTAACCCAACTCATCCCAGCTTAAATCAACTCAACCCAGCTTAACCAAACCCAACACAGTTTAACCTATCCTAAGCTTACTCAACCCAAACTTCGTTTAACCCTAACCAACTCAGCTTAACCCAACTCAAACCCAGCAAAACCCAACCCATCCCAGCTTAACCCAACTCAACCCAGTTTAACCCAACACAACCCAACTCAGCTTAATCCAACTCAAACCCGCTTAAATCTAACCCAGCCTAACCTAACCCAATCCAGCCCTGTCTAAGCTAACCAAACTTAACCAAATTTAACCTAGTTTAACTTTACTTAACCTAACCTACAATTCCTTAATATCCCAATCTAGTGTAATCCAACCTAATCTAACTACTCTAACCTGACATAACCGAAACTAACTAACCTAATTTAACTGTACCACACTAACCCAACTCAACCTAACCTAACCTAACATAAGCCTCACCCAACCTAACTTGAGATAAACCTAAGCAAAGATGAGAGTTCAGACACCATCGAAATTAAAAAAACAAGAAAAGACAAATAAAATATTAAGATATTTTTCTAAGGTAACGCTGAAGGTACATACTACTGGATTAGTGAGGTACAACCTTACACATTAGGATATAGCAACTCTAAGTTTAGCCATATGTGTGGCTAGTCAATGACCTTGTATTAGCCAATGGAGAGAGAGAGAGATAACGCGGAAAGGGTGGTGAACTGTTAATAATGTAGATAAGTTAGCCACAGATAAGTTGCTTGGGGAGGGTTGTGATAGAGAGACATTTAGTGCTTAGCTGGTGCAAGTAAGTGTCCAGTTTTGGAAAACGAGTTGGCCTGCAAGATGGGTGTACAAGCACTACGTCTCACTTGCGCCGTTCTGCTGTTGGTAAGAATCTCTAACACCCGTCTCTGTCTCTTACCAGATATCTTACGGTTAAGAGATCGTTGTTTATTTAACCTATATCACCTCAGTAAATTTGTTCAGCCTTTTCTGCTACTTTGGTACTTGAATGATACTTTTGAACGCACTGGGAACACACTTAAACTGTTGACTAAAAGATTTCACTGGTCTAAATCGTCACAATCCACAGTTTGAGTTTATCAGCAACGAGTTTCTGAATAATATTTTTTTCACGATATTTTCAGATATGTTGGACATCAGATCCCGTTAATTGTAAGTACTTGCATCTAATTTACGGTCAGGTTTTAGTGTCATATTGAACTTATTGCTTGTTGTCCTGTAGTACAGCTCATAACATATGTTGCAATATTTTATTTAACTTTCATTTCTGTATTAGTGTTTGTATTACATTCTGTATTATTATTGTATAAACTATTTTTATAACTTTACGCTAATATTGTTTGTGTCTGGACTTGTACCAATGGCTCAGTACCTGTGTTTGTATTTGGACTAACACGATTGGCTCGCAAGGGAATACCTTTTTTGTGGATTACTTTTTGTGCTCATTTTTTTTTTTTATCTGGTCACAGTTGCACCGATATTATATTAACACCAACACATTCATGTTATGCTTCATCGTTCATAAAACAGCCTTTTACGCTAGTTAGCCGTATGAGCGTGTTGTCTCTAAACAATATCAAAGAAAACGTATAACCGTGACAGCTGCGTTTATGGTACAGTGTCTACGTTACTTTACTTTTATCCTCTTCACCAAAAGATCGGCTCGCTAGCCGCCCGGGCGATCGGCCATGTCTCTGTCACGCACTGTTGGCAAGTACTGGGCATGCACCGGCTCCTGAATGTACCTGAACCCGCTCCAGTGTTGGTCAAGTCTTGTCTTGAAAGAGCTCACTCTTTGTGCCGTCACAACACTTTTTGGTAGATTGTTCCAAGAGTTTACAACCCTCACTCCAAAAAAAGTTTGCCCTCACAGTTTTCTGGACTTGCAGCTTCTTCAATCTTGAGCTGTGACCCCTTGTGGGGTGAGCGTCCGCCAGCTTCAAGTAAGGACACTCGACTGAGTTGTGCCCCCTGAGATGCTTATACACCTCAACTAGGTCACCCCTTGCCCGTCTGTAGTATAAGCTAGGCAAGTTCAGGCGCTCCAATCTCTCAGGGTAGTTGAGGAGCCAAAGCGCAGGCACCAGTCTGGTGGCCCTCCTTTGAACATTTTCAACCAACTGACGGTCCCTAACATTTCTCGGGGACCAGACGGGGACAGTACTCCAGATGGGGAAGCACTTCACTCTTGAAGATCGTTACGAGGGACGGACCGTCTAGATATCTGAACGACCTTCTTACATAACCTAATAATTTATTTGCCTGATTTACCTTCTTCTCGCAATTGCCTGAGAACTTCAGCTCATTGTCAACATACACACCTAGGTCCTTCTCACATTCAGTCTCAACTAGTGCAGTTTCTTAATCCCGTTGGTACGCCCCAGGTGCATCCTCTTCCACTTCGCGACATTGAATCTCAGCAGCCATTTCTTCGACCATTCCTGGAGCCCACAGAGGTCCTTCTGCAGCTCTTCACAGTCCGCTTGGTTCTTGATTTCCCAAAATAACTTGGCGTCATCCGCAAACATTTGTATGGAGGAGTGTACAACGTCAGGCATGTCATTTATGAAACAAACAAACAACAGCGGGCCCGATACACTGCCCTGTGGTATCTCGCTTGTGATAGGTACAGATGATAATTTCATTCCATTAATCACCACACACTGCTTGCGTCATGTAGAAAGTCTTCTGTCCATGCTCGGACATTTCCCCGAATTCCGTACCCTTCCAGTTTGATTTTCAGCCTTCCGTGGGGTAGACTGTCGAAAGCCTTGGCAAAATCTAGGTCCAGTATATGTTATCGATATTACCACCCCGTTCCAGAATATGGGTCCAAATTTTAAGGTAAACACACCCCATATCTTGGTTATTATTCATTTGCGACGGAAATGCCATAGAAGAAATGTCGTCTAATCTGACTAGTTAGACCTAAAAAAACACATCAAAATAATTGTAGCTAAGTATGGTCCGAAACCTAACTAATACCGTATGGAGCTGTGTGAATGCTCTAAGATCTGAGAGCGTGGTGTGATGAGGTGGAGAGCTGGAGTCACCCAGTACAGTCAGCCGCTCAGAGGTCAGTGTGCGTGTGTGTAAGGGTCACTCATTGTGAGAGCTCAAGTGTGTAGTGGACACATCCTGCTCATAACATCTTATTATGAGTCAGCAATGATAAGTAGGGTTGATTATCTCGTATAATATTGACTAATATACGACTCGTGACCTTTTTTTAATTATAAAATTTTCGCTATTTGGACCTTAACTGTTGCTAGTTTGGCTGACAATTTTGATCTCATTTTGCTCAATATTTGATGCTTAATGCAATGCTACCACATGTCTAAGAAGTTAAATGTTATATTTATGTATATTCTGATGTCAAACCTGGGTGGTGGAAATGGTGGTGGTGGTGGTGGTGTTGGTGGTGGTGTTGGTGTTGGTGGTGGTGGCGGCAGCGGCGACGGCCTGCCTTGAGTACTAAAGATTGTAAAAATAACACAGGGTGTCCCAAGTAATCCCGAAGATCAGAATATATACGAATATATACAGTACAGTACAGGAAAACTAAGAAGTGAAATATAGAAAGACTGGAGGAGACAAACTAAGATAAACTTAAAGGTAAAACAAAAATACGATACTTAGAAATATAAAGAATTAAGAACTAATAATATGAGTAAAATAAATCTTAAGTACACTTAGAAACTGGACAAAACAATACTTAGAGAAATTGAATTAGAAAGTAAAACTGTGAAACAATTAGAAATGTAAAGAGAGAATATTTAAAGGAATTAGAAAAGAAATATAAATTCTTCCCCGCACTCCTCCACCCCCGCCCCCCTTCCCCCCACCATCGGTACTGTGCTGAGATTTCTGCAACCTGCAAAGTACATACATTTGATCTTGTACTTGGCACTGTTGTTTTTCACCTATGTTTGTATTGTGTCTTTTTCTCGTAATTACCATAGAATCTGAATTAGGTACCTGTTATGTTTTTGTTGTTTTTTCATCACAGGTCAGTCAGTGAAAATAGAAGGGGTCTCCACTAACTTCTTTACCATCTCCTGGCCACGAGTTCTTCAATGGTTTGGCGTAGAGAGTTTCACCATTACCACCCAACCTGAAGATTCTCACTCTTGTCAACAGGTGAGATCCTTCAGATGCATCACTCACCAATTGTTCAATACAGGTGGATTTTTTTTCTAAATACTAACTTAATCTCTTTTCCGTGTCATCTCTTCTCCCTGTGTCATCTCGTCTCCCTGTATCATCTCTCCTCCCTGTGTCATCTCTCCTCCCTGTGTCATCTCATTGCCCTTGATTGGACAGGTTAAACAGTGACAGGTAACCTCTTAACACCACCCCCAGACAATACCCTGCAAAAATGATACCTGCGTCTACAACAGCAGAGGATGTAGCAGTATCTTCCCATGTACCAACACCAGTATTGTTGTGACCGGCGACAATTACTCTGCTCCTCAGCTCAGTCTTATTACAGGTAAAATACACCTGTGTCCTTCTTTCTGATGTTCTGACAATTACACGTGTGTCCTTGTTGATATCTTCACAGGTACAGATGTGTCCTTGTTATCTTTGCAGGTATATATGTGTCCTTGTCGACATATTTGAAGGTATTAAATATTTATCCATTAACATTTTCCAAGGACAGGAGATATTTTTTTATACTAGTATCATTTAATTTGCCAGGTTAATACAGTAAAGCTTCAGGATCAATATACCACATGTGGATCAGCAGCTTTTGACCACGGGGTAATAACACGCGGAATAACTCTTACATTACTGATTAGTTAGTAACACAACATTACTGATTAGTTAGTAACACAAACCTAAGCAAAGGACTCTACCAAAATAATATAAAGTATATTGCTGTGTCGCCTATCCTCGGCCGAATTGCTTTTAGTTTTTTTTTCACCATTTTTATATACCAGCACTGTCTAGGTATATTGCATTTTCTATACACATTCTGTACTGTGTTTATGCATTGTTTATGTACATGCGGACCCAATTGTAAGCATTTGTGACGATTTTATTGCATTATCTAACTATCTATCTATCAACTTTATAGCTCCACCGATGGTAGAAAGCATAACCGTAGAGATTTATGGTGCTAACCTAACCATCACTTGGAACAACTCTGCCGCTGAAGCCTCCAATTGCTTAGAGGAAACTGACTTTGAGGTGCATTTGTCCGAGGATATCATCTTCATGCATACCAATATCTCTCAGAACACTTACTGGAAGTCACTGTGTGGGGTAACCGATGGATTTGTGGTGATGCAGAATAATGGTGGTGATGGTAGTAGCCGAACCACTGGTAAACTTATACATTACCATTACCCTGGTGAGTATATTATGTTCGTTTATTTTATTTATATTTTTCTTTCCCCTTTTATGCCCCTAAGTTTATTCATAGATTTATAAGTTAAATATAATTAAATAATGAAAATATATCGTATTGGTAAAATTTACTTATATATCCTCAGTGTTAGGATTTGGACATTAATACAGTGTAGTCTGTTGTTAGTAGTTAAACCTGTGTTGTTAACGTTTCCATGCCCAGTAACACCATACACACTAACACCATACACGCTGACACCATACACATTGACACCATACACATGACACCATACACACTGACACTATACACACTGACACCATACACACTGACACTATACACACTGACACTATACATACTGACACTATACACACTAACAAACTGCACTCTAACATCATATACACTCTCACCACGCTCTTAACACCATGCACTCTACTTTTCATTTAGTCGAATGTCACACTAAAATTACATCACCTACTTTACAACCACTTCATTACCACACTCTCTTGAGATTCCACCCTTGTCGACCACGTACTTTAATATATACCGCACTCCTTAAAAATCACGACCTAATATCATATTCCCATTATCGCTTCAATCTCTACACACACACACACACGCACACACTGTACTATCACACTTAATCATATCACAACCTCTACACCACACTTTAATAACACACACTAACACTACAACATCTGTACCGCCACACTTTAATAACACACACTAACACTACAACATCTGTACCACCACACTTTAATAACACACTAACACTACAACATCTGTACCGCCACACTTTAATAACACACACTAACACTACAACATCTGTACTGCCACACTTTAATAACACACACTAACACTACAACATCTGTACCACCACTTTAATAACACACACTAACACTACAACATCTGTACTGCCACACTTTAATAACACACACTAACACTACAACATCTGTACCACCACTTTAATAACACACACTAACACTACAACATCTGTACCGCCACACTTTAATAACACACACTAACACTACAACATCTGTACCACCACACTTTAATAACACACACTAACACTACAACATCTGTACCGCCACTTTAATAACACACACTAACACTACAAATATCTTTAACTGGATTGAAAGTAGAGTTTGTTGAGTTATCTAAACGTCCGTAAAGTTAACTTCTCAACCAAAAAAGTAAACTATTGATATTATGTCTAGACTTATATTTGTGTGTAGTTAATTTATGTCTGTAAAGTTACTGGTGTTTACAATTAAATATGTCTGTGGAATTCAATGTGTTTGGAGTTAAGAATTCAGTATGTGTTCTGTAAAATATTATTCTCTTCTCAAGCGAGTAAGGGAACACTTGACGACTGACAGAGGTAACGTAGTTTAAATTGCCAGAAGAAACTTCAACCTTTTAGCTCTGATATGGTTTTCTGTTTTAGGGTAATCAATGTTGTTTAGAGTATTACCTGTCTGTCTATAAAGTTAAATATATGAACTTTTTTAAGTGTGCGTGTGGTTATTTTTTCCCCGGCAAGATGTCATCCCTCTGGTAGCCTCTCTGAACACAACCTCCAAGTGCACCGAGGTGAGTGTAACGTGGGTGTACAATGATGTGTGTCCAGATGTTGCCTATATCACCGTATATATAGAACGTGGAGAATATTACTCCACAAAAAACACCAGCATCACTTCTTACGTGTTCCAAGGGTTGCTGATTGGCACACACTACGAAGTTTGCGTCAAGGCCATGGCCGCCGACCTCAGCACCTTGGGAAGTCATGTTTGTGAATACATCAGTACCGCGTCGGATGGTGAGTTGAGCTGTATTTGTGTCCATCATCGTTATATTTTTTTTTACAAATATGTTGATGACCTGACGTGACATGACTCTACACAGTATGCACACTAGGAGGGCATTGTTTATACATTGTGACCTCATAGTATCACTATCAGCTTGTGAAAAAATGCTTTGTTTGCATTGAAAGATAAAGTAGAGAGGGGAGTTGGTGATATACTGTACGTATTTTATCACAATTTGTGTTTGATACGTGGCACCATCTCCAACTAGATTAAACTGTTAACTAAAGTGTAAATATTTCATTCCTGTGGAAAAACCACATTACATTTGTACTTTAATGACTTTAGTCAATGATAATTACAGTACTCACCAACTATGGGTTTCTGAAGTGCGATTTTTTTTAAGAACTTAATTATTAAACCGCTAAAATTCCAATTCTGAGAGAAAAATATGTTATGATTGAGAAATTACTAAGGATTACATTTCTGGAGGTTTGAGCGCAAAATTAGATTTCGTTGTAAATTTCTGTTTAGGTACTCCTGAGCATGCTAATTCCAAATATATGGTTCACGGTTCGCTTGCGGGCTAATTAGTGGTCCTAATGATGCTTGGAATATTTTAATGGCATATTTCGATGCTATTTACTCACCAACTATGGGTTTCTGAGGTGCAGTTTTGGAGTTAATGTGATGTTCTGTAAGTACTTAATTAGTTAAACCCCTTAAATTTTAATTCCGAGAGAAAAGTATATTTCGGATGAAAAATTACTAAGACTTACTTTTTCGGCGGTTTGGGCCCAAAATTAGATTTTGTTGAAAATGTCATTATATGTACTCCTGAGCATGCCGATTCCGAATATATGGTCCACGATTCGATTGCGAGGTAATGATGCTTGGAAAATTAAATGACATTTTTCATTGCTAATTACCTGCCTACTATGGGTTTCCGAGGTGCGATTTTGCTGTTGCATCGTTTTTAAAAATGGCAGTCACAGCACTCATAGGACAATATCTGAGACGGCCCTATAGCCCTAAATGTTCACCCTGCCCCTCCTCTAGCATGAGCCAAATTCCATGCGTCTATCATTAAACCCACAATTCCTTGACATATTTCCCCAATCTGTCCGACTAAACCAAGGAGAACCAACAGACCCATCAGTTGCTCCTTACGAGTAGGGTCCCTTGTTTAGGCTTTGTTACTTATTAGTAATAGTAAATATACAAGAATAAAAGTGGTAATTTGTTTATGCATATAACATGCATTACATTGTGCCTCGACTATCTAATGAGTATGAAAATCGTGAGTCATAGAGTGACATTCTCTTGTAACCTTCAACAAGACACTGTTAATATTATTTTTATTTATAATAGTAGTTGTAGTATAAATGTGGTTTCTGTCTCAGTTGTGGCAGACTTGACGTTGGAGGCTCTGGGTTCGACAGAGTTAAGCGCCAATTGGTTACCTCCCATATGTCCAGCAGGAATTGGTCTCTACTATGAGGTTCAGGTTGAGGACGAGACGTTTTTTGATTACCATTATGATGAAAATATGCAAGAAACTAACCATACATGGAGTGATTTAAGGTATGGTAACACGTATAGTGTGTGTGTTACGGCTCGATATAAAGAAACTAAAGGCGAGGAGCTCTGCAAAAAAGGCAACACATTACTAAGTCGTAAGTAATATCTTTTTTTCAGTTTTCTAATCATTTAGATTTTTTGTTACGTTACTGATTTGGACCGTTATCAAATGTGACAAAGCAAGGAATATTCACTCTAAGCTTATGTCACGGCCTAATTTCAGGCTATTTTTGGGTGGTTGGGGGCAAGAATTATTGTTGAGCATTCATGGCATGTGACTTTTTGCATAGTATCATACATGACAGTGTGTATGCCTACCCTATTTAGCATTGGTATTTTTCATAAACAATTTCACATCATAAAATCCAGTTTGTTCTTCATTTACAGATCATTATGATTCATACAAATGGCAATGCCAGGCAACAATCCTCTCATAAACAATGTGCTGCATATATTCAAGAAATTATATAACACAAGCACATCAGTTTTTTAAATCTTCTCCCAATAGGACCGTACTTAGTGAAGGTGGAGGAAATCAGCTATACCAAACTTCTGGTCACTTGGGATTTCGACACCTATCAAGGTGACAATTCGTATGATTTTAAGTTCAATGTGACGTGGGGTGACTCCCTTGAGAACTCCGCCATCACTCAATATTATCAGTATTCCATTAGAGGGTACAACGTGAGCCGGGAGAACCGTAGAGTGTGCGTAAGGGCCACCCAACATGACGACTTTTTCAGCCAAAACGGATGTCTGGGAGACCCTTACGTCCCAACCACCCAAGCCCCTTACCCAGGTTGGTAATCATGGTGTAATCCTGCCCATGTGTAGTGAGGGTGTGATGTTCCTGCTCGTGTGTGGTGATGGTGTGATGTTCCTACTTGTGTGTGGTGATGGTGTGATGTTCCTACTCGTGTGTGGTGATGGTGTGATGTTCCTACTCGATTGTGGTGATGGTGTGATGTTCCTACTCGTGTGTGGTGATGGTGTGATGTTCCTACCTGTGAGTAGTAAGGATGTGATGTTCCTGTTCGTGTGTGATGATGGTGTGATGTTCCTACTTGTGTGTGGTGATGGTGTGATGTTCCTACTTGTGTGTGGTGATGGTGTGATGTTCCTACTTGTGTGTGATGATGGTGTGATGTTCCTACTTGTGTGTGGTGATGGTGTGATGTTCCTACTTGTGTGTGGTGATGGTGTGATGTTCCTACTTGTGTGTGGTGATGGTGTGATGTTCCTACTCGTGTGTGGTGATGGTGTGATGTTCCTACTTGTGTGTGATGATGGTGTGATGTTCCTACTCGGTTGTGGTGATGGTGTGATGTTCCTACTCGTGTGTGGTGATGGTGTGATGTTCCTACTCGGTTGTGGTGATGGTGTGATGTTCCTACTCGTGTGTGGTGATGGTGTGATGTTCCTACTCGTGTGTGGTGATGGTGTGATGTTCCTACTTGTGTGTGATGATGGTGTGATGTTCCTACTTGTGTGATGATGGTGTGATGTTCCTAATCGTATGTGTCCCCGGAGAATAACACACACACAGCATATGACCTAAAGTTTACTTTGCATCAGTATTCACACAAGAGATGATGGATATCATGCTAGTATCTACGAGAATGTATACCTTGGGGGCGGAAAATGAATTAAGAGAAATAGGAATTACAGACAATATCATAAAAAAAATTTGAGTTTTTAAGAATTCAAAGCTCTAAGAGTGGACGGAGTACAGACTTCGGTGATAATGGAGGTGGCAAACGAGATATGCACTTCACTAAAACTCCTATTCAGAAAATCTCTGGATCTGTTAAGAAACTAGGACTGGAAATTAACCAACATCACTCCAGTGTAAAAGAAAGGTAGAAAAAGTGCAGCAAAAAACTACACGTCTATCAGCCTAATATTCAATAGTTGCAGTCTCTTTGAAAAAATCCTGAGACACACCAGTACCTGACCAACACCTGACCAAGAAGTCTTATCAACGCATCACAACATGGTTTCATGTTGAGAAAATCCTGCCCAACAAACTTACTCACTTTTCTTGAAACAGTAACAGATTACGTGGACCAAGGCCTACCAGTGGGTGTGTTGCATATGGATTTTTCTCGGGCATTTGACAAAGTCCTACATACACATGGAATCACTGGCAAAATATTGAAGTGGATTATCAACTGGCTCGAAGACAAACAACAAAGTTTGGTCATATTTGGAGTACGTTCAGAAGGCACTTAATGCATGAGGTGTAGGGGTGGAGGCCTAAGTAGTGCCTTTGTTTCAGCAATCAGCCACATCCTTTGTATGGGCTCAGGCATTGGTTCTCATTGCTCACCCCGACTCTCACCTATGATTTCCAGTTTGCCATAGCACAACAAGAGCCACACCCAGGTAAATCGTGTCAGCTCACGGACTAAACTAGGTGAGGGTAGTGCATAGAGTGTCTCCGGGTGTGACCGAGTATGAATAACTCCAAAATTTCAAGTGCACAAAGTTTTTGATATTCAATGCCTCAACTCATTCAGATGCTCGAGAAAAAAAGTTGTTAAAAGTGAATGTCACTGCTGTGCAACTCAGTTTGACGTTTAATATCAGCTAAGCAGGACTTTTATCATATATGGCAAGATGGCTGTAACTACTGTATTTAGCATTCCAAGTATTACCTAATCAGCCCCATATAGGTTAGGCGATACACAGCAACAACTCCAGAAGTGCCTTAAGAGTTTCACAGGAGAAACCTTGCTGTGCACAAATCTTGGAGAGAGTTCTCTCCACTGGTCATCAACCAAGCCCATGAACAAAACAATGCAGTCATCAAAGGTGACAGGGTGGGGGGCTAGACAAAGGACCAGACAGCACTTACGCGTTGGATGGTGGCTGGTCCTGAAGTGACTCGTCTAGTTGCTGGGTACGACAGTGTCAGGTAATAAAGACGCAACAGTCACAAGCAAACATCATGAGTAGACCTCAAGTTATCAAAGGTCTTCTTTGAGAAAGTGGAGACACTTTCCACCGTGCTACTGGAGATGGGCAATCCCTTCCAAGAAGAGTCAGCCGACCAGCCGGTGTTGGACACAAAGGATATTGCCAATCCCACCCTTGCTGAAATAATTGGCACACACATCCAGAGGATGGTAGACCTTTGGAAATGTCTACCAGCTCAAGCAGTGAAAGCAAGAACAGTTCTGGGCTTCAAAATAGCCCTTAGCAAGACTGTCAAGAAATATGGAGTCATCTTACACAGGCCACTGGCCTCCTTTCGGCTTGGCCAGCTGCAGCTTTGGTGGCCATTAGGTAAATTGGGTAAACAGCGTAATGTTTCTGCTCTTGTGAGAATAGTGCGATGTTCTTGGTCATAGGTGGTGGTGATGTGATGTGTCTGCTTACATATGATGTATAGGTTTCATTATGAAGTTAAGTTTTGTTTAATTAGTATGTCTGATTTAGTTAGATTATCTTGGGTTAAGTCAGGTTTGGTTATTTTAGGCTAGGTTTGATTAGTCTAGGATAAGTTTGGTTTGTGAGGATTAGGTATGGATAGTCGATCCAAGGTTTATTGGTTACGGTAGGTTAAATAAGATTAAAATTTAAATTGGATTAGGGTAGGATTACATTAGTTTAAGTAGAATTAGGTTTAGGTTAGATTAGGTCAGATTATTAAGTTTTCTTCAGGGATAGCTACTCCAGCTTCCTTCTGTACCAACACTGGAAAATAAAGGTTGTAACAAAGAACAGACCGACAACTAGTAAGTGGTGAAATGGTAATTAAAAAATATATACGGTACTGTATGTATATATATATATATATATATATATATATATATATATATATATCAATATATATATATATATATATATATATATATATATATATATATATATATATATATATATATATATATATATATATATATATATATATATATATATATATATATATATATATATATATATATATATATAATAAAAAAGGTAAACTTAAATAATTTTCTTTTTCTGTTCATTTACAATACAGTTATTGATGGTATGTCGGCGGGGTTGATAGCATTCATCGTCATCGGTTGCCTCGCTGCAGTTTTTGCCATCATAAGCATCGGTAGCATCGCCGCAATACGTATGAAGAGGAGAAATATATCCAATAGTTCTCTCACACATCAGAACAACTTGGGTATTCAACATTAAATGAGTTAAGGTTTTTGGGCTTGTTACAGATAACTTGTAGAGATAGATAGATAGGAAGAGAGTGTATGTGTGTGTAATCATGCACACTTAAAAAACGAACCCCGTCAAAAGATGATGATGATTAAAATTCTGGGCATAAGTGAATAATGCACCTGATGCACAGTCTAAGGGGGAGGGGGGAAGGGTGATGTTATACCACCCCAGGCGCCTGCGATTTGGATTTTCGATTGGACCAGATAGCTTTCAGATAGCCAGAAAGAGGCATAAAAATACAAAATTTGTGTAACAATCATTTATATAGTGAGGGATACATGTAAAGTACTGCATTTTTAAATTCCCATACTGTATAATTATACTTAGGCCACATAAAGTTGGTGAAAAAAAAAACTGTCTCATAATTATATAAAAGCAACTGTGATAAGCTTGTTGAGAGTTGTTGGTGCCATTTTTTTTTTAATAGTCCAAAAAAATATGCCTGATTTTTTTTTTTTTTTTTTAGTTTGTACAGCTGTTAAGGGACACACCAACAATATTTCTGAGTTAAAAATTGAGATAGGAGTTGACCTTTAAGTATTCACTCACCATTTCTTGGTGTGCCTATACTGCATTGCTGTGTAAGATTACTCTTTCTGCTCTCCAACCATCACACATTCTTCTATCCACACCTATTTTCAATCTACTATCCAGAGAAGTTCAGCAAGTTATTGTCCTGTAATTCATAATGTTGAGAAACTCAAAAACCCTTACACATGCACTATTTAAATGTACTAGTACATGTAATCCACTAACTATGAAATATATTAAAATACAAAATCTATAGCTACAAATTATCCTTCACTACCAAGGATGATGGTGTGTGTGTGTGTGTGTGTGTGTGTGCAATCTCTTCTAGACACGCATAACAAAACCCACAACAACCCCCCCCCCTTGTTAATTTGAGCATAACTTTCAATGTTCACTCCATATTAGCTGCCTTCACTGTTGTTTTCTCTCTCACCACACCTTCCTAATATTTTGCTGTCAACCACACTTTCCTTATATGTACAGTAAACTCTCGGTAACTCGGAATTTCATATTAGTCGGCATGGATGTGATCTCGGAATGTATTATAGTAGTGTGCAGTATAACTCGGGAAATACAGAGATATATAAATTATCTGGGAAAACCTCGGCATATCTGGCCACCTGCATCACCTACCATGCCTCTGTGTCACCTACCAAGCATCTGTCACCTACTATGATGCTTCATTCTTTAGTAATTACATTGTAATTTTTTATTGTTGTAGGAGGAGAAGTGCCTCGATAATTCGAAATTTGGGATGACTCAGCAAGGCCAGAGCCCCACATGTGCCGAGTTCTCGAGGATTTACTGTACAATATTTCACTATTTCCTCAACTAGTTTCTACATAACAATTTACATCACTTAATACTTTTTCATCATAGTACAAGCACAGTAATCCCAAATAACACATTCTAAATAAATTATTCTACAAATCTCTCTTGTGATTGTTTTTATCCTTTGTTACTACAGTTCTGTACACTGTATACCGGTATATATATTATATAAATTTTTGCTGGTTCTATTTTACAAGTAGAAGTGATAATCACAGTTTCATGTACTCACCATTTGCATATAAGCATTGAGCAAAGGCTAAATATTTTATTGCATCATCCTAAGCTCCAACTATAACTGACCTCACTTATTCAAGAACAGTGGAGTCGCAATAAATCGCTGAATACAAATTCCCGTCTTTAAATTCGCGAGTGCTGTACAGTACCTCTAACAGCTGCACTACCTCTTTTTTTTTTTTGCATTCAAATACTGTAATCCAAATTTGTGGCAGCAGTGTTTATTTACATAAAAAACATAAAAGTTGGGCAAATATAATTTCAATGCTCTAATGTGGCTTACATATAAAGAAAATGTGTGACTTGACAACTGCCAGTGCACAAGATGGGCCGAGATTGGCTGTACAGTGATCCCTCGGTTAACGAGCACCTCGGTTAACGAGATTTCGGTTAACGATTTACCTTCCATAAGATTCTTAACTTCGGTTAATGAGCAATCCCTCGATTAACGAGTTTTTTACGAACCAACTTCAACATGTTTTCGCTTGCACTTGGCGGTCCACCAGCTGTAGTATTAGTCCGCCAATACAGTAATCGGTTTTACGGCTTAAATTCCTTACTATTTTAGTAAATATCAAAAAGTTTATACTATTCAATAATTTTAAAAGTTTAATATTAACTTTTTTAGTCATTTTAACAATTATTGAACATAATTGAAGGTAAAGAAACTAGTTTCTGGCGTGCCATCCAGCCTGTTAACACACCAGACAGGCGTTAGTCTCTCTCTGTTTTCAGTGGAGGTAACATCTTGCTTGAGACTCTCTTCAACTAAATGCTTTTTTCTGTGTTTCCAAGCAAATTATTGGTCATTTTGAAATATATTTTACATATTGACAATATATAATGCAGTGCAGTGTTGATTTAAAGAAAATAATCTTGAATTACACCAAGAGAACTAAAATTTTATGGGTGAAATGGTGCCATGGGGTGACTTCTCTTCCACCCCAATGCCTTCTCTTCTCCCTTCTCCTCCACCCCCATTCTAATTCCCATCATCATCATCCAGGAGCCTTCTACATACACACCTCAAAGTAAGTTTACTTTTCTACCTTTTTTGTTGAATTTAGGCAATTTTCGGTGAGCTGGAACCAATTACCCAAAAACAATGGTTTCGGTTACCGAGTTTTTCGGTTACCGAGTTTTTCGGTTACCGAGTTTTTCGGTTAACGAGTTTTTCGGTTAACGAGCAACCTGCTGGAACGGATTGTGCTCGTTAACCGAGGGACCACTGTACCGCTGACAGGTGGTGGCACTGAGGGCGTATACATTTGGGAAATATGCAGCTTGTGCCCATACCCATCTCGATGTTGACTTTATGTACAATATCTATGAGTTACTGTATTTTTTATGAATTATGTCAGATATTTAGGGTTTTATTAAAACAGTTTTAGAAACAGTTTTTACAAATTTTTGGCCTCTGGAACCAAACCAATTATTTCCATTTAATTCAATTAAACTATAATTCGCAATTTGATAATTCACAGTGTCTTCTGGTACGTAAACAAATTATTACAACTCCACTGTTCCCTTTATTTTTCTTTGGCCACTTATCTTTCTATAAACTAAACTAAAACATAATAATTATAAATACATTAAATTGTGCTTTATAAATATTACAAAAAAATATTTAAATCTATATATTCATCACTAATCCAACTTGAGATTCATAATAAAGGGTGTCTCATAAGTCACACACCATAGTGTACAGGGTGTCTCATATGTCACAACCTAGGAGACACGCTGTACAATAAAGCTTCACCTTCCCTAAACTTGACAGACATGATATTATAATACAGGTACAGTATTTTTTAAACTCAAGATAGGGTATATATATCTATATTCATTTAGGCTCAATTACAGCAAAATATGAACACTACAATAATGACATGAAGAACGTACCTTAATGAAAATGTTAAAATCACGGGTATATCTTACAGAATATTGAAGAGAAGCTTAAATATTCCAGCAATGATAATTTGAATAGTAAATTCTCGTCCTTGATGGTTTCAGTTATGTGTGGACCCTCTTCAGGAATTCTGTCACTGCTGGTCTTGTTTTCTCAAAGTACAGCTCTCTTCTCTTTCCTATAGAATACCACTTATCAAACAATAGAATTCTGCTAGTGGGCTGCAACTAAGGGCTAGTGAAACAAATGGCCAATTACAATATAGTACTGTATATGTTAAAAAAGGCCTGCATCATAATGATACCATGACTGCTCATTCTATATGAAAATCTAAAACAAATAATAATAATAAAAGCTTATTAAGAAACAAAAACACTTCATTAAAGCTGTTTGTGCTCAGATGTCACTGGCAGTGTACAGGACTATAGGGTACTGTTTCAGTTAGTGACCTCACACCTTCATATCCCACCACACAAAACTCTGAGATGTTAGTGTTATTGTCTTTGGCAATATACTTCTTTCTACTCATTATCACTATTTTTCATACACCAAATATCCTTTTTTTTCACCACACAATCACTTTATTGTCAAAATAATTTTCCAAGTGAATACTGTACAGGATCATGAAAAAGGCGTCTCAAAAAGTGTCTATACACTGCCTCACCGGTTTTTGTGGCAATCACTGAATGTTTATATTACAACAACAACATTGTCCTCACTTGTTGATGCGGGTCGCACATCATTAAGTGAGGACAATGTTTCTGTTATAATAGGAGCATTCATACAATTGTCTTTTTGAGACATCCTGTACTTATATAAATAATGTACAATATGCCGTGCAAAAAATAAAATTTATCTCTAGAAAGTCACTATGTAATACCCTAAAGAGATCATTGTGACACATCACTTGATGAGTCTGATGACACAGCAACACCACTGACACTTCTCACTGACAGCAAAGGGGATGGGGTGTCATCAGTGACCTTTTCTACTGTTTGAGTGCTTTGTTTTTTCTGTTGCAGAAGGTAAGCATAGTACATGGACCAAATAGAAAGTGGCCTCATGTATCCAATAGCACGGTATTTGTGCTCCCCATATAGGGCCTCAGGAGTTTCAAAACCCAGACCAATTTTCTCATAGACTGTGCGATATACTCCTTCAGCAGTTTTAAATCCTTCTTCTACCATACCCTGGAATAATCAGATGATCTTATTACAATAAGTCATTGCATATATTACATATATTGCAGGATGACTTTTCTAAACAATAATCTCTCTCACCACAATCACTATTAGGCACATTTTTATGAGTTTTGGCTTAAAAGACCAGACATAGCGGTGAGACGTACTCGCATTACTGCTGTTATGTTGTAAATAGTGGTACCTGCTGCAGTGCCTGCCTAAACCACCCACTACTCTATACACAACTACAACTTCTGGCGAGTACATTGTTATTCTTTTTAATTTTCTTTTAAACCTGGATAAATATAAATATTTTTAAAACCATATTCACTCATTATTACAGGTTAGTATTAGGAATGCTTTGCTGATTTCTAGAAGTTAAACTAACATTGGGGATACATATAGGCCCATAAAAACAGAAAAGAATGAACAAGGGAACAGACTAAGATATGAAGCAATGAATTACAGTAATACAATATATGATAAGCCTTTTCATAGCCAAATTATTTTTCTTTACAATTAATGATCCAGATAAACAGAAGAAGGCAAAAACACAAGATGAGAGGAGAGAAAATGTCAAAGGTATAAGTCAATTGTTCGAGTCAAATATAACTTGCGAGTAATTTTGTATCAATTGCCTTCTCTTAGTGAGTAATGATACTGAAGTTATAAGATCTATGGAAAGTAAAGAAATAAAAATCCCTTAACCCTTGGACTTAAATCACCTGAGGTGTTGTGGATGTTAATGACAACCTTGAAATATATGTGAAAATCTGTTTTCTGTGGTAACAAATATCTTCCTTCCTTCCCCAGCACTCTCCCAATATACACCCCATCATATACATCTAATTTTCCCATTACTGATGATGACCCGGCACCTTGGGATATTGTTAATTCTCTTCTACACACACTATCAAGGTTTTTACAAGTATCCGCAAGGCCTTCATGTGTGTTGGGGAGTTTACCTCAAATATCATTGTTGCAGCCAGTCCGTATGTGACTCCCACCCACATCTCTTCACTCTGCATGGTGTAGCGGTCAATGCTGCCATCAGGATTCATTCCATTCACTGCCCCCATTTCTCCATTGTTGAACTGTAGCACATTGTATTCATACAACAGCTCCAGGACTGATTTGACACAATCACGTCGAAAAACCTAAAATAAATTTTTTTGGATGTTGAACATATATCAAGAAATTTTCTTCAAGGTTAATTTACATAAATATGAAGAAAAAAATCATTCGTATTCCCTATTATTGTAAAGTACAATTTGCTGTTACTTTACCTGGAGGCTATGTTCTCCCCAAAATTTACTATACATATACTGAATTCTTCCAAATACATGATACAAATGAAGATTTACAAATAAACTTCTTTTCATTTGCACCTGTTAACATTGCTGGCAGCATTGTTGCCAAGTGAGACTAGTCATTGTAGCCACATCCCCCCTAACCCCCTTGTTACCAGGCCAAGCTGTGAAGTGTTATGGTTATTTTTCAATTCACAATTTTGGGTAGATATACATAACTTTCTTCTTTCTTTTACTCAGTTACATGCGCACACAATCCTACATCCATATTGTGTAAACAAAAGTAAAATAATTATCATAAGCTCAAGCACGTTAAGGAAATAAACATTTCTTTGCACATGAGTTAGCAGGCTGAGCCGAAGGAAGGATTCACCAGAGGCAGCGTCCCAGCTGGGCTGCATTGCTATAATAAGTGTTGAGGCCAAACAGCCATCGCCTTAGCAAATGGCGGTTAAGCTTTAATTTTGCTTTTCCTTAATGATTTTACCTGTACTTTTTTTATCTAAATTGTATACATAGATTGTTTGAAGTAACACAATTGTTAAATAAAATAAGAAAGGAGTTACAGGATGTTATGAGTTTGCTTCAGCCTTTTGACTTACCATGTAGGCCGTTACTTTACATCAGTGATAATATTCCTTACTGTTTTTATATACTGTATATATATTTTCTTGTTTTTCAGTATTTTATATTAGTTTTGTATTTGTAATAGTAACACAAGACTTGGCCGTATAACCACATCCCCCTATCTCTCTCCTTATGTTATGGTTAATTTTGAACTCGTAATTTCATGTAAATGAATGTACAGTAAAAGTCCAAAAATCCAGATGCCAGAAATCCGGACCACCCGAGAATCCGGACTTTTCGAAAACTCAAACTTTTTTTTTTTAGCTGGCTTTTGTGCGCATGCGTGAGCGCCACAGCTGCACAGCGACAAAAAGCGACCACGCGATTGCCACTTTAAAAAAAAGCAATGAAACTGTGACAACGTATGTAATTTGGAGTCCTACTCTTTCCATTTACAGAGCCCATAATAATGGCTCCTAAAGTAGATAAACTTCGTTGTGTGAAGAGAAAGAACAACATGTTGAAATTGAGTGACAAACTTTAAATAATTAAGAAAATAGAACGTGGTGTGAGCAATAATGTTCTAATGGAAACATACAACATTGGAAAGTCTACAATTTATGATATAAAAAAGGCAAAGAATAAAATTCTAGAATTCACAGCTTTTTCTTTAAAACTGCTCGTTTTGATAAATGAAGCATGCTATATTTGCTAATGAATAAACTATCAAAATGTACCTGTTCATCTCTTCTTTATTCCTCCTTAAATTTGAATTTTAAAAGTACTGCCTGAGATTCCGGAAAATCCGAAAATCCGGACCGACTCAATCCCCAAGCACTCCGGATTTTTGGACTTCTACTGTAATTTTCTTCTTTTTTTTACTGTTACCTAAACACACAATCTTACATACAGAATGTGCACAAAAAAATTATTATTATTATTATTATGATTAGGTTAAAAACATAAAAGGGAATATACTTTCTTCATGCGTTAAGAGTTCACACTATGTGGGGGAGGAGGCAGTAAGGGATCTCAGCTGTCTCCTGTGTGTAGTGAAATGATTGACAAAGTTTGTCATCCAGCAGCCAAATGGCAATACAGTACTGTACAGTATTTTGTTTTTATTTATTGGTATATATTTATTTAATCCCCACATTTACTGGTACTATACAGCTCCTCCCCAACTTACAATGGGGTTAGGGACCCAAATCCAGGTCGTAAGTCGAAAATGCTTAAATAATACATAGAAAATCTAAAATGGGTGTTTCTTTTTCTTCTCAGCACCACAAAACTCTCACTTTTAAGCTTGCCAGCTATTTTAAAGTGAATTACAAACAAGAATTTTGTCAGTACACAGCGCAATCACTGACGTTGGGACTCGAAAATACGTAATTTGACACAACTTTGGTACGACTAAGGCGGTCGTATGTCCGGGTGGTCGTAAGTCGAATAGGTCTTCATAGGAAATGGTAACTGGTGAGAAATCAGTTTCAGAGTTGGTAACACAGTTCACAATATTAGTTGTTGTGCTGGTGATCACAGCCAAGATGCATTGGTGTGAATCTGATGTCTTGCTACAAATTACATCTAGGGATATACCTGGCATTTCTCAAAAGCTAGGGTCAAATTATAGAAGAGATATATGAAAAACTCAGGCTTTTTTACTAAAAACTCAGGGGTCAAACTGTATATGAGATCAGTTTATAAATGAATATACACAGTATTCACAAAGAAATAGAGGCGTAATCTTGAAATCCATTTTATCAGCAGTGCAAGTCGCCAGCAGGCAGGTAACTGGAGTGCTGTTTGGTGGTTCAATGTCATCAGACAACCCCCTAATGTCAACCAGTGTTGATTTGTTAATTCAATTGGATATACCTGTATCAATCATCCGTCCCTCCCATCACTCTTAAAAAGGAACATTTGATGCAATATCTGATATTTTGAGGCTAAGAAATATTACCAAAACCACTGACTAAAGGTCAGCTGGCCACAAATATGGTAGATATTCTTCTCGTTATTTACTAATATTTCTTCTATTGTATTAAACATGAAAAAGCAAAAATGTGCCTATGTTCACATAAAATATATCAAAAACAAGTAAATTCAGTTTCTATATAACTTGGGGGACACTGGCAGCAGTGTAAGATACAGTCAACAGGATGTGAGAAGACACTTACATGAACATAGACCATTTGTACAGTACATATAATAATGAATATGATGCAGGTACTGTACTGATTGATTGATTTAAGAGTTCCACTTCACAAGACCATTTATAAATCAATCCTTGGTAAATCAAGTGATATCTGCAACGTGTATTTTAACCTAAATTTAGACAAACTGCAGCAATAATGGGCAAATTCCACCTACAATTGATCCTAACAAGACAGTGACCCATCTGCTCAGACATATTGTAGCTAT
This sequence comes from Homarus americanus, assembly GCF_018991925.1. Classification (NCBI taxonomy): domain Eukaryota; kingdom Metazoa; phylum Arthropoda; class Malacostraca; order Decapoda; family Nephropidae; genus Homarus; species Homarus americanus. The sequence continues at coordinate 10,752,000 of NW_024746161.1, forward strand.
GTCTGTTAATTTTAAATATTTACAAACACACTATGACCATTGTGATTCTACCTTTGGGTGTATTTGAGATTATAGTAAGCAAACGTTCCTCATCTAAGAATAGGTCCCGTGTACACCAAGTTATACTGTACATCAAAGATCTCAAGGAAGTTTAATATGACGTATTCTGCTGGACACATGAAAAGGAATACTGTACTGGATAAAAAATCAGTAACCTAATGATAAAAACAAAACATTCTTTAGGATAACTGACCTCAACTCCAATATTAGAGAGGGAGAGGTACCAGTGGCCCACCAATTGATCTGACATGATGCTGTTGCTGTGAGGGGCATCACAATTATCAAACTTGTAATATTTACCTGTAAATACCAACAAAAATATCAATATTTAGCACACAAGAAGTAAAGGACTCACAACTATTCATATTATGTAAACATACATTCATCTAACTTCCTTATTTTTTATCACCTCAAGGGAACAGTGACCCTGCCTTGCCTGCTAAGAGGGCACTTGAACATCCTACATATAATGCCCAGGAAGTAACTTGGCCTGTATTACCAATCAAAATCACTTGTTTATGACAAAATAAATTGACAGAAGTACTTTGACACACCTATTTATTTGTATACAGTACTTCATTCCAAAGCCCAGACCAACTCTCTATCTTCTATGCTCATATTGAAATACAGTATACACAACTCTTATCTGTGAATATCTATTATGCATTTCAGGACCTCCCAAATTGTGTGATTTTTCTGCATATTAAACAGAACATTTCCACCATAGTTTAGCTAATGTAGCCACAGAAAGAATAGAGAGTTCTTTTCTATATTACTGACCATAGATTGTTGTATTGTCGGAGGGGACAGTCTAAGTGAATTGTAATGCTCGTTATATTAATCAACATCATATCACTTTATTCTTGGAGATGTACCGCACAATTATTAATCAGTAACCAAGCCTAAGCAAAGGATCCTACAGGAAAGAAGCTACTGATGGCTTTGCTGGCTATCCTTGACCAAACTGCTATACTGTACTGTCTTTATACATTTGAAATTGTATACTTTCAGTGCCTACAGTATATACATGATGAACTATATACCTGCATTGTCTATATACAGTAGACCCTTGACATTTGCAGAGATTAGGTTAAAAAAAAAAAGTGAATACAGCAACTGTGAATGTAGAAACCATATTTCAAAATGAAACATTGGGTTAAATTCCTGGTACAACTGAACGTGGAGGGGAATGGTAAAAAGTTAAGAACAATAACAACTGTACAAAAAACTCTGGGCTTATAAATAATAATATTCTATATTAGTACTGTACAGTACAGTATATAATGTGTTCTCACTTATCTTTGATGATGATAATGATTTGAGGTGTGTGTGTGAGTGATGTGTGGGCAAAATTTACTTTTCAAGAAGTGTGCATCAATGTTTTAAACACTTAAATAGACATCCATTATCATATACAGTACTGTACTGTACAAAACTTTTTTCCGCAGTTCCACACATTTCTTGTCTCTTACAAGATTAGCCTGACACACTATGCCACAATTCATTATCAGAAAAACTCTTTATGAATAGAAGATGGTTTGAAGGCAGAAACAGCTATTTTTGTACTGTACATAAAATGTGAAATTGTATTTTTAGATGTCCTATGTATTATTTTTGGTGTTTATCATAGCAGTTTTTGTTCAACTCTGGTGGGAGGGAAGGAGGGAGAGAGGGAGGAGGAAAATCTTAACTTTGTATATTTTTATTTCCTTCTAAAATATATTCAAATTTTTTACCCAAATTCCCATTATAACAAGTTTTGATTTCCGTTTTTCAAATTTTAGTCATAAATTAACCATTTCCATTATAGTGAATTTCTATAAAACAATTTTCTGAAAATCTGGGTATGACTGTGAAAGTGAATAGAGCACACTGTATACTAAGCCTTCAGTACACAAGGAGACAGCACGGATGGTACTGCAATCAACCGCATTCACTTCCCCAAGTTGTAAACTTATGTACCAATTTACAGTTGGGTGAACTGGGAGTGCCCGGGGATCGATCTACCAACCCACTACTTGACCACCGCACACCTGGATGACTGTATTTAAATGTAAATAAGCATAATTCACAAATTTAGAAACCAGGAATATTGAGGTTTATTGCACATATGTTTAGCCAATTGTAAACTTAAATGGCAATTTTATTGAAAAAATATCCAGCATTCTATCAAAATACATATGGTACTTACTTAGTGTTTCATCCTTGTCTCATATACTTATAACATAATCCCATCAAAAATACAATATTTTTAACTATACATTTTTACCATTCCATAGTTTTTCTTGGAGTGTTATTTTGGCTTTTGTAAGAGCTTCTGCAAATTTAGTTTCTTCAGTTTCATCTTTCAGTTCTGCTGCCATTTCCACCATGACAGCCAAAGCTGCCACCCAGAGTGAGCAACAGTAAGCTGAAGGTCCATGCATGATCCAAGAGTCATATGTTTGATCTGCTTGTCCTTCATTCTCAATCAATCCATCACCATCTCGATCATAAGTGAAGCAGCGGTCCATCACTGCTCGACATATGGGCCACATGTGTGTTAAGTAATCCTGGTCTTTAAAGAAAGTGTGATCTCTGTAAACCTGAAAATAATTTGTTTATCAGCAAATCTGTAGAATAAAAATAGTCTTGATTTAAAAAAAAAATTAATAAATGGTGGATGTGCAATGTGAGAGCTGGATATTGAGAGTATTGGTGTGGTTTTTCATCAAGGTATACTGAGGGTTTTCGGGCACGTGGAAGGGGACTGAGAGTTTATTTATTGAGGGAAGGAGAGCAAGGGGTCGGCCAAGAATGAAATGAGTCGTGGTTGTTAAGAAGTGACCTCTGAGATAAGAACTTAATGTTAGAGGAAACAAGAGGCTGCACAGCAAGGAGATTAGCCATCAGGTAATCACATCTAACCCACACAAGCATGGAAAATAGCCAAAAAATAGTAATGATGATAAAGATTTATCCCAAACCTTCATTTTAATATCACCTGTAAAAATGTAACTTTGTTGATATAAAAGTCAAGTTATTTTATTACTTGTGTGGTGCAGCTGTTGTAAGGAACTCTGAGAACACCTTGTCAGGTTCCACAACAAAGATATTGAGTTAAGAGACTTTTAATAACTATTTCACCACACCGCTGCAAACAAAACCAAATACCCGTATACCAAACACGAAGACCAAACAAAGTTCAAGTGACACTGTAAATCTACTGATGGTCTTACCTGTAAAACAAACTTCAGATTGAGGTCCTTCCAAAAGCTTATGTCGTGGATCTGGTACGCATTTATACGAACAAATGGCTCATCCTCTGAAAAAGCATAAACCACAGTCAAAGCAGTGACAAAAGCAGAATATTGTCCATATACAGGGTGTCTCAAAAAACTTATACACACACTGCTTTACAGATTTTCATGGAGATCGCATGCATGCTTGTATTACAAAAGCAACATTGTCCACACTTGTGTTAGACCCCACACATCAACAAGTGAGGATAATGTTGCTGTGTAACATAAACTTACTGTGTACACATGTTAAGGCTTTAGTTGTGGTGTTTTAATTTAATCATATGTTTTGTGATGTAAGTTTTCATGAAATCTAATTCCTGTTTAACTTTATTATATGAAAATGAGTATATGCCCACAATTCCATAACTTGTGTGCATTTGAGAACCACAGGCACAACAGGATAATGATTGGACAATCTCAAGATGTTAGTTTCCTTCAACACTAGAGGAAGCTGCTACACTATAGTTGACTTACCAGGGTCACCCACATCATGAGGAACAGCATTGGCTAACTTCCTAACTCCTTTATTTCCATGGAAAAGGTGTGTGCGAGGTGTGAGGTCGGCGGATGTTGTCCACTGAGCCATGTCATACTGAAGCGACTTCTGAAGCTGGGGCCAGAGCATCACTAATGCCCAGGAAGCATAAAAGTGCACATCATAGGTGTTGTACATGCGATATTCATGACTCTCCAGATATGCAAATCGACCATATTCAACACTGAAAGAACAAGACTTAGTGAATTTATCAACAACTAAAACTCTATAATTAAGTAATGGCTTTATATACAATCAACTGACAAAAAAAACACAGTGTAATATACCGTGAATCGTATGACGGTAAAGAAGCGTTTAAATCTTGTGGCATCTCCAACCAGACTGATCCACCATCTGATATGAAGTAAAGCTCATTGAACACAGCACTCTTAAACCAGTCTGGTAATCCTCTGAAAGATAAAATTACTGTAGTCATTGTAAACTCTATATTTAGTGACTACAGGTGAAAGACGGTAAGAAACGAAGTACAAAGGGTACTTCACGAGGCATTCTGTATAAGACTGAACACTTTTTGAATGGACAATACCTTTCAAATGGTTTTGGTTAGGTTAGGAATGAAGCAAACCAATTTAATTTAAGCTAGTGTATGGATTTTTTGTAATCTATTTTCAGCAACCAGGTTTTTTTTATTAAACCATCTTCATTCTTTGTAAAATTGGTGGCTCTTTCACAAAACACAAAAAAAAATTGAGGAAAGAAGAAATAAGAATTATATTTGATGATGTGAACTAATGCACTATAGTTTTCAACACAAACAACTTACATTTTACATTGTTGAAACCATAAATAGGATATGGGAAATAACAAGGCTGATAGATTGGAATATTGAGAATATTTTCCAAAATGGTTCCATTTCTTTTTAGCTTTAGCCATTACATTTATTATATATATTTTTTTTTATTCCATTGGTTTAGTGAGTGTCTAGGTATGTTATGGTTATTTTAGAATTTTACTAGCATATACAGTTTGGCTGTAAGCAATTTTAGAATAAAAAATCCATCCCCAGCAGTTCACACACAAACAACAGTTACAAATCTGAATCAATGACAAATAGAAAACTAAACTCAAAAACAACTTGTAAAAAATATTAAATACTTTCTAAATAATTTTACAGACAAATATTACTGCACAATGGAGGGCAGGATTATATGAGAGGGACAACGTGAGGAAATTTAAAAGGAAGTGCACAGCACAATCTCACGGTACTACTGAGGGACTACCAAGTGCTGAAGCCTCGCCCTAGGAGGGGTTGCCATACATCTAATTAGTGTTGGATTACCATGAGAGACTAAGGTTCAAGGAGTAACTCGCCAAAAATCTTAAACGTCAATCAGAATTACTCGATTCTGGGTAATTTTAGTCTCTTAAGTGACATAATTACTGTACGTGCCAGTGCTAATTGATAATGATTTAATCAAGACTGCGCCATGGAGCACGAGAGAATTAATCAGCAACTACTGTTGTATCTGTTAGTGGTACAGTGGTAGCAAGAGTATCCTCACTACCATGTTCTGGGATCAATCCCTGGCTCGGGACAGATGTGAGAAGGGTGTTAGCCAGCGTGACTCTACCATAAATGGCAGATTTTCTCCGGTAGCTACTGAAGTTTCCTCCTGCACTATCATTGGACAATAAAGGTCATAACAAAATTACAAAAATCAGACCAAACACCCTAACAGCTAGTGAAATAAGTGGTGATATGATAAGTAAATAAAAAATAGCATCTCATCCTACACACATAAGCATTCACACGATCTCCACAAAAATCTGTAAGGCAGTGTGTGTGCCGGGTACATTTTTTTAGATGTTTTATTTTCTAATGATACAAAGGTACAGAGTTTATTAATCTTACTTGTCCTGAAGGATGGGGTTTTGCCAGGCCTCTATGTCATCCTCCCATTGTTTATAGTGGTACAGGGCATAAGCAGCCATTTCCTGCGCTGCTGTTTGTTCATCACCAAACCAACGAGTATAACGTCTGTTGGATATGGAGCAAAATTTAGCCAGGCATTTATAAACATTCCCACACAAAGGCTGATAAAATTGTCCTCAAACATAACTACATATTGTATACAACATCTCATTCCTTGAACACAGTGGAAGTAAACATTTAGAAAATGAAGTGATCACCCCCTCTGAAGAATTAGTTTGGAAGGCAAGTGTAGAAATAAATAACACTGTTTGAAGAAGTCATCTAATATCATCCAGCTGGAATACTGTATAAATGTACAAAAGTTGCAAAGAATCAATGAAAAACAAAACTTCTTCTCAATACCATAATATTTCTCCCTTGAGGGGTGTTGGTGTGCCTCTCACCATTGCTGTCTGGGTTCAATCCCTAGGCCAGGACAGAAGTGAGAATAGTTTTATCTGGTGTGACACTACCAAACATGGCAGGTTTTCTCCAGTTACCGTACTCTAGCTTCCTCCTGCACAGTGAACCTTCAATTGTCTGGACTAACTGGGGGGAGGCAGGGATCTGCATTAGCAAAAATTCCAGACTATTGAAATCCAGTACATACAGGTGTTTATAAAAAGACTCCCACTTGACACTTCCAATAACCTTGGGAATTTGCAGTTGCCTTTTATTCTAATAACAATTTTCAAGCCATATTTAAATATTACTTCCTTTAAACAACCTTTGAGCTATTATTAAAATTCTTTACAAACTAATTATGGAAGAGAGAAAAGATATTTAGCAAATGAGAATGATAGCAACAATTACTGTACTTCTGTATCTGTCCACCACAGTGGTATTCAAGATATACATGAATAAGACAAAGGTTTGTGAACACTTACTTAAATCTCCTCACTGGTGGCAGATAAACAACAACCACCAGGGTCCCAAAGACTGAGGGATTGCTATAGTGTACTAACATTGAATAATGAAGTTTATAAAAAAGTAACAAAGAACAGACCAACTGCCCAAACAACTAGTAAACTGGAATGTAGTGAAATGAAAAATAAAAGTTTTAATGTCTAAAACTAAGAACTGTACTGTATACATGCAAAGTACCATCTTACCATTTTCCATCATCCCATAGGAAGATATAATGAGGGAGCCTTAATGTACCTGGGATGGGCACGCACGCGCACGCATGCGCACACACGCACACACACACACACACACAAAAAAGCCATTCCTCCCTAAAATGAACCTTATGAATTCTTATGTTATTGAACCTCCCTTAACTTCACCAAGACCCAAATGGAGGCATCTTTTATAGTACATGTAAATAATATAAGGCTCAATGGAAGTGCTTTAAACAGAGGAATTCATGGCACAGGTGAGAGTACATACATCAGAGACTGACAGCCAGACAAAAAGATCTGTATATATAAGAGAAGTAAGGCTACTGATGGCACTGTAGGCATGTGATGATAAAAAAAATTGAGGCATATAGTTTGTGCTTTAATACTGCAATAAAAAATAGTGTAAGAGTTACAGTGTTTGCTGTATGAAATGGCCTTTCTTAAGTCAAGTGATGGTTGGAGGTGTACGAGCACATGCAAGAACTATATGTTAATAAATGGACTGAGCATAATTAAAAGAACATGACAGGTCAAATCCAACTTAAGGATTTTCACATATGAAATTAAATTTTCTCCATGAAATTAATTTACAGATGAAAATTCCAGCATCACAGAAGTTCTTTTTTCTTTTTTTTTTCATAACTTCAGAAGAGAAACAGACATCTAGGAGTGTCCTGTACTGAATGAGGACAGTAAGCAGTGTTGACCAAATAAGGGAACCAGAAATTAATTAAAATTCTGAGTGATTCTACTTTGCTTCTACCCCAGCACAGAGCACATAAGGGCTCAGCACAAGAGGAGAATGTTACTGACAATGAAGCTACACCAGACAAAGATGGGAAATATAAAAACGACTTAAAAATATATTTAAAATCATTTGATTGCCTGTTGGAGATTTTTTTTCATGTGAATGTATCTCCAAATTAATATTGGTACAGTAGTCAGTGGGAAAACCCACTTCAAATTACGGGTTTTCAATTTACAAAAAAATATAAATTGAGACGCTACCCTTCCATAAACTGAGGTCAACCTGCAGTTTAATTGGTAATCCAACTGAGTATAAACACTGTGTACAGACATGAGCACATGTATACATTCTTACCTGGTGTGTGTTACTCCTCTGCTCTTGAACACAATTTGGGGCATATCCCAGGTGAGGACCATCTCTATCATTCCTGAGCTATTTGCACTAATACTACATTTTCCACACACTGCAACTGCTCTTTCTTCACCCTTCCCTATGAAGCATAGGAAAATAAAGATAATTTACATATTGAGAATTAAACAAAAAATCTAGAGCCATGTCTAATGAGCCATTAGCAACATCTTTTTGATGTGCCTTGTCTATAAGCAGTGGGCATAAAATTTGATCTTTGTCCAAGTGTACTATACATTTCAGAACTTTGTCCCAAGTAGTTACTGTATCTGTAAGTCTGCAGTTTTAACAAATCTGGTTTATTCAATTTTCAGATACTTTGGTGATATACTGTACAAATAGCGACAGAACCAAACACAAGACCACGTACTGCCAGGCCTTGTGAATAACTAGGGATTATATCCAAGACTATCTATATTACAGGTGTGTAGAGAGGCAAAGTGTACTGGTATGAGTCATTGTGGTGTGAATGATATTCTTTACTTAGAAGAGGTATATCATGTGTTAACATAACTGTACTGCAACAACCATTGTAACATAGAGACAAAGAGATTGGGAACCTACTTGTCTTGGTTAATGGTACATCTCTTGGATCCAACTCCCCGTCCAACTTCAGGTCATTCCAAACAGTGTCACCCGGCCCTAGTGGGTCAAATCCCGGACAGTTTGATACCGAGACCCCAGGCTGTAAGCAATTAAGACATTTAGTTTTTTTTTTCTTCTATTATTTCATCAAAAAAGAAGTTAATGATGATTCTGGTAAGATGTAGTACAGTACCTACAAAAAAAGCTTTAATATCCAACATTAATAAACCAAAAAGCCTCTGTACCTGAAATGGTCAATGTATTATAGCAACTGGTAGCCATACTGCTTGATCCAGCTTCTTACAAGTTCATACAACTACAATAGAGTGTGTTGTTATAAATTATTTGGATATACAAGTACTGTACATCATGTAGTTAGGGTGTGAAACACAGGACAAACATATCATCAGGAAACAGATAGTTTGTATCTCTTACCAATATTTCCTACTGTTTAGAACGGGTCATCAAAAAGTTATTGGTCGCGTGATAAAACCCAAATTCTCAAGCACCTGGGGGGCCAAGAGGAATGCCCAAACATCTTTACAGTGTGTCTGTCTGTCCATGGTTTTTCAAGGGTTTTGCAAAGTAAAAAATATACCCCCAATGGGTAAGTCGAGAGGAAAAATATTTCATTATCATATAAATGTACAGTAATGGGATTTCTGCTGCTAGATTTTTTTGTTCAAACTCACAATATCAGAGTCCAACATTACACATGTCTGAACCTTGCTTGGTGTTAGTTTCAAGGTGATGTAGACAATATAAGACAGAATGAGGATTGACAGACAGGCTAACAGTTTTCCCATAACCTCAAGCAAAAACTTATGAAATAAAACATTCTTATTAACAACCGATATAAATCCATTGTGTCAATAAAAGTCATCAAGCAGAAACAAAACTTGTCACTGAGGGAAAACATCACTGATTTATCCCCTGAACTTTGGGGTGAAATAAAGCAATTAATGTCAATGTGATATAATACCATTTGTGTTAAAACAAAAGGGGAAAAATAATGTGGAAACATCTGAAGATTTTGAAGAAAACAAAAACAAAACACTATAATTATTAACTATGTGACATATGAACTGTTACTTGCGCTTTAAAACAAAAGTAAATTAATATGATAAAGATCTACAAAATATATTGTAAACACTAACCTGTTCTTTAACAGCTAAACAGTAACGGAGATTTACACTTCTGAGTGTCTGATGCAACACAACACCTTTAGCCTTAGTGTCTTCATGCACACGTTCAAACACTTCACTCCAACACTCACCTGAAAACAAAGTAACCATCTTAAAAATTATTAAGTAAAGGAGTTGGAATACAAGATAATTTCTAAATGTTAGATGCAGAACCTGAGAGTCGGAAGGGTAATGTAAAATATAAAAAGGAGTCTACCATGGGAAAAAGTTCTCATATTGAAAGTCAAGCAATTTGTGCTACTGCATTTTACTAAAATGTTGGTTGTTATGGAAGGGTTACTGATGTAAATTTCTCAAGAGATAGATCAGGCACCAAAACTTCATTGAAAACAGAATAATTAACTTGTAATACAACTCCAGAGAGAGCAGTACTTGTGAAACAAATAGCATTCTGGCTAATGTTTGTTATATATAAGACAATGAAATCCCTCATAACTCAAGTGTATTTCTCCAAAATCATCAATTCTTGTAACCCTAAAACAGTGGCCACCATCAGTGTAGGGGAAGAGGCCACTATCAGTGGACATTTCATGTTCCTTGTGCTCCATTTCTGTAGCTATGGGTGTGGAGTAGCCTAGCGATGCCCACACTTTATGTTTTAACCCCCAGACACCATGCTATATTTGGCATATGTCCCATCTTCAAAACTACAGTTTTGAAGAGATGAGTGTTGAAATTGAGCCTGGAGATGAGCAGAAAGGTGGAGTTTGGGATTTTACTTTGAAATTGGTTCACCTGGAAAACAGCAGCCTTTAACAGGGGCTGTTCTAATGTACCTGTATAGTGTAACAAGGGAGATTCCATTGTACTACATAACAAGGAGAGTTCTAGTGTACAGTATATATCTTATGGGTCATTAGTTTCCTTCCTTCAGCTATAAAATGGCAGTTCAGCAATCTGCTTTCCATTTATCTCCTCTGAAAATTTTCTTACTTAAACACCTACCATTTTTATCTTCACTTCCTCCAGTTCCATTCTTGAAAGTGAATGCAATTGATACATCTCTTGGTTCCGAGTTGTGATTTTCTATATTCCACACAAACACACCAATAGGTAAACACGAGTCCTGAAACACAGCATAAAAGTTACTTCACTGGAATTTTATCATTTTCAAGGAAGCAAAAGTTTTAAAACAATCTATCATATTGAGTGCTTTAAGACAAATGGCTGGTTGTGTCTAGAGGTGCTGTGCTGCTGCTCAGTGGCTGTATAATGTGAGGTTATATAACCACTGAAACTAGGAACCTGGGTCTTGGTATAACAAACATTATTATTTAATGTCACAAGATGAATCATGTACTTCCATCTCGGTCTGTTTAATTTTACTGTCAAGCTGTCAGCAAAATAAACATCCCTCAGGAGGTGCTGGATCAGTGCTCTGGCATCCCTGCATATAAGAAGCATCAGTTTATTAAATGCAACACAATCATAAAATGAAATATTTTGGTGAATATACAGTAGTACTTTAAAGAACTGAAACTAACCTTATAATTGTGAGGTATTACAGGTGAAATCTGACGACATATTAGTCTAATGCTCTGCTCTTTAATATTATAGACCGTCCATGAGCGAGGGTAGAGACCACAGTAGAGGCCATCTGCACCACTGAAGCCCCAGTCCCATGATCCAAGGCCCTTCTTGGATTTACTGAAAGAAAATAAATCAAAGTTATCCACATTGTTCATATGGACAGATGGTAGTGTGACAGTGAAGGAAACATGGCTAAGAGATGGAGGTCGATTCCTGAAGTTTCGTCACTACTTTTCCTTTGTAAAAGTCTAGTGATAAAAGGTCAGGAATAAAGCTCCATCTCTTAGTCATGTTTCCTTCACTACCACACTACCAAACTTTTCCAGTTTTAATATTATATAGCTTCTTATAAGACTGACTGGTTATAAGGTCAGCACCTTAACCAAGTTCCTAAAAATGCAAAAAAAATTAACCACAATATAATATTTACTTGGAATACAGGACTCAAAAGCTTGCTTGCTTACTTGTTAGTTTTGAGGCTGGCCAAAGAAGAATATTAAAACTTGATGTAAGCATAAGACTTGTTTGTTGCACTGTAATGTATTTACTTGTGAATGAAGCATCAAGACATTCACCAACCTAAACTTTTGGGTAGTCTAGGATTCCTGGGTTGATATTCCAAAAGTTCCACTGAAGTGTTTGTTGTTAATACATTGTTCCATTATGAGGAGTTAAGACACATGACTACTGCCATGCCACAATTAGTGGTTATTTAATCCACACATCCTACTTACACTAAAGGTACTTGAGATGATTAACTAGGTCCAAGACTTGTTAAGCACCTCATTAAATAAACCCCTTCCTTTGACAAGATCCAATGGATGGAAATGTTGTAAAACCACAGGGATGTTGATGTAATAATGTGTTGCTGCACTTCAACTAGAAAGCATTTTTAAGCACGGAACAAGGTTAGTAGTTACACTAGACCATCAACAATTAAAAAATATGAGAGATAGAACTCTGCATACACACAAACACTATCCCCTGCCTCAGACAACCTGTTCCTCCATGAAGAAAACCACCAACGAGTTACCCAATAATCGAGGCATTTAGGAAATCGAGGGCACGACTTCTACAGTACCACAAAAAACATGAATGTTAAAAAAAATCTAATAAAACCAAAAATAAAAAAAAATAAAAAATATTTCTCATCATGGGTGGTGAGTTGTGAGACTGTGAAGTGTAACTGGCATCTGCTGAGTGCTGATTGTTATTGTTGTGATGCAAGAGGTGGTTATAGCGACAAACAACATGGTTGTGGTGGTGCAAAGTGAGTGGTGAGCCAAGCTGTGGCATTGTAAGTGTGAGTGAGGGGCCAAATTAATTTGAGGCTCCACCAACCTTGTGTCTTACTCTAGTGTCTACCAATCACCGAATTTCCATTCTTAGTATGATTCTTGGCTCACAGCTTTAAATTCGCAGCACCAAATGCCAATCATCTTAATACGACGATTCTGTTTTTGCCATAAATCAACGGCCCATAATGCGTGTGTCAACACAGCTGCCATTCCATACAGTCCACCCAGATTAACCCTGTGATTACCACATCTAATACAGTGATATCTCCGTTACCTGGATCAATTGGTGCAGAGCACTTCCAGGAATGAGAGATTTACGGGTAACGAGATGACTCTCTCAAAGCCGGAAAAAAAATCCCTTCTCCCCAGAATTTTCCGGGTAACGGAAAAATTTTCTCGGAAGTTCCAGGAATTGCCCACTACATCATCTCTCGAACATAAAAAAATATCCCTCATCCCCGGAATTTTCCGGGTAACGGTAAATTTTTCTCAGAATTTCCAGAAAATGCGCCTGATTTTCATCTCTCAAATCCGAAAATAACTCCCCCATCCCCAGAATTTTTTGGGTATCGGGAAATTTTTATCAGAATTTTCAGGAAAATTCTGGCTTGGGAAACGATTTTCGGAGAAAATTTCTATTCTGGCTATTGGAGAGTTCCGGGTTTGAGGGATTCCGGGTGATGGAGATATTACTGGCAAAGTTAGAGAAAAGTAGCCCCCAGGCTGGAATGATAACGATGCCCTTATTTCTCTAAGTTTATTTTAAAAAGTGGTACAGCTCTTCCTACCACCACATAAGTAAGGAGACTGTGCCATAGGTCTATCATTCTGAGTGAGAGAGAACTTTCTTGTATCAGTTTCGTATGATATGTTGGCTTTGAGATCTATCGCTGCATGCTGTGTTCGAAGAGTTGTCAGACCTTTAGGTTTATTACATCAAGAAGAAATCTACAGGGTATCTCAGAAAATTTATTACCCACTGCCCTACAGATTTTCGGGTGAATGCTTGTATTACAACAGTAACATTGTCCTCAATTATGGAAGACCCCGCACATCAACAAATGAAGGCAAAGTTGTTGTTGTAATACAATCATTCACATGATTAAAATGCTACAAAACATGTTTTTAATGAACAGTTTTGGTGTACACAGTGATTATAAGTCTTTTTTTTTTTTATTGGGCACTCCCCTACATCCTTGTGTAAGGAGAAGCGCAGAAGCGTTTACAGCGCCCAACAGGGAAGCATGCTAAGTTTATGTTTGCCTTTATGTCTCATGAGTTAAGGGAGTAGAAGCCTGAAGAGTCAAGGGCGTAGTAGCCTGAAGAGTCAGTGGTTTATATCATCAAGTTATTGGAAGCTCCAACAACTCCCTGAATACGAACTCGCAACTTTCGACTTACAATAGGTACCTACTTTACTGCTAGGTGAACAGGGACTAATGGGGGCTAGGAAGTAAGTCCAAACAACTTCCTCCGGCCCGGGAATCGAACCCGTGACATCTCGCTTGCAAGGCAAGAACGGTACCGCTTCTACTACCGGTCCCCCCATTATAAGTCATTAATAAACACAAGTGAAATACATCAATAATTTTATACCTGTACTTACAAAAAACCAGACAAGGTTTGAAACAAAGTGAACAGTATGAAATGCTAAGCCAGCAGTTCTTATCCTTATTGGAGCTGGTCCCCCTATGATCAACCTTGACTCCATGCCACCATCAAGTCCTCTTCATTTTCCAACAGTAATATGGTCAGTAAGAAAATGTAATGATTATGGAACTGCCCTCCAGTAATTCATTTTAGCTCATGACAGCTTATTAATACTGTACTGTACTATCATGTAACAACAACCAGGTCAGAGAGTAAAAATGACTACCGTGATATATAATTAGGATGGGGGTGTTGGTGTACCCTGCACAGCGGTAACACACTTACCCCCTCACTACTGTACTGTGTCCAGGGCCTGGGCAGATGTGAGAGCGTTATCCAGTTTGACATTACCAAACATGGCAAGTTTTCTCTGGTGTACTCAGATTTCCTCCTGTACTAACACTGGACACTAAAAGTCATAACAGAGTAACAAAGAAGAGACCAACTGCCCAAATGGCTAGGAAGCTAATAAGTGGTGACAATAATTAAGTCAGAGTGTAAATATGACTATGTTACGGGATACATCCACTCCCATTTACCTGTGTGTTGATAATACTTTCTGGTAGAGTGTGTGTCCTTTCGGATCACGGATTGTCACAATGAACTGATTTGCCATCACTGTTTGGTACTCATAGATGCCAGGGACCATTTGATATCGACAAAATTCTCCACGGAATCCACGACCAATTGTACCAGAGCCAATGCCACCCAATGGAACTCCTAAAAGAAAATTATGCAATATTAAATACTGTAAACATAAATCTTCAAATTTGGTAATGGTAAAAATATCATTTAAATTAATCTTAGAAAACTTTATGATTCTCAAATATAAGTTGACTTATCTTTGCACAAACAAACCAGAGAGTAAAGATAGGAAAACTCAAATTATGGCTGAGAAATTACTACCTGGGACCTTAGATAAACTAACTCATAGACGAACACGTGCTCACCGATCAACGTAGAGATGGTGCTGGTCGTCTATTTGTTTACGCCATGGCAGCAGTGACCCACAAATTGCCAATGTATAGTCTACTGTTACATTAACCTAAATGGCCATGTCAAGATGTCCACGTCAACTTTGTATGTTGGCCTGGCTTATGGATTCAGCCACAACTTTTTATGGATATAAAATGACTAATGTATACTACGTATTTATACACCCTGTATATAAATTGGAATTAATGATTGTATTGTGAAACCCGAAAAAAGACAACTTTGCAAAGAATAGAGAGCTGCCCATATATGATACGGTTCATGGGGACTAGTAAATAATACTGTACTGTATAACATAAAAATGAATCAGTATCTCTTCATTAAACTTACCATAATTTTCTGCTCGCTTAATAAATGGTGATATTTCGGAAGTACCTGGCATCCTTTTGGTGCACAACGGCTTCAGTTCGATTCAGCCGAGTTTTCCTATCTATACTCTATGGTCTTTGAATATGAGGGGGTGAAGCGACACCCCGGTCAAAATGCGTTTTTGGATGGATATCATTATTTCACCGTTCCTACATGTTGGCGTTGGATGTAACCCTCTAGCTAGAATAGAAATATGGTAGAAAGTCCTTCAAAAATAAGGTGTGATTTTGCCTCAGGCCTGGAGCTATGTATCTGGCTGTGAGCTCAGTTCCAAAAAGTGGCAACATACCGTTCGGAGCAAGAGGAGCGTGAGCCGATGACAGTGCACCTCCCTCGGACCATATCCCCCGAGGTAGCCAATCACAATGGATTTCCCCTTGCTACGTCACAGCTCCTCGGCCAACCCGCACGCCCAGATGCTGTCTCCTCCTCAGTTTTCGCGCGTATTTTAGCATCAGGAGGTTAAGTGTACGTTCTACTGTTATTTTTTATAACTTTTCGGTGTAACATTGACGTTATTCGTGTTCCACGGGTGTGAGAAGTGCTTTGCAATGTCTGACCGATATTAGAGCAAGACTCGAGTGAGGCCAGGCCTTTTGTTGTGCGTTCAGGAGCCCATTATTCCTGAGCGTGTGGTTGACGCCAATGCTCACGTGGACACCCCAGTAATGCTTGGTGATAGTGATTTTGGCGTTGAATTTAGTGTTGATTATGGTGATACAAGTGCTACTGGCGATGGTGCAGGTGATGTGCATGATTGTAGAAAAAAAACATACATCACGTTATGAACCATCGGAAGATCTTTTTAGAGACTATGATGACTTACCTGTCGACAAAGAAAGTGACTCACAGCATGATGTAAGTGATTATCATACTGACAATAACACTTTGAACGAACAGAATAACTTTTTAGAGTGCTACAAAGCATCCAAAGATCTTTTTGCCAACCATGACGAGTTAAAAGACAATGTGGCATGCATTGACGATGATAATGACGGTGAAAGTGAGCTTGAAATAGATGAAACTGACTCTACTCATAATACAAAAAGTGACTGCTATGCATCACAAGAACTTTTTGCAGACTGTGATCAAGTACAGAGTTACGTGACATGCACTGACGGCAATAATGACGATGAAAGTGAAGATGAAAATGATGAAAGTGTGTCTAATGGTAACACAAACAGTGACACTAATGTATCACAACAAGAACTACAGACTATGGGGGGTAGAAGTGGACAGTGCCGAGACTAGCATTGACTTTGATAGTGATGAAAGTGAGCCTGACCCAACGAATGCTAGTGAAAGTGAGCCCATACCTCAGTCTTATAATGAAACTGGACTGTTGCCGGCATCAATAATCAATGATTTAGTCGATGAAGAATCTGTGTGGCGATTTTTAGAGAGGGCAGAGAAAGACTTCGATCAGTAAGTGATTGATTATGACGAGGCCATTAAAATTATACGGACTCCTCAGGATTTACGTAATTTCAAGTTGCTACGATCTTCAGGGATAATAAAACGAAGGAACTAAACAGAGTAAGATTGTAATACTATTTTCATAATACTGTTTTTACCAAAGATTATACAAACTTTCTCCACCTTTGTATTTATGTTAATTATGTTGGGAGGGGGGAGGTTAATGGTGGGGGTATGAGTGTAGTGGTGTTTCCTTATTATTACACACTATTATACTTAACAATATTATAAATATTTGTCCAATAAAAGGGTACGGAAAGATAAATATTGATAGGCAAATGAGTTTTTTGTTATTATTTCATTTGGGGGGGTTATGGGGGGGGTGTAAGACGAGTGCTGTTTTTGGTAATCATTAACTTGTTTTACAGCATTGGCCCACAATAAGAACAACATTTTGCAGAAAACGTGATTATTGTTGGTTTGAAGCTCAAACAGCTGTACATCACGGGTAGTTATTCCCATTCAACTCGTGATAAAATAATAACTATCCACAGTACTGTACTAACTACTAGTTTTCACACTTCGCTAGGAGAGCGATGACCTTGACAATAAAAGAGAGGATTTTTTTTATTTTCCATGTTGCCCAGCTCCTAAATGATCATTAAAGTAAAAGGTAATTTTATGACAGAGGAGTTGGGAAGTCTTCAGACCTTAAACCATATTTCTTGTGTTATATAATAATTGAGATGCCTTGTACAGGGTGTTTCAGAAAATTTTTACAAACTATAATGCATATTTTCCTGGAGATTACACAAATATTTGCATTACAACAGCAACACTGTCTTCCCCTGCTGATGTGCGAGGTCCCTTACAAGCGAGGACAAAGATGCTGTCGTAATTCCTGAGATCTCCGTGAAAGTCTGTATGGCAGTGTGAATACATTTTTCTGAGACACCCTGTTTATATATATTTCATAGTTTTTTTTATATGATTTCCCCAAATTCTGTATGTCAAACTCCATCCTTCTCCTAACTCTGCACTAAATTCCAGACCATCAAACACCACGTCAAAGCCATCTACTGCCTCTTGCTGTTCCAATTTGTCCTCCACACAAAATCACTCCAAACAATGACTACTGTTCATGCCATCATCCAGCTCCAGCATTAATCCAGTCCCAGTTACCATGGTCTTCGTTTCCCTCACCAATTCATCCATGTACTGTGTGACGAACAACCACAGAGACATCCATCCCAGTCTCAACCTACTCTCCCACACCTAAAGGCTCTAACTGACCATCCAGGTACTGTATCTTCACACACACATGTCTTACTACTGTACTCTTACTGAACCATTTCACTGTAATCAAATTTATTTCCTCTTAGTCTATACATCCTCATCACCTGCCATAATGCCTCATGATCCACGATGAAAAAAATATATATTAGTGTAGTACCTGTATTCACCTTTACATACATGAAGGAGCCTATAACAACATGTAATAATATGAAGAGATGGAAAGAGAGAAGCACGACATGAGTTGTTATATTTCCTGCCTTATTATATGCCAAGCCATATTAGACACATCCCTAATTCAACAAGGAATATCTAAGACAAAAATACAATAATGTATTTCTCAAGCATGCGAAGTTCCATTTCGATAAAAATTTGCAAAATCTGAAATTGCATAAAATGAACGATGATTCGTATACTGTACAGCACAGTATTGTAGTGTAAAAAATAACAATGTGTTCAACAACCTATACAGTACTCAAATTCCTCAGATCTATTTCTACCACCAAATCTTGACATTCAGGAACTAATTATCAATTAATGTAAAAAAATTATATAAAGCAACATATCAAATAAAAACAATAGCAACTCCTGCATGCCTTCATTAAAAAAACAATTTGTTGCAAAAACTGAGTTTATTCAAAACAAACCCACCAGATATTCAAACATTAATCTGTGGAATATTAAGCCAAGTTATTGCTCTGTGGGAGGGGGCGGACTTGTGGATGGCAGGCTATAAGAGGCTTAATGTGCACTAAATTTAAGGTGTTTATTGTAAAGCATTTTAGATGCATGCAATAGCCAACTAGTTCGCTATTCCCTGACAGGCATTAAAAAATACGACATTATATCAATAAAATTAGGAGGACTGTTATTTGGAGACAATACGGAAAGAATTAGTGAAGAAAATTTATAGAAAATTATGGAATGAAAGACAAAAAAAGGAAAAAAAGTCAATCAGTCAACAATAAATAAGAATAACACAAAAAATCGGGCCCGTTGTAAAGGTAATTTCTCCCAGACTCTGAAACCACACGTAACAACCAGAGCAGCTGCTCCACTGACCACTACGCTTCTTCTCTCCCGGCTAAGTGTTCGCATATTTATACAAGAAATACGACAAATTTCAGGTTCATCTAAGTCTTAACTTTTGCACTTACAGAACTGTAATCAACTTGTTCACCTTTATTTAAAGTATCTTATGAGTAATGATATTAAGGTTTCAATCATATTTGAGTAATTATCAATATTGTTACACCAACGTCACCAACGGCTAATGAAATCGGACAGCACCCACTTAAAAACTGACGGAGTCAAAACAGGTTTCAGCTAGGTGCAATCCTTTTAAATTCTTTCATGCCATACACTTTGTTTTAGGTCCTATCCAATACAGTATACAGTACTACCGTATATAGAATTATTTTTATTATTATATCACTGTTTTTTATTGCCTTACATGTCCCCAACTCTTCAATATTAATCAAAACATTCTCCATAAGCGGCCATGATCCAAGTATTTACACACTGTTTCAGTGGGAGAAACTTGCTGATTGGTTTTTAGCAATTCGGGCACTGCACATGCTAACACCTAATCAAGGCATTTGTTTTTCCCGCTCAAGAAGCATCTGCGCAGACAGAATAGCAAACGCGTTAGCTATTCCGTGCATTTAAAACACCTTTAATACAGCAGCCATGTGATAACTTGCACCAGCTCACGAGAAGGCAGATTAGCCTTTGTAATGGGCAGAAAAGTATTGTAAATACCTTCACACATACAGTACAGGTAGATTCACCCTGTGCAGGCAATAATATAATTAAGTCATAGTTTCAAGGGCGAAGGACTTTTACAACTGCAATTTTTCATTTGTTTTCTTTGTTTAATAATTTCTGCTCATATATGGTTCATTCTGGGGTTGTCTAGGTATCAGTGCATGAAATGGGGAAGTCTAGATTTTAGTGTAGTACAGTACACTGGTGATCATATCAGCAAGTGTTGCTACAGTGTGTGCAGGTGGCCAAGGATAATAATTATCAGTTTCATGATCCAACAACTCTTATTACCATAATATTACTCCTTGCAGTAAGATAAAAGTTAGACTAAAGATTCTGTCTTATTGATTATATTCACACATACCATAGTCGGTGGGCCTAACGCTCAAAACTGGAGGCCGAGATACCACCAGGAGGAACTAATGTTATCATATACCATTAGGAAGCTTAATATATCTACTTTTCAAAACTGTATGATATCAGTGTCATAGATACAGCTTAAGTGGAGAAAATTCATATTAAAGAAGGGTACCCAAACGACTTACATGGGCAGTTTGAAGTCACAAGTCATGTAGCTATAACCTGCCTTTTACCATATTTATGCCTTGTATTTGTGATTTCAGAGATACAGTCATGCACTTCCCATCTTGTAGATAATAAATATGCCGTACTCGTATATCTATCCACAGTAATTTACAATAATTATACATCATAATGTACCCATGCTGTTAGCCATATTGGTTTCTTCTGCATACAATGATGTCCTTCAATTAAAATCTCCGTGATATGATAGGCCTCACGTCTTCCGACTGTGATCATGCTGATCTCACAGTCAAAGACAAAGCTGATGCTGATGCAGTAGTTAACATGCTGGGAAATAACTGGATAAATTCATTTGACCAGGTGACAGATCTCGTCAGTTTATCAACTGGTGTTGCTGCTCCTAAAGATGTGGTATATGATATTATGCATGCCAGAGAATTGGGTGAAAATGGCTATCAAGATTTCAAAGAGAAAAGGCTTCAGAACAGTGCTGAACAACAGGACTTTAACAGCAGAATTAAAAAGCTAAACCTGAAGAAATTTTCTGATCTCAAAAAGAAAACAAAGGCAGTAAAAGTGCAGGGAAAAGAAGTGATATTGAAAGCAGATAGGAATCTCTTCAGCAACATGATCCACTTGGGCCTCTTCCTTGGTCCATTGCTGATCCAGAAGATCATCCATGCAAAACGAATAAATCTGCATTAAGTAGAAAAGTAGAAAAAAATATTCCATAGGCAGAAATGTTACCAAAACCTCGGGCTTGCATCATTGATGCTATGGCACTTGTTCATACTGTCACCGGTGACAAGAAAACATGCAAAGACATTGCAGACTCTATGCTGGCTATGAGTCTCAGGGAAGGTTAAGGATGTAGGAGAATGGATGTGGTATTTGATGTGTACAAGCCAGTGTCTATTAAGTATGAAGAGTGAGAATATAGGGCTGGAGATTCAGAAGTTCTGATTTACAAACATATCTCTCAAGGCACCAAGATCATGCAATGGGCAAACTTTCTTCATGGCGCAACAAACAAAAAGAACCTTATAACATTTCTCGTTTCTCAGTGGAAAGAATCTACTGTAGGTGCAGGAGGAAACTTGCAGAAAGCAATACAATCATGTATGTTGCATGTGAGGAAGATTGTGTAAAAATAACAGCAGAAAAAGTTGAGAACTGGTGGATGAATTGAAATGTACACGAGAGGAAGCCGATACGAGAATTATCTTACATGCCTCACACATACCTAATTTTGCATATGAGGCAATAGTTATTATTTCCAAAGACACTGATGTTTGAATGTTGTGCTTAGCTTTTGCCTCTGAAATATCTACACCACTGTATCAAGTGTGCACAACAAAGACCAGAACACGGTACATAAGTATCAACCAAATGGCACAGGCTCTCGGATCCTCTGTATGCAAAGCTATCCTTGGAATGTTCACACACTATGGGAGCCTCTGGCTCTTAAAAACACTATCTCTGGTTACTGCACAAAAGAGAGTTGTACGGACAATGACCTACTTGAAAAAACAGATCACACAAACGAGAAATTTGCTATATTGAAAATTTTAAAATTTGAAGATATTAACACCTACTGCTGTGCCCTCCTTGTTTACAAATCTATCAATCACTTGCTTGACAATAATTATTTCCAGTTCCGGAATAATCAGAGATACAACTTATGGCACCCAGAGCTACTAAGACCCCCCCCCCCCCCAGTGCGCTCCTCTCAGTCCCAGACCTCCATAAAATATCACGGTGTGAAGGTGTGGAACAACTTACCCCCACCCATCCCAGCAAAGACTATGCTTTCTTCCTTTAAATCATCTCTTAAAAAATATCTATTGTCTAAGTATTAATATTTCTTGTAACACCTACTATATTTACAGTACTGTACCGTTTTATCGGAAATTATCAACTCCCAGCCTCTTATATGCTGTATATACTGTAGTACACCACAAAAAAATAACCCAGGAGTCAAAAGTTAAAATGTCAACTCACCGTACATCTGTTTGCCGTGCATCATGGTAATGCAATCAATCCAAGGCTTCCGCCCTCTTGCTCTTGTATATAAATACCACACTAAGTATCTGAGGAGAAAATTTAAATTATCTTTCATAATTTCTACCCAGTATAAATACATAAGAAAAAATATAATCAATACAGCATGCAGTACAGTCAGCATCAGCTTAATGTGGATCTGCTTAACATACAGGTTTTCAGGAACGTATCATGTTTGTTAAGTGTACAGTGACTATACTGTATCTAACCCAGAGTGAGGTACAGTATATTTAATAGATGGAATAAGTGTTAACCTAGAACTTCTGGATTGCTTGACTCAGGCATGGATGCAAGCCAATACAGTACATACATGAAATAAAATTCATGGCATTTTCAAAACAAATTCTGCTCATATTCAAGGTTGAAATGACACATTATTTTCTAATTTATACATTTACAATACAATATACAGTATATAGCTACACACCTACAGAAATAATAATGCAGGTACAGTACAGGTATCCATCGTTTGCCTACATTTACTTAACGATGTTTTGGTTTAGTGATATAAAATTTTTAACACCTTTTCTTGTTTAACGATCGGTCAAAATTCAGTTTATCGATGTTCAATTCACTGTGAAAAACTCGGGAGGGAAGTCAGAAAAACTATGGATTCTGTGTTACAATGATATCTTGTCAAACCTAACCTAGCCTTACCTGACCGAAATATTCTGTACACTACATGCTACAATATTGCAGCATCATTGCAATACCTGTACAGAACTCTTATGTGCTGTTCAATTTTCTTATTTTATAGTTTCATATTACATAATTTCTTATTTCTAAGTCACGTTAGAGTACTGTAGTACAGCATTGTAATGATTATTCCACAGCTTTTGTAGTTTCATTACATGTAGCAATGGCAACATGCCATCTCCACGAATATTACTCCTCGTTGTTCTCGTTTAGGTAATTTTTCATCGTTATCCCTCTTTTGGTAATAAATTCACTTAATGTTAGGGTTTTCAGGAACGCATCCCATCATTAAACCTGAATAGTGATCAATGATTTTTTATAAACTTAAATGTTTTCAGTGGTAAGCTGATCCAAGGGATAACAACTTGATGTCTAGACAGACTTTGTGCTGTTTACATGGAGTCTGTGCTTGTATGGCTTTGTGTATGTCCTCTGGTTGGGTACAGAATCTCTTGGAGCAAAAAGTGATTCTGTGTACTGTACGTGGCTTCATACATAGCCAAACGTATTTACGTCTATTAGACGTGATCTGGACAGGAAGAGGATATAACAATATTGACAGATTTTAAGTTTACCAAACACATTTGTGCAGGATATTATATTCAAATCTCTTTCAGGTAAGCTTCCCAAATATGACCTGCTTTGACTATCACAGGACAGTTCTTATCTCTCAGGAGATTTATAAATGCACAAAAATTTCATCTATAAGTAATCAGTTGCATTATGGCTTCCTCGTGACTACACACTAAAGATATGCAAAAACAAGAAAGGAATAACTTTTCCTTCACCATCAGTTAAATAAGGGGTAATCATTGACAACACACCCGTTGCCAAAATTTCAAAGAAAATTAATTTAAAAATACAGCAATTTCACTGTGTTTTGTAGTGGACAGTTGTAGTTTGGGCAAATGTGTTAAAATATGGTAATTTCTAAATTAAACCTAATCTAACCTTCAACGATTAGAAACACAAGTGGCCGAAGTGTTGACAGCAGATGGCAACAACCTAACCAAAGAAACCTGCCAAACCTTAATTTCCTAGCGACAGCTCAGTTGTTGCACTGAAACAAGGAGCGGACGATAACCTCAAGTGTGGCTTGGATCACCATACCGTTTCACCACTGAGAAAGATGAAGTAGTACATGCCTAGGGGGCCTATGAAGCATTTGCCCAAAAAATAAATATCATATCCAAACTCAGTGATGAAAATATATTAAGAAAAGATCCACCAAAACAAGTTACACGGTGACAAATGTGTTGTAAATATTAGCCTGATAAGGTGAATTTTCATAGTATTGGGACTTTTTCCTCATCAGAAAAGGTTTGGTCAGTTTTTCAAATGTTGATTTGTCTTTTTTAGAATTTTATCCATGTTTTCCTTCATCTTTAAAGCCCTGACCATTTTGTGTAAATCATGGTCATATCTCCTTAACTAAGCATTAGCGACGAAAATAAAACTCATGTTATTTCAAATCATGAAAAATATATTTTAGTTATTAAATTCCTATTATAACAATAAATGAATCTTCACCCTCATTTCTCTAATTCCTATTTCCACCCAAGAAAAAAATTATTATCAATTATTCCAGCTAACAGAGTAACTCACCTCACAAAGAGCGGCATCAGTTGTGGCAGCTGGCCTAGTCTGGGGCGGATCTTCTGGTTCCTCCTCTCGGGGAACCTGTGATCAAGCGGCACCACCCAGCCATGCCGAGGGAAGCGGGAGGCATTCTCTAGCTTCTTCCCCTCGGCCACCTCGCTCTGTAGCACCTCCGCCGCCCAGCTCGCCATCACTCGCCTCTACTCACTCGTCTCTACTCGCCGCCTCTGTCACGCGACCTTCTTACCCGCACTATAAACGTCAACATCAGCACCCGCGAGCCTATTACTTTTTATCTCTATATTTCGCCCTAATCTGTCAAATTACTATCAATATTTTAAATACTCACTTATATTTAAATAATAACTACTATTATTGTTGTAATTATCATTATTAACATTAATATCGTAATTTATCATAACTATCTTCTTCCCTCTATATGCACATTCTGAGAAAATTCTGAGGGACACCATTACCCAACACCTGATCAAGCAGTTTTAATAAGACACCACAATATAGAATCATGTAAAAAAAATCCGTTTTGACTATTTTCCTTGAAAGGGTAACAGAGTACGTGGACCAAGGCTCACCTGTGCATACCTGTTGGAGACCCTGAGAGAGACGACAGGTAACAAGACAACGTGTTATGGCTGCCTGAAAAATGTTCCTAGATACCTTAGCCTAATGTGACTAACTATATAATTAGCGTTATTTATTAGAATATCCTTATCTCTTTAACTCTTGATACAATTATATAATATTTTGAGTCAAACTATAATAATATTCTATCGCATAATTTGAATTTAGAGTGATGTACTATTCAACAAGATATCTCCAATGTATGTAAATGCAACCTTTGTTTATCACATTCTTGGCAGACAACAGGAGAGGCAGCCGAGACTACAGTAACAGGAGAGGCAGCCGAGACTACAGTAACAGGAGAGGCAGCCGAGACTACAGTAACAGGAGAGGCAGCCGAGACTACAGTAACAGGAGAGGCAGCCGAGACTAGAGTAACAGGAGAGGCAGCCGAGACTACAGTAACAGGAGAGGCAGCCGAGACTAGAGTAACAGGAGAGGCAGCCGAGACTAGGAGTAACAGGAGAGGCAGCCGAGACTAGAGGAACAGGAGAGGCAGCCGAGACTAGAGCAACAGGAGAGGCAGCCGAGACTACAGTAACAGGAGAGGCAGCCGAGACCAGAGTAACAGGAGAGGCAGCCGAGACTAGAGTAACAGGAGAGGCAGCCGAGACTAGAGTAACAGGAGAGGCAGCCGAGACTAGAGTAACAGGAGAGGCAGCCGAGACTACAGGTAACAGGAGAGGCAGCCGAGACTACAGTAACAGGAGAGGCAGCCGAGACTACATAACAGGAGAGGCAGCCGAGACTACAGTAACAGGAGAGGCAGCCGAGACTACAGTAACAGGAGAGGGCAGCCGAGACTACAGTAACAGGAGAGGCAGCCGAGACTAGAGTAACAGGAGAGCAGCCGAGACTAGAGTAACAGGAGAGGCCAGGAGTAACAGGAGAGGCAGCCGAGACTACAGTAACAGGAGAGGCAGGCTACAGCCAGGAGAGGCAGCCGAGACTACAGTAACAGGGAGAGGCAGCCGACTGACTACAGTAACAGGAGAGGCAGCGAGACTAGAGTAACAGGAGAGGCAGCCAGTAACAGGAGAGGCAGCCGAGACTACAGTAACAGGAGAGGCAGCCTGAGACTAGAGTAACAGGAGAGGCAGCCGAGACTACAGTAACAGGAGAGGCAGCCGAGACTACAGTAACAGGAGAGGCAGCCCAGACTAGAGTAACAGGAGAGGCAGCCGAGACTACAGTAACAGGAGAGGCAGCCGAGACTACAGTAACAGGAGAGGCAGCCGAGACTAGAGCAACAGGAGAGGCAGCCGAGACTAGAGTAACAGGAGAGGCAGCCGAGACTAGAGCAACAGGAGAGGCAGCCGAGACTAGAGCAACAGGAGGGGCAGCCGAGACTAGAGCAACAGGAGAGGCAGCCGAGACTAGAGTAACAGGAGAGGCAGCCGAGACTACAGTAACAGGAGAGGCAGCCAAGACTAGAGCAACAGGAGAGGCAGCCGAGACTAGAGCAACAGGAGGGTAAGTAACAGATACGGTACTGTATATAGATAATTAGATAGATATTAAATAAAATCATCATCATATAACTTTACAAAATTTACGGCTGGTTCAGCATATAACCAACGCTGGTATACAGTGTACGTAGATCGTGCTGCTTTACAATGACTTACTCAACAAGTGCAGTATACACAATATATAGGGTACATGATTATTTAGTAAAATCGTCATACTGGTTCTCAGTGAATCAGCATGTACAGTGTACACTCATGCGCCATAGTTTCGATGCACCCTCTACCCCTAGTCCTGGCTCGAGGGAAGTCGTAGTCAGAGCTGCAAACTGAACGGTCCCGCTTGTATAGTGATGGTAAATAAAGTGTTGTGAAGTCACTAAAAAAAATGTATTGTGCATATATTCTCTCAAATATTACATCGTGACCTGCTATTCGTACAATCCAGCGAAGCTTTGAGCTACCACATTGCACCACTGAACGATGGGTGGGGGGAAGTGAGGGGGGGGACGTTCTGTATGAAGCCAAGGCTACGACTTCCATTAAGTCGGGAGTAGGGATCGAGGGTGGTGCATCAAAACTATGGCACGTGAGTTTACATAGACAGGATCACCTGAATAAAATCTGGTAATAGTGGTGGAGTCGGCTAACACCAGAAGCAGTTATTCGATGTTGTTCATTTTTCAACAAATGTTGTGTGTAGCATATTTATAATTGGATTTTTTTTAATAATAATTGTGGCTTTAAATAACAGATAGCCTCTTGGATAAGAAAAAAGAAACACGTACTGTATTATTCTTTGCTAGCTAGCCGTATTTATACAAAAATAGTTTTTTAATTTAGTTTTCTCCCTTTAAAATGGCAAATACAGTAATTGTAACTGACATGAACTGAAATGCAATATAAATGGCAGTAGGCCAATGTCAGTGACATGGATAGGATTTTTTTGTGGGGGGACCAGGTTAGTTTGTTCACATTCACACTTATAGTATATATGCAGTTTTGTCTTGGTGGTCATGAGCTCTTCACTCATGGACAAAGAGAACTCTAATCAGTCACCACACAGCCATCACATTGACAAGAGCAACTTTCTCCAACCAGAACCATCTCATCCTTCATTATTGCAGAACATAGGAAAAACCTAAAATTTAATTTGATAGGTATACATACATTACCGCGGAGGATATAGCTACACATATTTATGGCACCCCGTGACTCTACAATTATTCTTATATAACCTGTATGTTTAGTGCAGTCCACTTGAGTAATTCATTACCAAGCAGGTAATCCTTAAACTGGTTAATAAATTAAAAACCAAACAGCATTAGATTTTATTGTTTTTTTACTATTATGCCTGTACTGTAACAGTAAATTAGTACAGTACAAATGAATAACAAATGGAGTCTCATAGTTGTGATTATAGACATATATTAGATTATTCTTACAGTACCTGCATAATATGGTGCATGACCTATAAGACACCCTGTACACTATAGTGCATGACCAATGAGACGCCCTGTACACTATGGTGTGTGACCTATGAGACACCCTGTACACTATGGTGTGTGACCTATGAGACACCCCGTACACTATGGTGTGTGACCTATGAGACACCCCGTACACTATGGTGTGTGACCTATGAAACATCCTGTACACTATGGTGTGTGACCTATGAGACACCCTGTACAATGTTTAGGGACTTGGTTGAATGTCTTGTGCACCAAAGTGTATCAACAGTGACCTCTCTCATTATGAACAAGTTTTGTCAAGATACTCTCATGATTCTTCAGAAGGGAGAGACAGTGCTCAGTCCTCTTCACCACTGGTTGGCACCGGTTGGGCAGTCAGTTATATCTCTGTTATACACTGTTGGCAAGTACTGGGCATACACTGACTCTAGAATGTACCTGGGTATATATGACACGGGTGCCGAATAATTTTTTAGTGGGTGTACATGTGACCACTTTACAGGTACAGTATCAGGAACAGTATTGGGGCAGTTTCACATGACAGGTAGGATCACCACACACTCAGTTAATCACCCCTATTCTAATGTACTTGTGCAGCTTTAGTATCAGTTTTTGAGAAGTTGAGAAAATTTGCAGGTAACTATAAATGTGAACAATAGCATCATTTACAGGGTGCAGGCAAAGTATTAATAGTATGTATATACCCTATGCAATATTTAATTCAGAAATATCTTTCAGAGCCATGGCAAGCAACAGCTATACGAAGGTCCTTGTCTACCTACGCAAGACATCACAGGCAGGATATCAATTAGCCAAATTTAATGAATGTGTTTTGGATCACTTAGGACAACCTGGTGAAGCTTTAGTTCACTGCCACTTGGAGAACAACCAGTTACTTCTTGAGTCTCCAGATCAAGATCAGGAAAATAGTGCCAATCTTCCCAGGACTGCTGAAATGCCTCCACTCTACAAAATCATGGTACAAAACTGTACATTAATAAGTATTATTATACAACAAACACTGTAAACTGCTTGAGAATGGTACTGTATGTTAAAAAAATGTACACAGATTTTCATAGAGATTGCATTATTCGCTTGTATTACAAGAGCACATTGTCCTCACTTAAAGGAAACTTCACACATCAATAAGTGAGGACAATATAGCTGCTGTGATACAAGCACTCACACGACCTGCAAGAAAATCAGTAAGACAGTGTGTAAACATCTTTCTGAGACACTGTAGTAGTCTTTAATACTTCTAATGCTATTGTATTGTGCAGCATCCACCCTTCTGTCCTGTACAACACCTGGATGAAGAAGGGTGTGCAGCACTACCACCAGAGATCATCACCAGAGGGATAGCTGTTGGTGTAGCCATCTTGCTGGAGTCTAGTGACAAACATCTATTACTGACAAGACGAGCAGCGCACATGCGCACATTTGCTCACGTTTGGGTTCCTCCTGGTGGTCATGTGGGTAAGTTTTTTAAATATATGCCTTTTAGCCCTGAAACTGCAGCCATCATCAGTGGACGTTAGCTGTTGGGACAGTGGCCATCATCAATGGAAGTTAGCTATTTGGGACGATGGCCATCATCTGTGGAAGTTAGCTATTTGGAATGATGGCCTTCATCGGTGGAAGTCAGCTGTTGGGACGATGGCCATCATTAGTGGGTATTTCATATACCCTGCATTCCCATTTTGCCCATATGGAGTGGAGTAGGGAATCCTTAGCTGCCAATTTAGGGTTCATGAAAATAGTTGAACCACCTGTTCATGAAAATGAATGAAAGTTAATGAAAATACTGTACATTAACTTCCTTAAGTTTAAATATCAAAACTTGGAAAATCCTCATTTTTTTTAGAAAAGAAATTATGTAATTTAATCTGATTATTTTTCCTTATGCCTATTATTTTTTCATAAGTTTTCAGTACCTTATCCCGCTATTTATATACAGCATTCATTAATTTATTTGTTAATGTAAAGTTGGTAAGTTTTCCTGTTATACTGTACAATACAGTACAGTACTGTACAGGGTATTTATATATAATGTACACATCACCTCTGTTGGTTTATTCCAAAATTCGGGAAAATTCAAAATTCAGAGAGAGCTGAATTTTAGAGGTTCCTCCCTTTGCTTTTTTTTTTAGTCTAGTCTTTTTACAGTATTTGTTTGTTTATTTAATCATTCACCACTTTTATCAGCCATTCAGGTAATTGATCTGTTTGTTACTTGTCATGAATTGTCCAACTTTAGTACAGGAGACAACCAGAGTACCTGCCATGTTTGGAAGTGTTACTCTGGATAATCCCCTTCTCACATATGACCCAGGCTGGGGATTAAAGCCAGACACAGTGGTGAGGGTACACTCATTACCACTGTACCACCAACACTATCTGATCCTCTTATAGCTTAAAAGTCATCATAGGTGTGTGACTGATATAGTTTACTCTTCAAATATTATCTAATTTTCCTCGTGTCAACTGCTAAAGTTCATCACACTAAATTATACTCTGTTGTAGAGGGCAAAAAAGTTTGTAATCTTTACTACGTTTTGATGTAGAAGATAAATAAAACTTTTAATCATTAGTAAATCACGTTAATCACGTTGCAGAGAACAAAGAGAGCTTGGAAGACGCAGCATTGAGGGAACTTGAAGAGGAAACCGGTCTAGTGGTCACAGCAGCAGAACGTCAGAGCACCAACACTCTGGGACTGTGGGAGTCTGTGTTTCCTCCACTCCTACAAATGGGTCAACCCAAAAGACACCATATTGTTGTATACTTGCATGTAATTCTTCATAGATCTTCAGAACAGTTAAAAAGTCAATTTAAGGTGAGTTGTATTTCTCACTTGGCCTCCTACATACAGTAACATGATATGCCATTGTAATTTAGAAATAAAACAAAATTAAGGAAAACTGTCTTTTGCCAAATTTCATTTGGTAGCTGAATATAAACCATGTTCTTCTTAATAACCTTCTCAAGAGACTTTAGTAATTTAGGAAGTGAGAAAGTAAAGCCCAGAGCAATTTTTTTTTCTTTTTTAGATTTACTGCTCCCTTTACATACTAGGTAGATTAGGGCATATAAATGAACTGAAGGTATGATTCTCACATTCAGAAAACATCTCCAGATGTGGTGGAGAGGAACTTAATTTAAGGCAAAAGAAGAAATAGAATGACAGAATACAATATAAGGGTAAAAAATCAATCCTCAGATAAATAAAATACTGTAAATTTAAAGTTATACCCCATTCATATTGGCGGGCGTTAGTAAGTCGGGGACTCCCTGTACATATACTCTCCAATGTGTACTTGAAGTCTGGGTTGATTTGACCCAATTCATCCTTAAGGAGTCAATTTCTGTTGTCTGTTTCTGCCTCATCATATATAAGAGAAAAATATTTAGAACTCTTGGTAATATTATTGAAAACCTTGTCCTTTTTTCTCACATTTATCATATCCATGTCCACTTTGGATTTGATGTCTTGTTTCTTCAGTGGCTACTAAGTGGTCCTTGTGACTGATTTCTCCTCTCCATCCAGTTTGGTAACCCTACTCTGTCACCCCCACGGTAGAATTGGAGTGTAGGTCCATCTTCTTGCTCCTTGTTTATTCTCTCACTTGTAGTGGGAATTTTAGTTTTTGGTCTGGTGTGTCTCAGAATCCAAGGGTCCTTCCTTGTTTACGGAGCTGTAGGCTTTTAAACATGTATACTGTACACATGCTCCTTGTTGGCTGCAGTTAGGGTTTAGGCTTTAACTGTTAAACCTCAGCCTTGAGGTACGACACTTTACTTGGTGGGCAGCTTAACTGCCTGGGCTTTGAAAAGAACTGGATCATTTTTGTCAGTTTTGTTTTATACCATCAGCTTTGATCACTGAAGGAATCGATTTGGGGATTTTGTTTTAGGGGCAGCCCATTAAGGAGTGTAGTAAGTAAAATAGATAGTTTTGGTCACACTACTGTATAGTAAACTTCAGTATTGGCTCGGGACAACTTGGTAGGCTATTAGCTTATAGCTGGGGTTTTATGTGAATTGGATTTTGATCAACTTTGCCCAGATTAAGGAGTGATTGTTACTGGGAAGTTAACCCTTTTACAGTTCACTTCCAATTCCTGTAGCAGGACTGTTGTGAAACCTAAGTCGCAGGGGCTTTCAATTATTGTTTAAGGAAAATGTGGACATAAACATGAACAACAAATTATGAAAGGAAATAGTTAATTATTTTTATTAAGATGATTTAAAATTTTGGAACAGTTATGCCCAGAGGAGGTTGATGCAGCTGTATGGCTTTCTGTAGATCTCATCAAATTTGCAGTGTGGAAGACAGATGAGTTTTCAGAGCAAGAACAAGAAAACACGTCATCTGATGAAAAAATTCATGTTACCCTCGTCAATCAGGAAGGAGGTAAGTGAAGGAAAGATTTTCTTCTTAATAGTATAGGGAGAGTTTCTATAACATTGGCTATATACTTGAGGATTTATCTATAAAAAATGAGGAAGAATATCATAAAGGACAACTCTTGACTAAAATAACTCCTCAATTACACTCTTAGGTTTCAAGCTTGATATTAATAATGTACAATTGACCTAGGAAGTGATGTCACTGTTTTCAGTACAGTAAACCCTCGATAACTTGTCACAAATGGGGCTCTGGCCTCGCCGAGTTATCCCAACTTCCAACTTATCAAGGCACTTCCCCCCTCTTACAAAAATACAATAAAAAATTATCAACCCATATGTGTGTACATGTATTTACGAAATGTAAAAAAGTACCACTTACCAGCACTGCAGGTGAAGAATGAAGCATCATAATAGGTGACACAGATGCATGGGAGGTGATACAGAGGCAAGGTAGGTGACACACAGGTATGGTAGGTGGCACAGAGGCACGGTAAGTGATGCAGGTGGTCAGATATGCTAATATTTTCCCAGATAATTTCATATATCTCAGCATTTCCCGAGTTACACTAAGACATTCCAAGACCATATCCATGCCGAGTTATATGAAATTCCAAGTTATCAAATGCCGAGTTATCGAGGGTTTACTGTACGATTCATTCAAACGGTGGTATATGGCAACTTGGTGGGAGCTGAGCAAGTGATACCACTCACCAGTGGGCCAGACACTGATGGAAAGAAGACAGTCAGTTCGATAACACTTGTTTCTTTGTGTAGAATATTCTACACATGGCTCATATCCTTGTTTAAAAGTTGTTTTACTTTTAGAAGAATATGAAATGCATTTGTTGCACTAAAATAATGATGACTGTAATTGAATAAACGTTCATAGAACTTCGTTGTTTACCCCAGTTTCATCTTTTCCGAAGTAACAAATGACTGTTAAACAGAAATACTGTACTTAATGTTTTGTTTTTTTATTATTATTCTTTGGTTCTAAAAATACAATACCTTCTGAGTGTAAATGGCAATTAATTTTTTTGTAAATACTTTGGAAAAACTGCAACAACAGATATTCATTTAAGATTATAGCCTATATACAGTAAAGCTCAAAGTTTTATTTTATGAATGTTTTCTGCCTTTCTTCATTATCCATCGAGGTGGTGAATATGGAAAATAACTCTTTACATATCCAGTAAAGACATGGCATAAATTTGGCAAGTATGAATATTATTTAAATTCATATTTTCATTTGATGCTCATTTCAGCTAAACAAAATTACAGGGGGCCCCAGATTCGTGGGGCTTTGGTTCTCAAAATGGCCGAGAATCGTCAAATCCACAAATAACATTTGCGGACCGGGGGAGGGGTTACATTTTTACTTGTGTACAAAGAAAAGTATATTCCCTTTATGTGTTTGCCCTTAGGACAAGTATTTCTTTTACCTGTATTGTATACTGTATATGTATGTGTGTGTGTGTTTGTGTGTTTGTCTACACACACAAAACACATGCAAATAAATAATAATGGGAAAATCCTCTCACAAATACAGTAATCAGAAACAAATTTATTAAAAATGTGACAGTCTACCCTCAAGTCCGTGATTTATTAAAAAAGTAGTAAAGCACAGACTTGAGGGTAGACTGTCACATTTTTAATAAATTTGTTTCTGATTATTTGTGAGAGGATTTTCCCATTACAGTGTATTATATATTTGTACAGTATGTGTTTTGTGTGTGTGTGTGTCTACACACACACAGACACACACACATATTTACAATACAACACAGGTAAAGGAAATTACTGTCTCTATAATGAATGGCTCCCTTTCCCAGCTGCAAAAATGCCAGCAGCCTTAAAACTACCCACAGACACTCTTGGGTACATTCAGGGTGTCATTCGCGAATAATAGAGGGATGCGAAATAAAAATCCTCGAACTTGGGGGGCCCCCTATGTATATATATATACTTAATCATTTTAATATCTGATTCTCACTTTGTAAATTATTCCTACATGTTCCCAAGTGTTAATCTGGTATTCTTGGCTGATTGTTTGCTAGTACAGTACTGTACAACACAGGTTGTATTAAAAAACAAGTTAGCAAGAAAACAAGCTTGTACAATGGCAGCAGACAATGAACTAAGAGTGTCACGATGTCAGAGATTTAGAAGATAAGCTGCAAGATACATCAGCCAATCAGGCTTCCCATGCAGTCACATGACAGTAGTGGCCATCGTAGCTCATGAGTACTCTAAGCCTACCACCCACACGCCCGGCACGCATCCCCACTTCAGAAACATGATGCAATCTTTCAGAAATTCATTTGAATGTCCAAAACAGGGACATTTTCTTTGAATTTTCTGGAAATGTACATGATGTAAGCCTCATAAATTCATTTGAATTCCCAGAATGGAAAGATTTTTCCCAGAATTTATCAAAAGGAAAAAAAAATACGACGACTGTTGGAGATTACTGTACTGTACAGTACATATTGCACACTGTTGTGTATGACCTATGAGACAACCTGTACTATGGGTGGTTCATGTAGTATGGCATATGTATCATTTGTGACTAACACACACACACACACACACACACACACACACACATATGTATGACTACAATCATATAGTAACAAGGAGGTTGAAACCCTTTCCATTTTACTGATGATATTAATAAATGACTACTACTCAGAATCTCAAAATATTTGTCATTTTAGTTTTATTTTTTCAAAATTTACCATTAATTTTTTCCCCCCAGAACATGTTGCAGGAAGTATGAAAGCATCATTCCTGAAACAGGCAGACCAAGTCACTGAGCTGACCCTGGGAAGAGTTAGCACAGGAAGCAGGTTGGTAGTCATGTCTTTATATTAACTCTTAATCATTGGTTGAGGATTCCCTACTCCCCCCTCCTTGTGCACAAAAATGGAACGGAAATGAACATAAAACTTCTGCAGACGATGGCTGCCATTAAGGGTTAAAAGTAATTGATTGCTTCATTGCTTCATAGCTTAGGATTACCACATTGTTTTGAAAGATATTTGCAGGGCCGGATGTGGGGATTGGGTGCTCGGGGCTCTGATTTAGAGCTTACCTGTATAATAGTGTATAATTACTCTTGTATTGTTCACTTAGTATTACATCAGAAATTCAGATTAATAAATCAGAACTTCAGGTAAATAGCAGGAGTGCTGACACCTGGCTGCAGCCTGCGAGAGAGAATGGTATGCACACATACGAACACACAATTTACATGGGGCTGCCCAGCCAGCAGATGCTGTTACACAGAAATCAGCTGACTGGCATAGTTTCATGGTTTTTACCATAATTTAGGTATTTTATTGACTCCATAATGTCAAGCTACACAATGTTAATGTATGATGTCTAACTTAATGAACTAACCAACTGCAGGTACTAGAATTTACAAAGTATTGATGAGGTAAAGGCTGATGATTTATTTTCTACAGTACAATACTAGTCTATCCAGGCACAGATTATGTTCATACTTTGTCTTTGGCCTTAGTTCTGTTGCTTAGCCCACCAATGATATTTACTACAGGATGTCAACACAAGTGGGGAAGGGCCATAATTGGGTCATCGCCTGGGCCCCAAGTTATTCTTAATCTGTCCCTGGATATGTGTTCAGTTTCAGGTACCAGACTGGTTAGGGTGGTCATATTGTGCCATGGTATAGAGTAAAGTATCTGTCACCTGAAAAGTTTGGAACCAATAGTTTTTTGTAAAATGAATAATGACAAGGTGGATACTATCAAGAATTTGTGTCCAAGGAAAGCATGTACACTACTTGTATACTGTTTTGGGCTATTCTGATTATTACATAAATATTTTTTGTACAAAATACTTAATAGTATTTTTCTTTTTCACAGGTTTGCACTGTCACTTTGGTTAGAACAGCATTTACAAAAATCAGATTTTCCAGGAAGTTCACAAAGAGCATTATATGGTAGATACATGAGTCAGTCAGATGCTGAAAATCACTGTTACTCTGCCTCACCCAAGATAAAACCAAAAATTTAAATCATACAATGCTACTCTACATATTGTGAAATTAAGAACAATATTTTTGTACAACTTTTAAAAGTAGAATTTGAATACAAATTAAATTATTTAAGTTTTTGAAAAGTAATATATTTTAAGATGTTGCCATGTGCACTGCAATACAGTAATGTCACATTTAGCACATTACTGTGTGTATGAAAGTATCTAAGTAGAGATGTTATTATAGATATATATATACTGTATATATATATTTTTTTTTATGGGCATTAGCCCACCCAGGCACAGGTCATTTTGTAATGACCCACATCAAGGCCTGGGGAGCAAAAATAATAATGAGAAGAAGAAGAATAATACCGCTAATAAAATTACTAATTATCTATAAAAATAAATAGCAATTATAATAAAGAAAATATTAACACAAGTAATACTTATAAAAATTATAAATAATACTAATACTGTACAGTGATATAAGCCAGAACAATTGGTGCAGAGCACTTCCAGGAATGATAGATTTCTGGGTAACAAGACGACTGTCTCAAAGCCGGGAAAAAATTCCTCATCCCTGGAATTTTGCAGAATTTTCCAGGTAGTATTGGGAAATTTTTCTCGGAATTTTCCGGAAAATGTGCCCCTCGGAAAATCGTTCCCATAGCCGGCATTTTCCGTAAAATTATGGCTTTGTAAACGATTTTCCGAGAAAATTTCAATTCCGGCTATCAGAGAGTTCCTGGTTTGAGGGGTTCCGGCTAACGGAGATATTCCTATAATAATAATACTAGAGCCATAAATACACGCAAGATTAAAACTTCAAGAGTGTGAAATGATATACCGTATTTGCCGGTGTATAAGACGCGGTTTTAAAAATAAAAAATAAAAAGCTTACCCTGCGTCTAATGCGCCCATATTACGGATGGGAGGCTGAGAGGCGGAGGTGCCTAGCTAGGGAGTCTGGGACGAGCAGCAGTCCACTAAGCACAAAAATTGTGTTACTAATCATATTACAGTATACTAATAATAAAATACTGTACTGAAAAACAAGCCAAATTATCACAACCTATTATTACAAACGTACAGCAAACTTGCTAAACACATACCTGGTAATAATGGCTTACTGTACATTGGCTTAACAGCAGAGGGAAGTTCACAACATCTCACTGTACCTCCTTCCCCAGCATACGTAACCCACACCAGAGACATCTCTTACATTATTTAATGATTGTGTTACCTTTAAGAAACATTTGTTTATTATGTGAATGAATAATGACCCTAGAAAAATTAAAGAAATGTTAACAAAAAATTCAGCTGCCAGTCAGCCATTTGCAATGAGTCGATGACGCCAAAACAATTGCGATGGTGCTACACCCTGGTGGCAGATCGCGCCAACACAAAACATCATAGCCAAAATACGACTTTCACATCCTGTCAGTATATATTGTATTTACATGCACAAAATCATATGTTTTCCCTTACGAAACCACTTTAAAATCACTTTCAATATCTGTATGATGAAACATACTCATATTGTTTTTTCTACAAAATATCCTTGTAAAATACGGGTGCGTCTTATGCGGTGGTGTGTCTTATACGCTGGCAAAAACGGCATGTATGTTGTGTTGGCAGAGTAAGAGAAACACTTGAAACCCTACAGTTGTGTGTAAATGAGGCAGAAAGTCAGATCAGTAACCTGGGACTTGGTCACAATTTTTTTGATGTCATATGGCAGCAGGGTCTACCATTAGACAACACATTATGCTTCCAATATCTTCCCAGGCGGTAGTATCTCCCTGTTTGGTAGCTGCCTACTACCTAGTAGGTAAGTTAGTATTATTTATACTTTGAATCAGGCTGTGCAGATTATGTACAACATTTACTTCTCCTGGGCAAATGACCTTCAAAATTAAATTGCCCAGATATTTTTGTTTTACTTGCCCTTACAGTTATTTTGAGGAAATTTGCTTGCTTGGACATTTGTATGGGAAAATTTAAAATAAAACATTAAAATTTATTGTGTGTATCAACTCACAGATCACTTGTCCATAAGAAACCTTTCACCCTCACCCTTCTCCTTCCATTGGACAACTGTAGCTATTGTCTGGCGTCATCAGTGGTAACCCCCTTGTCATGTGATGTTATAACTTCTGTCACCTCAAGTCACACCTGCAAAGTATGTGAGGAGGCAGAGGCAGCACCTGTGATCATCTACCAATACAACTTGACACTGATTGACTAGAAGCAGGTTGATAGCTTAGTAAACGATGAGCAGAACAGGGGGATGTATTCAAGATCCAGGAACCAAGCAAAGTCAGAGTGTAGAAGGGCTGAAAAGGAGTTCCAAAGGCTGGTTGCAAATAAGGTCAAGTCAAACCCAAAGGCGTTTTACCTCTACGCAAAGTCGAAATTAAAAACACTAGTCGGAGTATCGGACCTGAGGTTTGAAGTAAGTCCTTGTTTAACGTTGTTTCATTATAACGTCGCTACTCTTTAGATACCCATGATTCCGACAACGTCCCAACTGATTCGTAACGACGTTGTCACCCAACACAGACTTCTTTGTTTGGTGCATGACCCTGTTTCATCTTGGTGCACTACACTCTGTCGCGAAGCATCACAGCCTCCCCAGTCTTTGCTATACTTCCACAGCGTATGTGTGTGCTTATGTTTTTTTGCTATAAATACTGATCTGTAACCATTCGAAATGGCTTCCAAGCACCCATCAAGTGTTAGTGATGCTAGTGTTGTGAAGAAGCAACGCAAGACCATTAGCCTTGCTACGAAAATAGAGGTTTTAAACCGTTTTGAGAAAGGTGAATGTGCTGTGGACATTGGTGTAGCGCTAGGCCTAACCCCCACAACAGTGCGTACTATCCAGACCAGCACAGACAAGATAAGGCTAGTGCTGGAAGTGGTATACTTCTATGAGTGTAACAAAGACAAGTCATGCTCGAAGTTCCATGATTGAGAAGATGCTGGCTATGTGGATAGAGGACCAGAATCAATGCAATGCCCCTCTGAGCCTTATGGTTATCCAACATAAAGCAAAATCCTTGTATGACGACTTAAAGGCCATAGAGGGTGATGGATCGAAGGATGAGAACTTTACGGTCAGCCAAGAATGGTTTCAAAGTTTTAAGCATCGTTATAACTTCCACAATATTAAGATGACTGGTAAAGCTGCTAGTTCAGATACAGTTGCTGCCGA
The DNA here is from genome assembly GCF_018991925.1 of Homarus americanus. Taxonomy (NCBI): domain Eukaryota; kingdom Metazoa; phylum Arthropoda; class Malacostraca; order Decapoda; family Nephropidae; genus Homarus; species Homarus americanus. The sequence continues at coordinate 10,792,291 of NW_024746161.1, forward strand.
CACATTCCCGCCGGGGCTACAACATTCTTCATGCATTCGGCAACATTGGCAAGGCATGGGAAGAAGTTTCAGAAAGTTGCCTGAATGGTGTGTGGCGTAAATTATGGCCCGAGTGCGTGAATAGCTTTATGGGATTCACAGACTTAGTCCCAACTCTGAATAGGTATATCGTCAGCTTGGCTAAACAGGAAGGCTTTTATGAGTTGGAATCTGAGGATATTGAGCAAGTCCTAGCATCCCACACAGAAGAGCTAACAAATGAAGATCCGCAACCGCAAACAGAACGAAGTGTCGCTGAAGAAGCTGACAACGAAGAACCACAACGAATGCTAATTACCAAGAGGATGGCACAAGCGTTCGACATGATCCAGCAAGCAATGCAAACCTTTACTGATGACGACCCAAACAGAGAACGTAGCTCAAAGAATGTCTGCAACATGGAGGAAACTCTTCGGTGTTATAATGAGATCTACAAGGAAAAAAAGAAGAGGAGCACTAAGCAGTCAACGCTGGATTATTGTTTTTGCCGTCGGGAGGCAGAAGCAACATCTTTACAACAGCCTGCAAGGGAGGAGGAATGAACAGCAGCTGAAGGGGAACCCAGTCAGAGCAGGAAGGGAGCCCCCTCTCCGGGTCTCAGTGACTTGCCACCCTCCTCTCCACTACCCACCACACACTCGTTCAACCTCTGCCCATCAGTGAGTACAATTCAAAATTATTTATTTTACTTATCTTTTTGGGTGTCCAGGGGGCCCCCAATTTCGTGGGGGTTGGGTTCTCAAAATGGCCACGAATTGCCAAATCCACGAATAACATTTGCGGACCGGGGGAGGGGGGGATTACATTTTTACTTGTTTACAAAGAAATGTATATTCCCTTTATGTATTTGCCCTTAGGACAATTATTTTTTTTACCTGTAGCATTGTATGTGTGTGTGTGTGTGTGTAGACTTACACACACACACACTCACACACAAAACACATACAAATAAATAATAATTGGAAAATCCTCTCACAAATAATCAGAAACAAATTGATTAAAAATGTGACAGTCTACCCTCAAATCCGTGCTCTGTTAATAAAATACTGTAATAGAGCACGAACTTGAGGTAGACTCACATTTTTAATAAATTTGTTTTTGATTATTTGTGAGAGGATTTTCCAATTATTATTTATTTGTATGTGTTTTGTGTGTGTGTGTTTACACACACACACACACACATATTTACAATACAGATAAAGGAAACTACTGTCTCTAGAACGAATGACTCCCTGTCCCAGCGGGAAAAATGCCAGCAACTTTAAAACTACCCACAGACATTCTTGGGTACATCCAGGGTGTCATTCACGAATAACCGAGAACCGCGAAGTAAAAATCTGCGAACTTGGGGGGCATACTGTATACAGTAATATATATTTTCTATAAAAATTCCATTGAATTTATGTAAATGTAATGTATTTTATGGGGCAAACGGAGGCTGGGGAACGTAATTAGCGTATTTTATCTATTTCTTACGGGGAAAATTTATTCCATTAACGTTGTGTTTCAAGAACGTAACAACGATGTTAAGTAAGGACTTACTGTAGTTACTCATATTCTGACCAGGACAAAGCGGAGGCATTGAATAGTTTCTTTTCCTCGGTGTTCACAAGAGAGGATACGAACAATCTTCCTGTGTTTGAGGACAGACGGTTCGACACAGCGCTGACCCACATTGTGTTCACAGAAGGGGTTATAAGAAATAATGTGTAAAAGCTAAAGGTTCATAAGAGTCCTGGCCCTGACATGGTCATCCCAGGGTGCTAAGAGAATTGTGCAACAAGCTTGCTGAGTCCCTGAAGATGCTGGTCTGTAAATGCCTGGATGAGCAAAAGGTCCCCAGTAAAAGGTAAATGGCTTATGTGAGTCCTAGCTTCAAGAAGGGCGATAGTCACTCCACGAATAACTATAGACCAGTGAGCCTGACCAGCATAGTATGTAAAGTACTTGAGAGCATTATAAGAGATGCCATGATGGAACATCTACTACGAAACAACCTTGAAAAGGATTGTCAATGCGGTTTTTTACCAGGACACTCCTGCTCAATGCAATTACTCAAGGTACTGGATGTTTGGGCCCAAATTCTGGAACAGGGTGATAATATCGACATTATATATCTAGATTTTGTCAAGGCTTTCGACAGCATACCCCATGAAAGGCTGAAAATTAAACTGGAAGGGTACGGGATTCGGGGAAGTTTCCTAGCGTGGATCAGAGATTTTCTCAATGATCACAATCAGTGTGTAGTGATTAATGGCATGAAATCGTCATGTGTGTTGTTTGTTTGCTTCACAAATAACATGCCAGAAGCTGTACATTCCTCCGTAGTACAAATGTTTGCGGATGATGCCAAGTTATTTCGGGAAATTAAGAACCAAGCAGATTGTGAAGAGCTGCAGAAGGATCTCTGTGAGCTTCAAGAATGGTCGAAGAAATGGCTGCTAGGATTCAATATTAAGAAGTGTAAGAGGCTGCACCTAGGACGAACTAACGGTAAGGAGGCGTATCATATGTCCTAACGAGATGAAGAAACTGCATTAATTGAGACTGAATGTGAAAAGGACCTAGGTGTGTATGTTGACAAAGAACTGAAGTTCTCGGGCCATTGTGAGAAGGTGAACCAAGCAACTAAATTATTAGGTCTTATAAGAAGGTCGTTCAGATATTTACAGTAGACGGTCCGTCCTTTGTAACGATTTTAAGAGTGAGGTGCTTGCCTGAGTGGAGTACTGTCACCCCGTCTGGTTCCCCGAGATATGCTAGGGACTGTCAGTTTAATTGAAAATGTCCAAAGGAGGGTCACCAGGTTGATGCCAGCACTTCAGCACCTCAGCTACTCTGAGAAATTAGAACGCCTGAAGTTGCCTAGCTTATACTACAGACGGGCAAGGGGATACCTAATTGAGGTGTATAAACATCTCAACGGGCACTACTCAGTCACGTGACCTTATCTGGAGCTGGCGGATGCTCGCCCCACAAGGGGCCACAGCTCAAGGATGAAGAAGTCACAAGTCCAGAAAACTGTGAGGGCAAACTTTTTCGGAGTGAGAATTGTGAACTCGTGAAACAACCTACCAGAGAATGTTGTGACAGCACTGGCTGTAAGCTCTTTCAAGACCAGACTTGACAAGCACTGGAGCAGGTTCAGATACATTCAGGAGCCAGTACTTGCCAACAATGCATAACAGGGGCGGATCCAGGAATATCAAAAGGAGGAGTCCAAGAAGTTGTGGGTGGAGGAACATGGCAAGCACACCAAGCCCATCCAGCTGGGGGGTGGGGGCTGCATAAACCCCCAGATTTTTTTTTTAATCTGACCAATATCATTGGCATTTAGAAGCTATGTACACTTGATATTAGGAGATATTCTGAGATCAATATTAATTACTTTTTACTATACATAAACGCCTAAGAACAATACTGCATTTAATGAAAAAGTATGTAGTGGATTTTTCCCCTACAAACGCTGTTTGTCGCTGGGTAGCCGATCCCGCGAATTCCCCAGTGTATGCCTCATGGTCTAGGTCAACCAGCGCCGCCATACGTGACGGAGGTCAACTACTAAGCCACGCCTACCTCCGCTATTTAAGACCTGACCTCGTGGTGACCTGTCTTTCTACCCACACCAACCAGCCAGCAACACCTCCTCCTCCTCCTCCTCCGCTGCCTGGCGGTCCTCGCTCCCGCCGGCGAACATGGCGACCCACAAGCTGGTCCTCCTCTGAGCACCCTCACCAACCAGCTCTCTCTACATCACGCTTGTAACCACGCTGCCACTTCCCAGCACCAAGCTGCATTGTACATCCAATACAACATGTATACAGAGAGCACATTGTGAGTTTCCTTTCTCCATCCCATCCTGAGTGTGAACCCAAACAACATCTCATAACCCCACAAGTATTTGATTTTTCTGATGAAAGGGGGTCCGGACCACCAGGACCCCCCCCCCCTGGATCTGCACCTGCATGGTAACAAGGTTTAACATGCAAATTTGTTCTTGCTGGGAGGGTGTACTTCAATGTGAAGGTGGTGTGACTGGTTGACTGGTGTCTTGCGTACGAGGCGAGGCAGATGGTGACGTCACGGGTGCCGAAGGTCAGTTGCTGGGCGGCGGCAAGTCACCGACACTCGCTTTTATATCTTTCTACCTTTTATTTCATATACTTCTCTATAATCTCTTTTTCCTTCTTATTTCTTGACATTTATTTTAGAATAATCATGACGAATCCCGTTATTTTGCTCACACTTGGTTTTAAATTTGCTATCCATCATAGAAGTTAACTTGGGGGTGTTGGTGGTCTGAGCTCTCACAACCCCTCGCCACCTCATCTTCACTCAATTTAGATAAATAGGAAGATAATTATAAAGTAAAATCTTCTTACAGGTATACAATAGGTTCAGCATGTACTGTATGTAGACAATGCAGGTATTCACTCGAGCATGCAAATAGACAACTTGGTATAAAAGTGTACAGTACATAGACCGTACAGGTATACAGTGCGGGTATTATATGCGGTTTATATTGCACATAGACCGTGCAGATTTACAATGTACTGTACATACCTAGCCAATGCCACCAAGCCATCGGTTACTATTTCCAGTAGGGTCCTTAGCAAATACGAAAATGTATAGTAAATACAAACGCCTGTCGATCATAAAGACATAAAAAGAAAACTAATGTATCTAAGAAAACACATGACCTCTATAATGTGAGTTTACATACCTATAAATATCACAGTAACAATAAAGTATAGTTATTTCATATTAAACTGAACAGAGGGATCCACTTACGCTTGTGTTTACTATACCATTAATATCTACTAATTACAATTCTAAATATAATTTGAAAAAACCTAAAAATCATAATTTTAGGGGATGTTACTAAAGGTACTTAGGCGGTCCCACCTACATATTACTACCTGTATTGCCAAAAGGAAACATCGTACATTGGTTGGTATAACCGCGTTAACAGATAATAAAGAGAATCTAGTCCTCTTCAGTGTTCATTGAAGGAATACTGGGAAAAAGCGTCTGATGATTGTGTCGGCTTACTCCGCTATCCTTGGTCGAGTTACCTTACTGGTTACCTACTGGTTGTATGCCTGCATTGTCTTGGTATATTGCCTGTATACTCACACTGTTTAGATGCATTGTTTGTATACCTGCAGTCTAGGTATACAGTACATTAGAAATTGAATGCCTGCACGGTCTATATTCACTATATATCTGCGTTGTCTATATACTTGAACTAATTATAATCTTGGATGAAGATTTAATTGAATGACTATCTATCTCTTTATCTATGTCTATTTGTATATTTATCTCTAGCTTGGGAAGACTGTCAGTGGCGGCACGACTGCCAGACACCGTGGCGCCTGTGTCGTCGAGGCTAAACTGGCAGCAACTAGTTAAACAAGTATGACAGGATGTGTGTGGGGAGGTGAAGGTTGCCTCACAGGGGCTGTCCCTTGTTACTAGTCCGGGGTTCATACATTTACCACCACTGTCTACCTGAGCCAGAAGTTATAAATATAATTGAACCCTCAGCTGCATCTGACCGTCTTACAGCTCAGCACTATCATGTAGACCCACCAGGAATTTTGTTTCTTGTTTACAACTTTTCCTTCAAAACCTCCATTAGGATAACACTCACCTAAACAAACCTAATTCAAAATAACTCGCTGGTGGATCTTTTATCTACTTCACTATCTTGGTGGTACAGTTGGGGAAATGTGTTCCTACACCTGTGGTAACCCGTGTCTCCAAACGGCACCGTCGCAGAAGTAGTATCACTTTATGAATGAATGGGTATTGGTCGTGTAACGACGGACGTGATTGGTTGAAGGTTTTGCTATAGGTAATATAGGTTGGGTGTTTGAAGACACGGGTTACCACAGGCGGGATAGGAACACATTTCCGCAACTGTACCGTGTTTAGTTGGTACCCAGTTGTCGATGTACATCAGAATGTTCCCCACAGATACATACTGTATATACATCACCCGACAAGGTGTACAAGTAGAACCCGGCCAGAAAAAAATCTTATCAAATAATTGGTTACATACAGTACTTTGCACAGTCTACAGTATGTACACTGTATGTCAGCGTTGTCGATATGCTTGCTGAACTGTATATACTAGCAGTGTCTACAGTATATACTGTCTATGATGAAACAATTGTAAACTTGTATGACGATGAGAGTGAGAAGGTTCACCTGGGTCTCTTGGCTCTCATATCTCTTTATCAGTAGTAAGTACTCACTGTAGAGACGCAGCAATGCTGGTGAGTGTCCAATGTTGTCCACGATATCAGGAAGTGGAGGGCACCCTGGGGGGCACTCGTGTGGGGCAGTGACTACGCGCCTCTCTCCAGAGAGAATAGTGGTGTCAATGGTCACTCACTGGGTACTGCTTTGTAATTGTCCATTCATGCTGAACTGTCAACGTAATCTGAAAAGCGAAAAGAATACTATATGATGCGTTATATGTGTGAGAACATCTTTCCTGTTACCCATGCAGTATGTTCAAGGAAAGAGAATGTTTCAAAGACTAATTGTTCTTCACGTACACACGCCTAAATTTACGTTCAGGTAAGAATTATCCGAAACATTTAATTTACAAGCAAAACTCAATATGATGGAGCGTTTCCCAACTATCCGACTATAACCAACAAACCGATGAGACGCTTAGTTGGACTGTATACACAAATAGCATAGAATTTCGATAATATTTATTGTAAGGCTTTGATACTGTCAGTGTATTTTATGTATACGTCATAAACAAAAGAAATCAAACCTCTTAAAAGCTGAAAATAGATTATCACTGATTTAGTCTACTTATAGAGCTCCTAGTTGGCCAGAGGACGGAGCATATCTCGAAGTCCATAGTTCAAGTGTGACGTCAGAGGGCGGGGCGGGTCGCCCGGTGGAGACCAATATAAAGCGCAGGCAGCGGTGTGTGTGTTACTCCACCTCCAAGAGTCAAGTGAAGCAGACCAGGAATGGTCAACGTTAAGTAACCATCTAATCACTATCACCACCAACAACCATCGTCAACATGGTGTTTTCCACTAATAACTCTGCCAACAACAACATGAACCAGCCCAGGTGGGTCCCATTACCTACTGTCTACCATTAAAATAGTTATCTCAGCTTCAATTGATTGTATGAGTTGTCATTTATGAACGGATTGGCTTATTACATTTATCAGTGTATCAGACTTTCATCTTTATCTTATAGCCGTAGTATCATGAGTAATAGTTATCAATAGTTTCCATATACACGAATAGTCTTGTCTGTGACAGGAGCATTAAGCTGATTGTTCTTCACGACTTACAATTGTGTCTCATAGTGGTGGTGACTGAGAATATTGTACTTCCTCCAGACTGAGCAGTGTGCTGGCAGAGGCCTCCAGGGTCGCCTCTGAGGCAGCCAAGAAGAACCTCGACTTCCAGAGTCGCAGCCTCACTGTCATCCATGGCAAACTCTCCGACCTCAAGCCCAAGGTCAGTCTCAACAGCTTTACCTTCTCTTTGCACTGTATACATTATTGTTAGAATTTACTCTTGAATATATTAGCCTAAAAGCAATATACGTTCGCTTACTAAGCACCATACAGTAATGTTCGTATTTTTGTCAACAGGTACGGACGTTCGTGGAGGAGAGCGCCAGACTGTGTCGACCCGAGAACGTACACATCTGTGATGGCAGCGAACGTGAACTGCGCCACCTGTTGAACGTGATGCAACAAGCGGGCATGATCGAGCATCTGCCCAAGTACAAGAACTGTTGGTTGGCTCGCACTGACCCCGGAGATGTTGCTCGCGTGGAAAGCAAAACGTTCATTGTGACCAAACACCGCAGAGACACCATCCCTACCCCTAAGGAAGGCGTCAAGGGCCTTCTGGGCAACTGGATGTCTTATGAGGATCTGAAAAGCGCCGTCCAGGAACGTTTCCCGGGCTGTATGTCTGGCAGGACCATGTATGTCGTGCCTTACTCCATGGGACCCGTAGGTTCTCCGCTCTCCAAGATCGGCGTTGAGGTCACAGACTCTCCCTATGTTGTGGCCTCTATGCGCACCATGACGCGGATGGGCGGTAAGGTGCTGGAAACTCTGGATCAAGAAGATTTCGTCAAGTGCCTTCACTCAGTTGGTTGTCCACTGCCCCTCAAGAAGACTCTTGTTAACAACTGGCCCTGTGACCCCGCCCGAACCATCGTCACCCACGTCCCCGACACTAACGAGATCGTTTCCTTTGGCTCGGGTTACGGAGGCAACTCGTTATTGGGCAAAAAGTGTTTTGCTCTGCGCATTGGCTCCAACATTGCCAGACGTGAAGGTTGGTTGGCTGAACACATGCTCATCCTGGGCATCACCAACCCTGAGGGCATCAAGAAGTACATTGCTGCAGCTTTCCCCTCTGCCTGTGGCAAGACCAACTTGGCTATGATGACACCTTCTCTGCCCGGCTACAAAGTAGAGTGCGTGGGTGATGACATCGCATGGATGAAATTTGACGAGGATGGCGTCTTGCGTGCCATCAACCCTGAGAACGGGTTCTTCGGCGTGGCTCCCGGCACCTCCATGCACACTAATCCTGTGGCCATGAAGACGGTTCTCTCCAACACAATCTTCACCAATGTTGCCAAGACGAGTGATGGAGGTGTGTTCTGGGAGGGCCTGGAGAAGGAGATTGACAACGACGTCACCATCACATCTTGGCTGGGAGATACAAATTGGAGTAAAGAATCTGGCAAGCCAGCCGCTCACCCTAACTCCAGATTCTGCACCCCAGCCGGCCAGTGTCCCATCATTGACCCCGCCTGGGAAGATCCTAAGGGCGTACCCATCTCTGCCATTCTCTTCGGTGGAAGACGTCCTCAAGGTGTGCCCTTGGTGTACGAGGCCTTCAACTGGAAGCACGGCGTCATGGTGGGAGGAAGCATGAGATCCGAGGCGACGGCAGCAGCTGAACACAAGGGTAAGGTCATCATGCACGACCCCTTCGCCATGAGACCATTCTTCGGTTACAACTTCGGTCACTACCTTCAACACTGGCTGAGTATGGAGACCCGCACAGACAAGCCTCTTCCCAAGATCTTCCACGTCAACTGGTTCCGCAAGAGCGAAAAGGGACGCTTCATCTGGCCAGGTTTCGGGGACAATGTGCGCGTCTTGGACTGGATCCTGAAGCGTGTTGACGGTGAGGACGTGGCAGAAGAGAGCGCCGTAGGACTCCTGCCAAAGGCGTCCTCCATCAACATGGATGGCCTGGAGCACGAGAACGTTGATATGGATGAGCTGTTCAGCCTTCCTAAGGAGTTCTGGGAACAGGAAGTGCGCGACATCGCAAAGTACTTTGACGAACAAGTTGGCGACGAACTGCCTAACGAGGTGCGGGAACAACTCAAGATGTTGGGGAAGAGAATCGAGAAGTCTTAAAGTTTAATACATAAAGGCTCTTTGCCGCGGTAACACAAAGCTGTGAGCTGTTGTGTGTAATATCTGAAGCTATGACAATACAGATGGGGTGTGGTATCCTATCTCTGGTGGAAACATTCATTATCATTTAACTCAAGACAATATTGTTTTCATAAAACTCATCATCAAGAATCTATAACTCCTAAAAGAAAATTATTATCTATCACTGTCAGTTTCATCAAGATATTCATTCATACAATTCTTCACTACACATTCTTCACATTATCATCTGTCAATGAACAAATGTAATTGGTTATTGTAATGCTGTGCAGTACAATATTTTACGTGGAGTTTACCGCGTTGTTTTTAGATACGTTATCGTGTTATTACTTTATATTATAATAAATATATATTTTTTCTATGAACTCAAAAATTTGATTACTTGTCCTCTTATAAACTATAAACAGACGTGGGTGAGCTCTCAGTTAACAGTCTTTCGTCTGTATTTCACTTGTCCACTCAGGAAGTGAACCACTAGTTACCATAACTTTTGACTTCAATGGCAACACCAAGAAACTTTCAAGGTGGAAGTACAATAACAAAGGGAGCGTCTTACAGTGTCATGCAAAATGCAAGTGACAATATCTATATTATGTGAACCATAATTCCATAATCAAATAAATACAACCGTTTTTACAGCGTGTCTACTTCCTCAGAGCAACACGAGCACATGCCTTAAGGATATGGCGTAAACAATTAAATTCGCTCATTCCCAAACTCCTTTTTCCACGGAACAACCACCGATAATACGGTTATTCTACAACTACTGTCTCACACCAGGTACAGATGCGGAAATGTGTTCCTAAGCCCCTCGTAGTAGCCCGTGTCATCAAACAGCAACGTCGCAGTAGTAGTATCACTGTTTATGAATGAATGGGTATTGGTGGTGTAATGGCCCCGACAGTAGAAATAGAAAGCCAGCCAAGTACCATTACCACTTGACAGGTTCCTGGGTGACTTTTCTACCCGCTGTAATAAGTCTTGAGGATTCCCCTCCATTTGTCTTTTGTTCCTTGCAACACCTTCCGAGTTCAGCCTCCAGTTGCCAGGTGTCCCCTACACCCTCCTAGGTCACCCTTAATTTACCTGGTGTCCCCTAATACACCCTCCTAGGTCACTCTCCAGTTGCCAGGTATCCGATAATACACCCTCGTAGGTCACCTTTCATTTGCCAGGTGTCCCGTACTACACTCTCCTTGGTCCCCCTCCAGTTGCCAGGCGCTCCGTTGCCCTCGACAACAGTTGTGCTAAGCATAAGTAACAGGCATGGTGGGTGACGTCACTGGGCCGCAGGGCAGTTGCTGGGTCAGGCTCCACCACCTCTGCCTCGCTCTTCATAATGGTTTCTACTTTGCTCAGTCTTTGTTAAACTACTGCTTCTTTAAAATTATTTATTTATTGATAGTTTAATGGTAATACTTTTATAACATTTCCTGTTATCGGATATCACTTGAATATTTATTCTGATATTTGTGTAGGGAAATTTTTATTTGGTAATAGTGTAGTTTGTTGGATGAATCATCACAGTTTTAAGCGTCTCGTGTAAGACAATGTATCCCTGCACCTGGCCACCTACAGCAGGGCCCACGCACACCGTCCGCCACGCCCATATGCCCGCACTACAGGTTCCCACATATCTAACCTGTAGCTGGTCTTGTGTTTAAATCCCTCTCTTCAGTCATCGTAACCATCAGATCCCAGTGTTAAAGGAAAATAGTCCTTCACGAATAAATATCAAACTATTCCCCTGGGTATTGAGTGTCACATAGGCTGGCCACGCCCCCAGGGTATAGTCGCCCTTCACAGTATGTACAGCAAAAGGGCCCAGACACGGTAATGCTGTACTGGCAAGGCGGCGCCGAGACGTCAGATAGAGCGGGGAGGGGTGAGGGTGGGGGGAGGCTTGGGATAGGGGGGGGGGGCGGTCAGACGTTCTGTTACTGGAGAGTTCATCCCCTGTCTCGTCCCTACGGTACCTAGCCAGGATAGGACTATGAGATTACGTCCCATTTACATAGAATAAAATAGGATAACTCTCCCCTTTTGAATTTATTTTAATTTTTATATTAAAAATTACAAACAGATTTCTCTCCAACAACTGATAATGATATTGAAACAGTTTTTTTAGTCAGAGAAATACAGATACAGAGTCGATAATAATAATAATATTGACGTGGACGAAGGTTAATTAATTTTGGCTATTTTAGCGGCTCGGTCTTTCTAAAATTAAGACATATTCTAATGATTGTGGAGCTAAATAACAAGCGATGCTCATCCTCAGTTCGTCAATCGGTTTCGTAATCCTGAGGTGACAAACAACTTTTATTACACAAAATCTTATACACCGTAGCTATGGAGTGTGAGGAAAGTACACAATTACCGTCTACATAATACAATACTATAAAGTTAAACAGCCAGTCAAACTCAAACATGACCTAATATATAATTTGGAGATCACTATTGGTGTCATCTTACACAAATAATGACAGACCCTGTAAAATTAGCTTATAACGACAACTATAAATAGTGAAAGTTCTGTACCAACTTCGCTACTTTATATCAACTCGAACACTGTAAACATAAGTCACTCAACAATAATTCCGTAATTGTTCTCACCTTTAGAAGTTCCAGATAACCTTACAAGACCAAAGATTCTTGTGAGTTAAATTTATCATTTCGAAGAGAAGAAAAGTGCGTGTGTACAATAACAAGGACGTGGAGTGAAAGGGTCATGTGAGTGTACTATCAGTATGTCTATGGGTGGCTGATGCCGTGTTTCCTTTGGGGAGAGAGCATGCAAAAGGAAGTTCCAAGTCCTCATTATCACTGACCCAACACTCACGCTTCAGACTGGCTAAAATGTTGTAGTCTTGAGCGGTTGAGTGGCATGGTCCCTGCAAGTGTCTTCTCCGTCTTCTGTACGTTGATTTATTTATTTATTTATTTTATTATTAGAGGGAGAAATAAGACTTGTGGACTTAGCTTAATAATAACACCATTGGAAAACTTTAGTGTTTCGTCATCCTAAAAATACTCACCTACAGGTCTGCCAATGTTTCTTTTTTTTTATTCAGAAGCACCAAGGTGACCTGACCCAGAGGAAAAATCTGTACACATCAACCCGTGGTACACCTACTCCCCCCCTCCCTAGATTAATTATTAAAAAGAGGAACTTTGTAGTAAGTTTGCATCACTACAGGAGTGAAACTCTTTGTTAATATGGTAGACACCGTCGTGACTGACTTTACAACGTGTTGCCTCAATGTTTTGTGCTCAATATAGAAATATGTGTTGAGTGAACTGAGTAGTGTGATATATAGCGTCACATGAGCAAGGTAGGCGTCAGGCGGGATAGAAAGCTGAAACTCGAGACAATGAATCGGCCCACCTAGTCACCTCAGCCAGGTGGATGATGCAACAGTCGTATCAGTGAGGGGGTCGCCCCGGGAGGCCAACGTGTGGGGTAGAGATGTGGTGCTGGGGGCGTCGCGTCAGGGTACACAGTGGTGCCAACCTCCCTTCACACAATTAGAAAAGGGGAAAGAACGCCCGCGCACTAACAAAGAGATACTGTTAACCATTTTTGCTGTTTGAACGTGGAAGTGAGTCTCATAAACCCAATGGCACATTATTTTGGGCCACTTTCACCGACACACAAGACGGTAATGTGGCCAGCACTTCCCCAACACTAAATTCACAAGAGTCGGTGCAGCGAAGAATGACGAAAATGATTCCGGGACTTAGAAACCTTCCATATCAGGATAGGTTAAAGAAACTAAATTTGCATTCCCTAGAAAGACGAAGAGTGCGGGGAGATATGATAGAAGTATTTAAGTGGGTGAAAGGAATCAATGAAGGGGATATAGGTAAAGTTCTTATAATATCCGAGCAGGATAAGACTCGGAGCAACGGATTTAAGTTGGATAAGTTTAGGTTTAGGAGGGAGATAGGAAGGAACTGGTTCACAAATAGCGTGGTGGACGAGTGGAACAAGCTTAGCAACTTTGTAGTAAGTGCTGGAACTCTGGAAAGTTTTAAAAGGAGGCTAGATAGATTCATGGATGATAGAGAGTGGTAGTAACTCTCGACAGGAGCTGCCATGCACAGGCCAACCGGCCTATTGCAGATTCCTTATTTTCTTATGTTCGTATGTTCTTAAATTTACGTACTGTACCACTTCCTAGCGGGAAAAACAAGCGACCCCAAACACGTGAGGCGAGCATAGTATCCACTACCCCGGACACTCACCCACGCGCTGGTCGACGATAACCCTCTTAGTTGAATAAAATAGTGTAGCGTTAGGCAAATACAATGTTAAAAGTGGCGTCCCTGTAGTGAAGGGGTTAGTGGAGATAGTAGACTAACATAATACTTCATTCCCATCTGAGTACCATTCTCACACTTATTGGAATTAGGTCTAAGTACGAAAATCTTGAAGAAAATATACCGCCATTAAGGATACAAACCCCAAAAACATCTACCTTAAATTCATTAATACCATAATGTACGTTCACTGTCTCCTGTTAAGCTAAATTTCGCCAATGTTCCCTTAGCAACTGTTGTAACTAACCTTGTGTGTCAGCCCATGAAAGTGTGGTGGCTTATCTGGGTGCCAACCAATCACATCTCAGCTCACTAGGGGCACGGCTCTCGTTAGCCAATCATCATCTTCTACCACCAGTGACGTACGAATTATATATCTGCACCTTGTTTTTAATATTAATAATTTGATATTGATAATACGGTAGGTCTAAAAATGTACCAAGCGTTCAGTAAAGTATCCATTCCATATCATTAAAATCATATATTACTGAATACGTCTGATAATACAGTTCCTATTTTGTTTAAAAGACAACATACCGTCAGCTGTCCGGCATCCAAGTTCTCAGTTCAAAGTGTGCTATGACATCAGAGGGCGAAGCAAGTCGCCCGGTGGAGGCCAATATAAGGCGCGGGCAGCAGTGTGCATGTTACTCCACCTCCAAGAGTCAAGTGAAGCAGACTAGGAATGGTCATAGCTGAGTAACCATCTAATCACTATCACCACCAACAAACATCGTCAACATGGTGCTATCCACTAACAACTCTGCCAACAACATCATGAACCAGCCCAGGTGGGTCCCATTACCTACTGTCTACCATTAGTTATCTCAGATTCAATTGATCGTATTAGTTGTAATTTATGAACGGATTGGCTTATTACACTTGTGTCTCAAACGTCCATCTTTATCTTACAGCCGTAGTCTCATGAGTAATATTTATCATTAGTTTCGATTGTTCTTCACGACTTACAATAGTGTGTCATAGTGGTGGTGACTGAGAATATTGTACTTCCTCCAGACTGAGCAGTGTGCTGGCAGAGGCCTCCAGGGTCGCCTCTGAGGCAGCCAAGAAGAACCTCGACTTCCAGAGTCGCAGCCTCACTGTCATCCATGGCAAACTCTCCGACCTCAAGCCCAAGGTCAGTCTCAACAGCTTTACCTTCTCTTTGTACTGTATACATTATTGTTAGAATTTACTCTTGAATATATTAGCCTAAAAGCAATATACGTTCGCTTACTAAGCACCATACAGTAATGTTCGTATTTTTGTCAACAGGTACGGACGTTCGTGGAGGAGAGCGCCAGACTGTGTCGACCCGAGAACGTACACATCTGTGATGGCAGCGAACGTGAACTGCGCCACCTGTTGAACGTGATGCAACAAGCGGGCATGATCGAGCATCTGCCCAAGTACAAGAACTGTTGGTTGGCTCGCACTGACCCCGGAGATGTTGCTCGCGTGGAAAGCAAAACGTTCATTGTGACCAAACACCGCAGAGACACCATCCCTACCCCTAAGGAAGGCGTCAAGGGCCTTCTGGGCAACTGGATGTCTTATGAGGATCTGAAAAGCGCCGTCCAGGAACGTTTCCCGGGCTGTATGTCTGGCAGGACCATGTATGTCGTGCCTTACTCCATGGGACCCGTAGGTTCTCCGCTCTCCAAGATCGGCGTTGAGGTCACAGACTCTCCCTATGTTGTGGCCTCTATGCGCACCATGACGCGGATGGGCGGTAAGGTGCTGGAAACTCTGGATCAAGAAGATTTCGTCAAGTGCCTTCACTCAGTTGGTTGTCCACTGCCCCTCAAGAAGACTCTTGTCAACAACTGGCCCTGTGACCCCGCACGAACCATCGTCACCCACGTCCCCGACACTAACGAGATCGTTTCCTTTGGATCAGGTTACGGAGGCAACTCGTTATTGGGCAAAAAGTGCTTTGCTCTGCGCATTGGCTCCAACATTGCCAGACGTGAAGGTTGGTTGGCTGAACACATGCTCATCCTGGGCATCACCAACCCTGAGGGCATCAAGAAGTACATTGCTGCAGCTTTCCCCTCTGCCTGCGGCAAGACCAACTTGGCTATGATGACACCTTCTCTGCCCGGCTACAAAGTAGAGTGCGTGGGTGATGACATCGCATGGATGAAATTTGACGAGGATGGCGTCTTGCGTGCCATCAACCCTGAGAATGGTTTCTTCGGCGTGGCTCCCGGCACCTCCATGCACACTAATCCTGTGGCCATGAAGACGGTTCTCTCCAACACAATCTTCACCAATGTTGCCAAGACGAGTGATGGAGGTGTGTTCTGGGAGGGCCTGGAGAAGGAGATTGACAACGACGTCACCATCACATCTTGGCTGGGAGATACAAATTG
This sequence comes from Homarus americanus, assembly GCF_018991925.1. NCBI lineage: Eukaryota > Metazoa > Arthropoda > Malacostraca > Decapoda > Nephropidae > Homarus > Homarus americanus. The sequence goes on from NW_024746161.1 coordinate 10,808,509, forward strand.
GAGTAAAGAATCTGGCAAGCCAGCCGCTCACCCTAACTCCAGATTCTGCACCCCAGCCGGCCAGTGTCCCATCATTGACCCCGCCTGGGAAGATCCTAAGGGCGTACCCATCTCTGCCATTCTCTTCGGTGGAAGACGTCCTCAAGGTGTGCCCTTGGTGTACGAGGCCTTCAACTGGAAGCACGGCGTCATGGTGGGAGGAAGCATGAGATCCGAGGCGACGGCAGCAGCTGAACACAAGGGTAAGGTCATCATGCACGACCCCTTCGCCATGAGACCATTCTTCGGTTACAACTTCGGCCACTACCTTCAACACTGGCTGAGTATGGAGACCCGCACAGACAAGCCTCTTCCCAAGATCTTCCACGTCAACTGGTTCCGCAAGAGCGAAAAGGGACGCTTCATCTGGCCAGGTTTCGGGGACAATGTGCGCGTCTTGGACTGGATCCTGAAGCGTGTTGACGGTGAGGACGTGGCAGAAGAGAGCGCCGTAGGACTCCTGCCAAAGGCGTCCTCCATCAACATGGATGGCCTGGAACACGAGAACGTTGATATGGATGAGCTGTTCAGCCTTCCTAAGGAGTTCTGGGAGCAGGAAGTGCGCGACATCGCTAAGTACTTTGACGAACAAGTTGGCGACGATGTGCCTAACGAGGTGCGGGAACAACTCAAGATGCTGGAGAAGAGAATCGAGAAGTCTTAGATGTGTGAGAGTTTTCATTGCAGGCAACAAGGAATGGTTACCTGTTATAGCGTACATAAGAAGCAATGACAATACTGATGGGGTATGATATCCCATCTCATATGATTGCATTTTTGATCACCGTTTCATTGTTTACATGTCATAAAAGTTCTCCAAATCCCCTCATCCACAAAATATCATATTATATCCCATACACTTTCATTTACTACTTCCAATTGTCATCTTCATATATTGGTTTTCATAGTTTTTATTTGTACATTTCACCACACTATGCATCTGAATGATAATTTCTTTGTTTTGTAATGCTGTGTATGTCAATGTTTTACGTGAATTGATGTTACATGCTTTTGCACAAGTGATCATGTGGTTACTCTATTGTAAAGCAAATACATATTTTATTTTTCTATGAACCTAATATTTGTTTACGTGTCCTACTATAAACAACGATAGAGGGTGTCGTGAGACGTAAACAAGAAACCTGGCTGTCACTTGAGGTACTGTCTGCTTGACCTCACTGATGTCAACTTAAAACAAAAGCTGCTTTAACTTGTGTGGAGTCTGACAGCGAGAAAATATATCAGTGTTATAAAAGATTTGATATACTTTATTCTTATTAGAGGGAGGGAGAGTGTTGACTGCTCTCCCTACAGTCCTTTACTTCCTGTTATCAACATGCCCAGTAGGGGGGTCCACTCACCCCCATAGTCTGGAGGTTCCACGTATAATACTTTAAATTATTATTGACTTCGGTCGGGGATTTTGGTGATGCAGCGGTAGCACGCTTAGTTATCGCTTAGTATTGTGTTCCGAATTCAATCCCCGGCCCGGGACATAGGTGAGGGTGTCATCCAGTGTTACAATCCCAAACTTAAAGATATTTTCTCCGGTTTCCTAGTGTACTAACACGGGACAACAAAGGTCATACAGTAGCTGCCCTCTCACTGCCCCGGGTTACTCTCCAGTTATTAGGCTCCCTGCTGCCCTCTGACACACACCTCAAGCAGGATCTGTATCCAGTAGTAACCAGTGCGTGCGGTGGTGACGTCAGGGGGCTACAGTGCAGTTGCTGGGCCCGCCGCTCTACCTCAATTCCCCCACAAGCCGCTGCTCGCCACTGTACTGTTTCCTGGAGTCTTTTACGTCTGTGAATTTGTATTAAGGTTCTTTATCTCCATAAATTCATTTACCCTGCACTCTTAAAATATTGATCTATATATTTTGTTAACTGCTTTTAAAATTTGATAAATCACCGAACCTATAATGTTATTTCTAACTCACTTCTTGTTCCTCTTGCTCACTGCAGAAAATATCGCTCAGTACCTGCCATAAAGCTTTGTAAGCATTAAAGAAGAACAAAGAAGGCAGTAAGTTGTGCCTCCTGCTTACAGGTCTCCTGCACCAGCAACACCTTGGTAGTCTTGCTGAACAAATAACACCTTCATACAAAAGTCACCATATATAACATTATGAACAATATATGAACAACTAAAAGCTATCAACATAGATGATCTTCAGTTAAGTGAGTGGCACAAGGTTTCTCTGCACCAAGGCACTGCACCTACAGCCATAGGACAAGAGGTACAGGAGGAGAGAAAGAAGCAGGGAGGTAGATAAGGAGGAAGAGAGGGGGGGGGTTAAGAAGGAGGTTGAGAAGAAGGGAACTACCCAGGTGTTATAGGTACAGTTATGGATTCACCCAATTTTGTCAATATCTCTAGATACCTGTTGCCCCGCAGCTCAATACTGTCTCTGACCTCACAAGATCTCGTGAGGCCATGACAATTGTGTCTCGTGAGGTCATGACAGTTGTGTCTCGTGAGGTCATGACAGTTGTGTCTCGTGAGGTCATCAAAAAGATTGACACAGTGTTGCCAATATTACTTAACACACTTTATGCTTGGCGGGAAGGTCTTGTTATGTATCAAGTTCATCACATCAAGGAAGGTGTCACCAAAGACTGGTTAAGTTTGGTACAGTTTAATATCGTAATATCACATCAATTCAGTAGATCACTTGATTTACTGAACACTATAGGCAGATAAACTATTAATATGCTCCTATGTGGTTTATATTCGTAAATAAATGCCTTATATATGTCACACTAAATAAGGTAAATTGTTCCTATTAAATCCTATAACACAATGGATTTTTTTTTCAAAGTTGGAGTAACGTTTTGTTCTGTTTCATTTATGACGTCGTTTGCTGTCATACCAAAACCAAACTAATATTTTGTACTGTAGTTAGGTAAGGTCAGTTTAGGTTAGGTTGGGTGAGGTGATGTTAGGTTAGGTTTAGTTCACTTTGGTTAGGTTAAGTTAGGGAATAGGTTAGGTTGGGTTTTGTTTGGTTAAGTTAGGTTAAGTTAGGATGTGTTTGCTTAGGTTATGTTAAATTGGGTTAGATTAGGCTAGTTTAAGTTAGATTCGGATGGTTTGTATTAGGTTAGCTAAATTAGGATTGGTTAGGTTAGGATGTGTTAGATTAGATAAAGTTATGTTACATTTGGTTAGTTTAAGTTAGATTGGTGTAGGTGGGGTCAGGTCAGGTTAGTTTAGTTTTAATTTTTAGACGAAAATATATTTGACAACTATCGGTCTTTCACAACTAAACCTCACCTAACCCAACCTAACCTGGTAAGATCAGTTTGTTTATGTTGTGATAGAAACGACGTCTTAAATGAAACAGGGCAAATTATTATATACCAAGAATGAACTCCTTTCCATTAACTTGTAGCAACAATACTAAGAGATCTTCCTATTTACAACACATAGTTAACTTATCTGTCTACGAGATGGTAAACATTATTAAGGTTCCTCTCTATTGTACTAGAATTTGAATCTGATGGCAACGCATATTAACATTTCAGTACACTGGATGGTAACACATTATTAACATTTCTCTCCAGTAGATGGTCTCACACACACACACACACACACACACACACACACACACACACACACACACACACAAACAGACACACGTCATAACCAGCTTCTTTGGCCATCGTTAACCGAACTTATGTTTATTTGGTGCCTTTCGTGTAACCTATGTACATTAAGTCACAAAGGAGCCAAACTATTTCTTGGACTCTGCAACGTTGAACACCTGGACGCTACCTTCATATGGGACGAAAACACAGCCAATATGCCAAGTGTGGGTCCCATAACACTTCCATTTCTTCTTGATACCCTTTCGTTTCTTCTTGATACCCTTTCGTTTCTTCTTGATACCCTTTCGTTTCTTCTTGATACCCTTTCGTTTCTTCTTGATTCCCTTTCGTTTCTTCTTGATACCCTTTCGTTTCTTCTTGATACACACATTCTGCGTCTCAATCTTGCATCTCCCTGAACTCTTACTGTTTTCGGAGGGACCACAGGTAACACAACCGAACTGCGGTAGACTTATATCACCCACAGCCAGGGAATCGATTTGCTTCACTGGACATAATATATCATCGCTCCGTGAAATATCCTCGAAGTCCATGTCACCAATACTGTGTGGTCCTCTTGAGTGCGTAACGTCCACAAGTATGAAAAGCGTCGCCAGGATGACCAGGAAGGCGTCTGGACGTCTCATGGTGACAACACTGACTCCCTCCACCTTCCCTTCACCGACGAACAAGTGTAGTGGTTTCTAGTTTCCTCATTTAGAATCGTATTTCAGGTGCATGAATTTGCAAGTTTTTTGTCTTCAGGATTATCTTTACAAACGTATAATTAAATGTTATAGAAATATTTCAGTTTCGCCAGACGCTTAAAATAGCCTGAACATACCAATCTGACGCAAAATATACGCGTCTTTGGTGTAGGTGCTACATTCAAGCTCTAACCGCTACATCACGCCTCACTCTTATATATCCCCCACCCCGAATACGCCAAGTAGATCCCACAATCGAGAAAAAAAAAAAATAAAAATCAGGGGAGAGTACCAGACTGAGAGAAATCCCCAACGGGAAGCGTCCCTCTCCCCTCCCCCCTTCCTTTTCCACACTCACTGCCATGATGTATACAAACGCTCCACCATGACCGCCAATGCGGACGCCCCCTTGCACAACGTTCCCAGAGACCCGAATTTTTCGTGTACTTCTGAAGCCGATAAACACCCTCACAGATTTCTGTCTCTTTTAATCTTTAATTATTTATAGACTAGTGTAATTACTAGCCGAGTTTCGCACCTTAATATTATAACGTCAACATCAACGCTCTCTCCTCCAGTGATTCCTCCTTAGCGCAACATCTTACAAACGCATCACCTGCAGAATCCTGGTCGAAACTTTCCAACACGAGTTTCGGTTAGGATTTTCAGTGATTAGTACCATAAGTTTGTCCATTAACTGGAAATATGTGAACACTTGCGGCTGTTTCAAGTAATACACTAGACGAGCTCAGCCACAGTAGAGCTTCATATTTACGTGAAAAATCTTCCTTATCTCTCAAGCGTTCTAGTCCCGCGATTCAAATAACGTGAGGATGAATTCTCATAGGCCACACACCATAGTGTACAGGGTGTCTCATAGGTCACACACCATAATGTACAGGGTGTCTCATAGGTCACACACCATAGTGTACAGGGTGTCTCATAGGTCACACACCATAGTGTACAGGGTGTCTCATAGGTCACACACCATAGTGTACAGGGTGTCTCATAGGTCACACACCATAATGTACAGGGTGTCTCATAGGTCACCATAGTGTACAGGGTGTCTCATAGGTCACACACCATAGTGTACAGGGTGTCTCATAGGTCACACACCATAGTGTACAGGGTGTCTCATAGGTCACACACCAGTGTACAGGGTGTCTCATAGGTCACACACCATAGTGTACAGGGTGTCTCATAGGTCACACACCATAGTGTACAGGGTGTCTCATAGGTCACACACCATAGTGTACAGGGTGTCTCATAGGTCACACACCATAGTGTACAGGGTGTCTCATAGGTCACACACCATAGTGTACAGGGTGTCTCATAGGTCTCACACCATAGTGTACAGGGTGTCTCATAGGTCACACACACACCATAGTGTACAGGGTGTCTCATAGGTCTCACACCATAGTGTACAGGGTGTCTCATAGGTCACACACCATAATGTACAGGGTGTCTCATAGGTCTCACACCATAGTGTACAGGGTGTCTTATAGGTCACACACCATAGTGTACAGGGTGTCTCATAGGTCACACACCATAGTGTACAGGGTGTCTCATAGGTCACACACCATTGTGTATGAAACATCTTGTACTGTATAACTTAGAACTTTACAGACTCTGGTCTTGTCACCCACCAGCCAGTGTTTGTATACCTTTCCCTTAACACGAAACAGGTGACACGCCCAGTTGAGATACTGTACAGTCTTGGTGCATTTCTGAAGCCATATTTCTGCTGTAGTCTGACGATGCCAGTCCTTTGCTTTCAGGGACGGATTCAGGAATATCAAAAGGGGGGTCCAAGAAGTTGTAGGTGGGGGAACAAGACGAGGTAAGCGAGCCCAAGCAGCTGGGGTATTTGGGGGAACGGTGTGAGCCTCCCCCACAGATTTTTTTTTTTAATCAGACCAATATCATGGGCATTTTAAGGCCATGTACACTTGATATTAGATGATTTTCTGAGGTCAATAATAAATACTTTTTCATACAAAAACGCCTAAGTACAATACTGCATTAAAGAAAAAATATTAAAATATTCTGATGAAAATGGGGGTCCGGATACCCAGGATCCTCCCTTAGCTTTTCCATGGAATCAAGATTATTGCTAAGTGAATTACAACGCGTTTACTGCAAATTGAATCACTATACATTATGTTTCATAGAAAGTGAAGCTTAAAGCACGTAAAAAAAAAGATCCCGGAAAAAAGTCCCTCAGTAAAAGATATAAACCATTTTAATAAAGTTTGTAGAAGCTCTTGAGATAAGGGTAAGAAAGATTTCCGTCAGACAGCGACGAGTACCTCAGAGCAGTAGGAAATATTTGCTAAAAAACACACAAGAGCCCAAACATTGTATGTATGTATGTATTATGTATGTATGTATTATGTATGTATGTATGTATGTATTATGTATGTATGTATGTATGTGGGCGTGTGTAACCAATAAAGTAATGTGATCAACCCTACTGTAGTGTTACCTTACTTCCACTAACCTAACCTGACGGTGTTTCCTGTTTTTGTTACTTTGTTATATGATTTTTATTGAAGGAGAAAAACTGCCATGTTTGGTAGTGTCAAACTGGATGACAACCTTCTCACATCTGTCCCGGGACGTGTACTAAACTTAGGGTGCACTGAGAAAAGGTGTTCATAGTTCTCCCACTTGGAAACCCAATGCTTCACTACCCTGAGAACAGTAGATAAATATAGGAAAACTCTGACTCCAGGATCTCCCAACCTCATCTCTCTGAAAATAAGCATCCTATTGCTTTGTTGACTATCCTTGATCATACTATTGGTTGTATACATTCATGGTGTATGTATAGTCGCCAACTAAAGTCCTGTCGCCTCTCCTTCTGAACCACGAACCCTGAGATACAGACTCGTTACTCCCAAGCATTTTTGGACACAATAATGCATCAGTGTCTAATGCTTCAGGTTCACGAGTCTGAATCTCGGGGTTCGTGGAGCAGCAGGAGAGGCGATAAGCCTTTTTGTGGGTGACCGTTACTCATATACCTGCATTGATTATACATGCTAAAATTTATACCTGCATTGTCTACAGTATATATTGTACAGTACATGCTGAACTAATTGTGAACTTATTTGAAAATTCTACTGAATATCTATCTTTCTATCCCACTGCCTAATGCGGTGTCACTGATGTGCGTCTCGTGTTTAGCAGGCATGTGTGTTGTAAGGTGTCGGGCAGTAACTTAATGTGGTAAGGGATCTTTATAGACACGACTATAATGGATCTTATAATGTATTCCGTGTATTGATCCCAGATATCATGGCTTATATATATATATATATATTATCAACAGTAATCCTCGTTTATCATTCTGTTTGGTAGCAGCGCGTTTGTTGAACACACACACACACACTATAGCAATGATGGAGTGTGCTCTTTGGTAACAAGTTACGTTGGTCCCCTGTTCACATTAGTGTCACTTATCTTCAATACTTCTTGTCTTATCTGCAAGTTATGAACCTTCGTGCCTGACGTGTGTCCCCGGGAGCGTCAGTTATCATAGTGTTCCTCATATATACCACCGTAGTGACCCTTGAACCGCGGAATGTGTCAATGTACTATCATAGCTCTCTCTCTATTCTGAGTTATCTCAACCCGCACTTTTAACGTACATTGTTTGTATACGGTCCTGCACTGTCTAAGTGCATCGGAAATGCATATATAAAATACAGGAACTGCATACAAGGACTAACGAATCCGAAGTATTTAAGCATTTATAAACAGAATATTGCATCAGTGTCTACTGCTTTGGGTCGGGTTCACGAGTCTGAATCTCGGGGTTCGTGACTCAGGAGGAGAGGCGACAGGACCTTTGTGGGTGACTGTACTGTATAATTTAACCTAACCAGAGAAACAAGAAGTACCTGACAAAACCTACTATCCAGGGGATAACAAAACCTAACCTAAACTAACTTTACCTACCCAAAACTTACCTCAATTAACAGATGCAGGAGGATAAAGCGATGCTACTTGAAAGGAGGTGGTGCAGTATGGAGTTTGGAACATGAACCGCGCGAAATCGAGATCTCTTTTTCTTGGTGAGTGTCTGTGTCTTTTACTGCAATACCAAGCTTGGCGATCTTGACGATATAGACAGTCTGAATTACACTTTGGACACTACTGAACTAAGGAGAACACCACGAGACTTAAAAGACGTCAACAGCTGCGGCTTCGTTCTCAAACACTCATTGAATTTCACGCCAGTTCTCCAACGAGCTGCCTTAGCAGACATCTTCCCACTAATTCACTCACGTGTCATCGAGGCTTGTGCTGATTGGCTGAATTAGAAAAAAACAAATTGTATACCTGTGAATTTATACTTTCTGAAGTGAAATAAAAAAAGGAAAAATAACGCGAAAATTATAAATTTAGCCGAAAACACAATCTAATAAAACATTCTTAGTTTGTTGGGTGTATCTCCTTGTATCAATTGTGTTGAGTGTGAGCTGGTCAGTACCACCGTCGCTTTCTTCCACACAATCAATTTCATCCGTTTTCTATGTCTAAGAATATCGGCTATAACTTAATCCTTCTTCGTGTACTGTTTCTATCGTCTTTTTCCTTCTTTCAAGAGTAATAAAGAATGGTCACATTTATTTCTTCTTTTTTATCTAAACTACCTATCACTATTATTTTCAGTGATGATATGCAGAGTTGTCCAGCCATGTGTTTGTTTGTCAAATAACTGGAAGACTTCTCCAATAGGTGTTGTTGTTGGTTTGGGTCTCTCTTTCATAATATTTCTGCTCATAATTTTACCTAATGGATGTAAACGCTGCTTCGTGCTTTATTAAACTTCATTGACTTTTCATTATCTTGGCGTTAGTTATAGTATTCTTATTCAGGTTACTCTAATAAAGTATCATAGTATGCGGCCACTGGCGAAGAAGAAAAAATAATCTGATGAATTGAAGCAGTGAACAGGCAATGCTCTAATAATAAGTTATTAGGGTTTTGCCTACTGGACAAAGGTGATCCACCACTGGATCCTACTACTACATGAGGAGACCGGAAACTGCCAATTACCAGAAGAATGGGGGAAATTATGAAGGTATTCATTGAGGATTGGGCTGAAATTGGCTAACATGATGTACGACAGTCGAGATTTGACCGATGTCGAAGGCAGCAAGGCCAAGCCAGGCTATGTTCGTACTGCCACCCAGGGAAGTTGCTTTATGACACATCAGTGAAATGTGCACATTGGAAATATTTCCCCAACGTTATCACAGCGGTCGTAGCTAGGCCACATTAGTTGTTAAAAATTGTGTAACTATTATACTGTACTTGGGGTAATGCTATCAAAATATCTTATATTGGCTATCTCTAAATAGCTGCTCCATTTAAAACCTTATGATTCAGTTTATAGGCTTATCATGACAAAGTTCTTCATCATGAAGTCGTATGCATCTCTCACAGAGTCATCAAGAAACACTGGACAAAGGACCCTCCTGGAAATAAGCAGCTGACGGCTTGGTCAAGTTTGTCTTACTGTTTACCATTGTGGTTTACCTGCACTGTCTCGACAGACAGGTAACTGCATACTCCTACGGCCTACATACACCCGACATATCTATATCTTTATGTTCATGATGAACTGTATAGTTACATAATTTATAAACAAGCTTATACAATTATAAACCTACATGACAATTAAACTGAAAAATAATTATCATATCTTTTAGTTTAACGGGAACGTTAATACAAGTGCTCCTTTGTTACTGTGAGGTGGTCAACTCGGGGCAAGTTTTTAGTGCCTCAATGTGGTGCAATACTCTTACTCAAGTTACCTCACCAAGAGGTAATTATACGAGTTATATTCAGTATCTGTGCCGTGTGGCACTCGTGACATAAATGACAGAATGGATAAAAGTAAACAACAATTGACATGTATAAAAAATATCATAATGTATTTTGTCCTTAAAAGGATAGAAATATATCACATATACAGAAGACCAAGCGCAGTAAAACCCACGCAAAGAATCCACCAGCACAGCTGAGGGAAAGAAGTGATTTAACGCTAAAGTAGCATTAAAAGTGCCATTTGATAATGAGGTAAATGTGCAATCCATTGATATGCGAAGAAACCCCTAGAGGCTGACCACCTTAAGTCAATATTACGAGGAAGCCTTCAGACAGCATCATGAAATAGACCGAGACAATACACTGATGGCTTCAACAAGAGAAGTATTTATAAGAAACCGTATGTGGAGTGTCCTCGGTGGGTAAGTCGAGTCCGACTAGCATTGCCATTGAATAAAATGATTGTCTCTACAGAAGCTCGCAGCTTCGTGACTCCAGCTGCACTATCTTCAAAATGTTTACATTTTCTCGATTCTCTTCCCCAACATCTTGAGTTGTTCCCGCACCTCGTTAGGCACATCGTCGCCAACTTGTTCGTCAAAGTACTTAGCGATGTCGCGCACTTCCTGCTCCCAGAACTCCTTAGGAAGGCTGAACAGCTCATCCATATCAACGTTCTCGTGTTCCAGGCCATCCATGTTGATGGAGGACGCCTTTGGCAGGAGTCCTACGGCGCTCTCTTCTGCCACGTCCTCACCGTCAACACGCTTCAGGATCCAGTCCAAGACGCGCACATTGTCCCCGAAACCTGGCCAGATGAAGCGTCCCTTTTCACTCTTGCGGAACCAGTTGACGTGGAAGATCTTGGGAAGAGGCTTGTCTGTGCGGGTCTCCATACTCAGCCAGTGTTGAAGGTAGTGACCGAAGTTGTAACCGAAGAATGGTCTCATGGCGAAGGGGTCGTGCATGATGACCTTACCCTTGTGTTCAGCTGCTGCCGTCGCCTCGGATCTCATGCTTCCTCCCACCATGACGCCGTGCTTCCAGTTGAAGGCCTCGTACACCAAGGGCACACCTTGAGGACGTCTTCCACCGAAGAGAATGGCAGAGATGGGTACGCCCTTAGGATCTTCCCAGGCGGGGTCAATGATGGGACACTGGCCGGCTGGGGTGCAGAATCTGGAGTTGGGGTGAGCGGCTGGCTTGCCAGATTCTTTACTCCAATTTGTATCTCCCAGCCAGGATGTGATGGTGACGTCGTTGTCAATCTCCTTCTCCAGGCCCTCCCAGAACACACCTCCATCACTCGTCTTGGCAACATTGGTGAAGAGTGTGTTGGAGAGAACCGTCTTCATGGCTACAGGATTAGTGTGCATGGAGGTGCCGGGAGCCACGCCAAAGAAGCCATTTTCAGGGTTGATGGCACGCAAGACACCATCCTCGTCAAATTTCATCCAAGCGATATCATCACCCACGCACTCTACTTTGTAGCCGGGCAGAGACGGTGTCATCATAGCCAAGTTGGTCTTGCCACAGGCAGAGGGGAAAGCGGCAGCAATGTACTTCTTGATGCCCTCAGGGTTGGTGATGCCCAGGATGAGCATGTGTTCAGCCAACCAACCTTCACGTCTGGCAATGTTGGAACCAATGCGCAGAGCAAAACACTTTTTGCCCAGTAACGAGTTGCCTCCGTAACCCGAGCCAAAGGAAACGATCTCGTTAGTGTCGGGGACGTGGGTGACGATGGTTCGGGCGGGGTCACAGGGCCAGTTGTTAACAAGAGTCTTCTTGAGGGGCAGTGGACAACCAACTGAGTGAAGGCACTTGACGAAATCTTCTTGATCCAGAGTTTCCAGCACCTTACCGCCCATCCGCGTCATGGTGCGCATAGAGGCCACAACATAGGGAGAGTCTGTGACCTCAACGCCGATCTTGGAGAGCGATGAACCTACGGGTCCCATGGAGTAAGGCACGACATACATGGTCCTGCCAGACATACAGCCGGGGAAACGTTCCTGGACGGCGCTTTTCAGATCCTCATAAGACATCCAGTTGCCCAGAAGGCCCTTGACGCCTTCCTTAGGGGTAGGAATGGTGTCTCTTCGGTTTTTGGTCACAATGAACGTTTTGCTTTCCACGCGAGCAACATCTCCGGGGTCAGTGCGAGCCAACCAGCAGTTCTTGTACTTGGGCAGATGCTCGATCATGCCCGCTTGTTGCATCACGTTCAACAGGTGGCGCAGCTCACGTTCACTGCCATCACAGATGTGCACGTTCTCTGGTCGACAAAGTCTGGCGCTCTCCTCCACGAACGTCCGCACCTGTTGACAAAATTACGAACATTACTGTGTGGTGCTTAATAAGTTAACGTATATTGCTTATAAGACAATATATTCAAGAGTAAATTCTAACAATAATGTATACAGTACAAAGAGAAGGTAAAGCTGTTGAGACTGACCTTGGGCTTCAGGTCGGAGAGTTTGCCATGAATGACAGTGAGGCTGCGAGTCTGGAAGTCGAGGTTCTTCTTGGCTGCCTCAGAGGCGACCCTGGAGGCCTCTGCCAGCACACTGCTCAGTCTGGGGAAAAACAAAACACGTTTAACAATTTGAACTCTCCTCAACTATCATACACTGTCAAAACATAAAAGTACATGAACATATCAAAGTACGAGTCGCATGTGAAGAAGGTACTCGTAGTATATATAATTACTACCAGCGTCAACATTTGCCGAGGTAATTGTTCTACTGGCTACCTCTGGGTAATTCACCACAGAGTCGCTGCATGAACCACATCTGCTAGCGCCGCAGTGAGGAAGCATCATCCACCATTGGCAGATACATGGCGAGTTGTCACCCATGAAGTGCTACAGGATGCCCGGCTGTACATCAAATGTAATTTCTTGTTAGAACTTCAATAATCTTAAAGCTCTAAGAGGATAAAACACCAGACCACTTTTACCTGAGACACAGGAAGCTACGACAGCCCACGACGAACATCATTCTGCCGGCGTACAAATTCACTGCGACGTTTTCACTACACACATTCACACTTCAACACTCCTATGGTCGGTACACAAACTTGACGACTTTTACTGCACACACACGAGCTGATGCCTTCACTATTCGCTAACTAGTACACAACTGACACGCACACAATCCTCTTTTATAATGCTTTACTGCCTCTCCAAAGGGCAGTTGTGGGGCCCTGACTAAGACCAGGAAGAGGACACCTCAACTAGTCACCTACGTAAGAAACATGTGACGAACGAACAAGGAAAACGAGAAGTGTGGGACGTGAGGAGAATAGGTGAGAGATGGGAGAGAAAGGTGAGGGATAGATAAACAGTTGAGAAAGAAGGAGAGAGAGAGAGAGAGAGAGAGAGAGAGAGAGAGAGAGAGAGAGAGAGAGATATATATATATATATATATATATATATATCAACTTTTCTATTATAAACAAAACTCTTAACATTTTGTGAACAATAACACAGAAGACGGTCATATGTTCCGGTGCTCTCCCTGCCTCGCTGGGTCACAAATTTCTAGGATGGCTCACAAAATGCTAGCCTGGGTCACAAATTAGTAAGCTGGGTCACACGTTACTTAAGTGAGGGTAAGGGAGAGGCGAGGAAGGTGGGGGGAGGGGGGGAGAAGGAAGGAGGGTGGGTAAGGTCACCGTTTTAAGTCAGGTGTTGGGAACTTTAGGAACTTTCCACCTCTGCACCTCCTCGGTTCCCAGCCTCTCCCCGCCTCCCCGCCACCTAACCCATTAACAGTTATTTTCTCCGTTACACGTCTACAGGACCCGATAATCTAGATGCTGTTGATTAAAATGTCAAGTTGACCAGGTGTGGGAGACAGGTGTAGAGCGGTGGGTAGCTGCGGAGGTGTGGTGGTGGTGGGGGGGGGGCCAAGTCTGGAGGTGTAGAGGCAAGTGTGGAGGTGGTAGGCAAGTGTGGAGCTGGGAGGGTAAGTGTGGAAGGTGTAGGGGCACGTGTGGAGGTGTAGGGGCAAGTGTGGAGCTGGGAGGGTAAGTGTGGAAGGTGTAGGGGCAAGTGTGGAGCTGGGAGGCAAGTGTGGAAGTGTAGGAGCTAAGTGTGGAAGGTGTAGGGGCAAGTGTGGAGCTGGGAGGCAAGTGTGGAAGTGTAGGAGCAAGTGTGGAAGAAACGGCCAACTAAACAAAGTGCAGTAAGGAGAGTTGTTCCCACAGACTTGCTCACTAAACTATACTACACCATTATAATATACGGAAACAGTTTATATGTACTGTACTACAATTCATGACAAGTATAACAGCAAAGCATCTCAGACAAAAATGGACAACCTGCATTACTACTGAGAATATAATAAATATGACTACTAACACATATATACTATTTCAGTAATAACATCAATAACAATTACAAATTATGAGAAATACAACTCGCGAATATTTATCTAGTGAATCACAAGCATCCAACATAAGCCAGGTTCGTGTGCTAATATATGTACCTCTGCCTACTAGAGTCACTATGAACACTCCTGACGGCCTATACATCACAAAATTACACTAAAATTATGTTCTTCCATATTGTCAATGTCTATTAGGTGAGAGTTAGAGCACAAAATCAGCCGAGAGATTAGTCTGGCGAGGGACTGGCCTGGTCTCGCCCAAGGCCTTTGTCTATGCTTTTGCGTATACATGTTCACCTCTTCGCTTTGTTCCTGACCAAAGACCAGCTGTGTTCTTTACTACTGTGACGTACACTAAACAAAGACCAGCTGTTCTTTACTACTGTGACGTACACTAAACAAAGACCAGCTGTTCTTTACTACTGTGACGTACACTAAACAAAGACCAGCTGTGTTCTTTACTACTGTGACGTACACTAAACAAAGACCAGCTGTTCTTTACTACTGTGACGTACACTAAACAAAGACCAGCTGTTCTTTACTACTGTGACGTACACTAAACAAAGACCAGCTGTTCTTTACTACTGTGACGTACACTAAACAAAGACCAGCTGTTCTTTACTACTATGACGTATTGATTTAGCAACTTACACATTACGTTAGTGTATAATCTTACAATCTTAACATGAAACATTAATAATTTTAAAACCAAACAACCTATATGCGCCTGACTGACAGGAGCATAATCAAAAATTTATAAATCGTAAAAGTCTTTATTTAACTATGACAAAACTACAAATATAAAGTAACCATTAAACATCTATAAAAAAATTCAGAATAAATTAGTCATTCACTCTTGACTATCTTACACAACAAGAACCACACAGTTACTAAGGCAGTACCATTTGGTTACTTTACACCCACCAGTAAACTTAACTTGTACTAGTCACTTGTTATATCGTGAAGTTAAGACACTCGATCGGTATACCGGTTAAACCAATCTTACTGAATCAATATATAAGTCTCACAGGGACCCACCTGGCCTCAGTCATGTTGTTGGCAGAGTTGTCAGTAGATAACACCATGTTGACGATGTTTGTTGGTGGTGGTAGAGATGGTAGAGTTATTGGCTCAAGTAGTGCTCAGCTTTGACCATTGCTAGTCAGCCTCGTTTGACAAATGGAAGTTGAGTGGCGCTCCCCTGTGGGTCGAGGGTTTATATTGGCCTCCGCTGACACGCGCACTCCCCCTACCGCCATCCTGACGTCATGGAGACATTGGACCGCGGACTTTGAGCTGTATAATCTACAGTACATCTCTCTCTCTCAAACTACCACTGCTGCAACGAACTTACTTTAGCAATACATCTACGTTAATAAATACCCATTTTAAAATAAAATAAATTATTTACCTATGAGTGTATTTATGTGATATATATGTAAAAACTATCACGCTTGGTTACTTCTACAGAAACGAGTGGAAACTGCCAGGATAGCTGGAGCGCGTCAGTAGCTGGAGCGCTGCGATTGGTTAGGGGTAACCGAGCCCCCAAGATCCTGGGCGATGATTGGCTTGCTGATACACACCTCCATGATGCGCATGGGCGTTGAAGTGACGCATCATACACACTTTACAACATAAGATACTGGTTCATAATTATGATCTCATCCGGGGGAAACATATCCAAGATTTCCCTGCAGTTTGAGCAATTATTGAGACAGTTCATGATCCGGGAACTACGATAATGCGGATAACTTAAACCAGTAAATATTGTATCTCGAACATTGCAGTTTAAACATAAAATAAAATCTCCTGATGACACACACACACACACACACACACACACACACACACACACACATGTAAAGACTAAAGCTAAGGTGCTACAGTTTTTACCTTTTCCTATGTGTTTCCTGAGTTTTATCTCCGTGTTACCAATGTGGTTCTGAGCCCCTGCTACTATGATTACCCTAAATGTAAGTAAATCGCCCTGAAAAAGAAGTATATATTTGGTCGTGATTTTTATATAGGAAGATAGAGAAAATATAAGAATACTAAAACATGCAAAACAATGACGAAGCCTAACCTAATCTAACGAGAGAAAGCAGAAGGACCTGACTTAACCTTACGACTCTCACACATAATCAGGAAACAAGACTTCCCCCAACACAAAGTAAAATGACTTTCCAAACTAAAGGAACTAAACCTAACTATGTCTTGCCCTAGTTAGGCCGCACCTCGATTATGCGGTTCAGTTCTGGTGCCCTTATTATAGAATGGATATCAATTCACTAGAGTCGGTGCAGCGAAGAATGACAAAAATGATTCCGGGACTTAGAAACCTTCCATATCAGGATAGGTTAAAGAAACTTAACTTGCATTCCCTAGAAAGACGAAGAGTGCGGGGAGAAATGATAGAAGTATTTAAGTGGGTGAAAGGAATCAATAAAGGGAATATAGATAAAGTTCTCATAATATCCGAGCAGGATAGGACTCGGAGCAACGGATTTAAGTTGGATAAGTTTAGGTTTAGGAGGGAGATAGGAAGGAACTGGTTCACAAATAGCGTGGTGGACGAGTGGAACAAGCTTAGCAACTTTGTAGTAAGTGCTGGAACTCTGGAAAGTTTTAAAAGGAGGCTAGATAGATTCATGGATGATAGAGAGTGGTAGTAACTCTCGACAGGAGCTGCCATGCACAGGCCAACCGGCCTATTGCAGACTCCTTATTTTCTTATGTTCTTATGTTCTTATATATATATATATATATATATATATCAGGTGCCTACAAAAGAGCTCAGGCTCTCAACTGGCTCAGTTATGTAAATATTGTTATTATTATCCACTCTGTAACTGCTTTTCTGGCTAAATAAACTGTTTCAATTCAATGCAAAAGGTTAGGTTAGACAGCGGCACCCTCCCTCCCTCCGCCAGCTGGCTTAGCAACACTCGGGTTTTCGCCATCCCTCCCCCAGTCCACCTATCGCCCCCCTCTCCTCCCCATCCCCAAGACCACCTAGATTCCCCTCCCTCTACCCCAGTACAACAACATTCACCCCTCCCCTCCCCTCCCCTCTAGTCCTCCTCTCAGTCATTCCTCCACACACACACACACACACACACACACACTTGTATAAAATCTCCCTAGCCAACTCAGCCACTCCCGCCATCCTCCTCCTCTACGCCACCACCACAACTCAGCTGCCCCCACCCCCACCACAACATCCCCCTCCTCCCAGCCAGCGAGAGGCGCCAGTAAGTCTAGGCAGTTACTAAAGGTTCCGTCGTTGCCAAGTTAAAGCCCAAGATCATACGCTTGTTGCTTGTGTGTGTGTGTGTGTGTGTGTGTGTAAGGTAGTGGTGTACTGTAATAGTGTACATTGGTATTGAGTAGTAGTATAACTGTATACAGTATGTACTTGTTTATGTACCTGTTAGCTGTACCTGTTCTTGTACTTGTTCACACACACACACACACACACACACAGGTTCGTACACTGGTAAAAGGACGTACCCAACTGATTAACTTCACGTAAACGAGATACCTTAACCAGATACGATCACTTAGCGCCAGTTAAGAGACTACATTAACGTACAGAATCTTTTCAACGAGTTCAATGTTAACGTTGTCTGGTTTTCGTTGAAGATATCTAGTTAATGTAGAAGAATCTCGGTGTAAATAAACAGATATTCCGTAAAATAGTCCCATAGGGTTTACACAATTGGTTCGATATGTATAGAGACAATGCAGGTGTATTGTTTAACATGTATATAGACAACATATGTATACAGCGAATATAGACTATACATATATATACAATTTCCAATGTACTTAGGGCGGGTTGACAAACAATGTACCAAGACGTTGCAGCTGTACAAAGAATGATGTACAGTGATCATTATAGTTTTATTGAACACTCTTTCCGTGTATTCTTATGTGTTCATTTATGGAAATTTAGTGTTAGAAATCCTTGAGAATAGCGACTTAGACACGTTAGGAAAATGTGAATATAGTGACTCTAGAATTTTTAACGCGTCATTTGGCGTCTCCTCTGCCTCTGTGTTGTGGTATTGACCCCTGGCCTTTATATATCAAGAGGCTATCGTAAATATAAAGGTATAGTGTAATTATATATCAAGGTCCCACTCACTCTATCGTTCAACCAATGATTATGAAAACACATCTCTAGCCTCAGATACAGCCATAGTCGTAGCTGAAGTTAACTACAGTACAATAATTAGGTTGCCGAGGTTACTTTTCATTAATGTGTCCCAGGTTCAATCCCAACCCCGGGACGAAAGTGAGAAGGGTATTATACAGTGTGACCCTATACAAGTTTTCCCAAGGGATTCTGGTTTCCCCACCGTTTCATACTGTACTAAACACTAGCCAATAAAGGTCATACCATAGAAACAAAGACCAAACTAAGTGACCGACCAACAGACTGACTAGTAAGTTGAATCGTGAAATGATAAATAAAAGAAGGAAAAATTTCACCACTGGGAGTGTCTTGGGCCCTTGGGACAAACTCACAGCTGAGGAACGTTTGTGTGAGAGATCTGAGAACTGGGCAGGGCACCAGAGATGGTCAACAGGATATGGTGTAACAAGTATGTACAGTCGTGGTTAAGTGACAGACTCCTTCGTAATACACTAGGTTAGGTTAGGGGAGGGGAGGTTAGGTTAGGTTAGGTTAGGGGAGGGGAGGTGACTGATTCTTCCGTATTACACAAGACGCCAGATTCTCAGAAGACAGAGAGTTAAAGTTTTCCTTAAATATTATGAGTTGGAGACGCTTCTGTTATCTTAAAAGACTCTAAGACTCAAAATGGTACTCAAGCTGCGACTCTACACTCATCTTGGGACTCAAGCTGCGACTCTACACTTAAACTGGAACTCTTAACTCAAGTTGGGACTCAAACTGAGACTCTTAACTCATGTTGGGGCTCAAGTTGGCACTGTAGACTCAAGCTGGGACTCTAAACTCAAGTTTGTACTCAAACTGGCACTCTAGACTCAAGCTGTAACTCTGGGACTGAGGTTGTAATGCTGATCACTTGATTGAAAGACGTCAGTGGTAAAGGGCGAAGCTGGTGTTCTTGCTCGGGTGATATTTGAATGTGTGTGTGTGTGTGTGTGTGTGTGTGTGTGTGTGTGTGTGTGTGTGTGTGTGTAGTTTCATTGACATTTCTTTACTCCTCAGTAATGACCTAAAGGGGATAAAAAAATTCAAATAATAATAATAAAAACAGCAACAAAAATAAAAATAATAACATCAACAAGAACAATAAAAACAAGAACAACATCAACACAACAACACTAATCACAATAAAAACATAAAAAAACAGTAATAACAAGTACAATAACAAAGTGTGACCCTCTATAAAGACATCACACGGGGAAGAAGAGCAGGTTAGCCACTGAACTTTGACCTTATATAAAATAGTCAAAAATATAACAGTGTTTAATATATATATATACCAGAGTTATGTGTAATTCATGATGTTAAATTGGATGAGAATAATTTAATATAATCTTTGTTATTTACGTATAATAATCAACTTCCTTTAAAATATCTAGATAAGAAAAGGTTATATAAGGTATCTTGACGGATTAAACCAACTAGTGAAATATTGACGAGGAAATAAAATAGTGAAGTTTATTTATTACTTATTTATAAACAAAGAAGAAAAACGAAAATTATTGTCTCTCTACTTATGAATGAACTTAATACTGAATGGCTAGGAACCCCCCCCCATCCCCGCCTTCTCTTGCCATAACTTCAATACTGACAAGAATTTCATTAAAACGCCATCTGTGTGAGGAAAATCTCTTACTCAATAATATTTGAAGTATTTTGGTGTCTAAGATTTTCAGTAGTAAAGAATATATATTATTTTGTTGAATGAAAAACTTGTAGGACTAATTTTAAGAGTGAGTGAGATTGTAAATGTACTACTGCACACACACATACACGATACACACACACACATACACGATACACACACGACATTATTCTTTAACAATTCTGAACCAAACGAGTATAAATTAAACCTTTATTTTGACTGACGACTAATTAACCTAACTTAACCTCAACTTCCTAACCTAACTTCACTTTTTAGGTTCGGTCGTTAGTTAGGTTAGGACAATGACTATACACGCAGTAGAACGATGCAGGTTAAGTTAGGTTATTAGGTTAGGTTAGAGTTAGGTTAGGTTAATGTTAGTACAGTGGTGCTAATTGCCTTCACTTTTACCAGGAGACCAAGAAAGTTTTGACGTAAGTTCCTATATCGATTGCGCCCGTGATGACGTCAGAGTTGACCCCAGAGGTGGATCCCGGGTGTTGTAAGCCACTCTCTCTCTCTCTCTCTCTCTCTCTCTCTCTCTCTCTTTTCTCTCTCATCCTCATCATCATAATAGAGGCAACACACAACTCTTCATCACACACACACACACACACACACACACACACACACACACACACACACACACACACACACACACACACACACACACACACACACACACACACACACACACACACACACACACACACACACACACACACCAAACACATTCACCACACACCCAACACACACACACACACACACACACACACACACACACACACACACACACACACATTCACCTCACCACACCACACACACACACACACACACACACACACACACACACACACACACACACACACACACACACACACACACACACACACACACACACACACACACACCACTCACCCACACACACACACACACACACACACACACACACACACACAGTTCACCACACCCACACACACACACACACACACACAGTTCACCACCTCCCACACACACACAGTTCACCACACACACACACACACACAAGTTCACAGTATATCCCGGTAACAGCCAAGTCTTCGATCCCTGAGTTGATGACGTCAGAAACTCTTGGAAGCCCCAACCTTAGTCGGAACATTAATTCGGACACTCACGGACACACACAGACCCACACGGACACATATGGACACTCACGGACACACACAAATACACTCGGACACACACGGACCAAAACGGACACATACGTAGACATTCGGGCACATGAAGATAAACGGACACATACGGACCTACATAGATACATACGAAAACACACGGGCACAAACGGACACACGCATGGATACAAGACAGGTGGTACAGGTGTATGACAGGTGGTACAGGTACATGACAGGTGGTACAGGTGTATGACAGGTGGTACAGGTATATGACAGGTGGTACAGGTGTATGACAGGTGGTACAGGTACATGACAGGTGGTACAGGTGTATGACAGGTGGTACAGGTATATGACAGGTGGTACAGGTGTATGACAGGTGGTACAGGTACATGACAGGTGGTACAGGTGTATGACAGGTGGTACAGGTATATGACAGGTGGTACAGGTGTATGACAGGTGGTACAGGTACATGACAGGTGGTACAGGTGTATGACAGGTGATACAGGTACATGACAGGTGGTACAGGTACATGACAGGTGGTACAGGTGGCCTCGGCGTATCGCCCACTACTGCACCACCACCACCACCACCACTACTACCCTGAATGAACCACCTTCTCCCTTCCCCCTGACCCTCTCCCTTCCCCCTGAACCTCTACCCTCACCCTTTCTTCCCTAACCCTCTCCCTTCCCCCTGAACCTCTACCCTCACCCTCTCTTCCCCCTGACCTTCTTCCCTCCCTCGTCTCTCCCCTAATTCCCCCTCTCATCACCCACCCTCCGCTCCCTCCATCACTCCTCTCTCCCACTCTTCCCTCTCTTTCTCTCCCCTTGACGCAGGCGTGATGTAGGTCGCGGGTTTCCAGACATCATGGAATATTCCTCTACTCTCAGCGCTGGTGGGTAGTTTCCAGGATTGGCCACCCTGTTGTTATTGTTGGTGTGTGTGTGTGTGTGTGTGTGTGTGTGTGTGTGTGTGTGTGTGTCCACTCAGGAAGTTCCGCCATGTGTTGTTTCCCCTACAAACGTTTCCAGGTTAAGAGGTTCCTGAGTCAAACTTCCGACCCATATGTTCCATAACCTAACCTAACCTAACCTAACCTAACCCAACTTAAAGACGGTTAGGTTAGTGAGGGAAGGACTTTTACTATGTGTGTGTGTGTGTGTCGCTGATCTACTTCAGGGGTAGTGACCTTGTTCAGTACCGTACTCTGGCCACACCTACTAATATCTCACACGATTTGTTTTTTCTGTCTGTCCGTCTGTCTGTCTGTCTGTGTCTTTTTAGCTTGAGAATAGTGTCTGTCCACCTGTGTGTGTGTGTTATACATCACCTGCCGGCCTCGTCCACACATCTTGAAGGACACTATTAATCACACACACACACACACACACACACACACACACACACACACACACCTCGCCCTGTGACCTCGGCTTGTGACCTTGACCTTGGAGCCGGTAAACAAAGTGGTCTCGTGCGTCACGCTTGGGTCATAAACATGTTTGTATTGAAGGTTTTAATCTAATGGTAAAAAAAAACACGTACTGCACAGGTTAATTAGTAGCCTGACTGTGACACCCTTCTGAAGTTAGGTCACCCAGGATGATTTGACCATTAAGGAAACAGGCAAATATAGTACCCATATTCAAAAAGGGAGACAGAGCATCAGCGTCAAATTACCGGCCGATCAGTTTGACGTCAGTAGTGGGGAAATTTCTTGAATCAATTATTGCAGATAGCATCCGATCGCATCTAGAGAAAAGCAAATTAATCTACGACTCTCAACATGGGTTTACAAAGGGAAAATCTTGTCTAACAAATCTGCTGACGTTTTTTAGGAAAGTCTTCGAGGTAGTAGATAATGACGAAAATTACGATGTTATTTACTTAGACTTTAGCAAAGCATTTGACAGAGTACCGCATCAGAGGTTTCTGAGAAAAACTAAGGCTCATGGTATCGAGGGGAAAGTTTTAAATTGGATAAAATCATGGCTCACCGATAGAACGCAGAGGGTCAGCGTAGATGGTGTTAAATCTGAGTGGGGCCGTGTAACCAGTGGGGTTCCCCAGGTGTCAGTACTAGGCCCACTCTTGTTCATAATCTACATAAACGATCTAGATACTGGGATCAGCAGTGACATAAGCAAGTTTGCGGATGACACCAAAATAGGGCGGCAGATTAATTCAGGGCAGGATGCAAATGCACTACAGGAGGATCTAAATAAACTGCAGGGGTGGTCTGAAAAATGGCAAATGAAATTCAACACCAGCAAGTGCAGCGTACTTAATATTGGAAGAACAAATACTGACAATATATACAGCCTTAACAACATCAACCTAGAGAAGTCGACTTGTGAAAGAGACCTCGGGGTACTTGTAAGCCCGGACTTACGGCCTAGAAAACTGTGCGTTAATGTTCGAAATAAGGCAAAAAGAGTATTGGGTTTTGTATCTAGAAGTGTAAGTAATAAGAGTGCAGAGGTCTTATTGCAACTATATCTTGCGCTAGTCAGGCCGCACCTCGATTATGCGGTTCAGTTCTGGTGCCCTTATTATAGAATGGATATCAATTCACTAGAGTCGGTGCAGCGAAGAATGACGAAAATGATTCCGGGACTTAGAAACCTTCCATATCAGGATAGGTTAAAGAAACTTAATTTGCATTCCCTAGAAAGACGAAGAGTGCGGGGAGATATGATAGAAGTATTTAAGTGGGTGAAAGGAATCAATAAAGGGGATATAGATAAAGTTCTTATAATATCCGAGCAGGATAGGACTCGGAACAACGGATTTAAGTTGGATAAGTTTAGGTTTAGGAGGGAGATAGGAAGAAACTGGTTCACAAATAGGGTGGTGGACGAGTGGAACAAGCTCAGCAACTTTGTAGTAAGTGCTGGAACTCTGGAAAGTTTCAAAAGGAGGCTGGATAGATTCATGGATGATAGAGAGTGGTAGTAACTCTCGACAGGAGCTGCCATGCACAGGCCAACCGGCCTATTGCAGACTCCTTATTTTCTTATGTTCTTATATTCTTATGTGTCAACCTGTGTGTGTTTGTGTGTGTGTGTGTGTGTGTGTGTGTGTGTGTGTGTTTGTGTGTGTTTCATATCAGTAGAATAACACAGACAGTATAGCCAACCCACCTGCACCTTACACACACACACACACACACACACACACACACACACACACACACACACACACACAAGGCCCTGACAGCTATTTTAAATTATTCACGTGTGTTTTATGACCGTGTTTATCTATTTTTAGTTTAAATTCATAGCAACATAGTAGGGTCGAGAACCTATGATGCAGGATATGATGACTAGAATTATGTTGGATCAAATATTTTATGTCGTGATGATTTTAATAGGCTTTATATGTGGTGGTGGTGGTGGTGGTGAGTGGTGGTAGTCAGTGGTGGTGGTAATTAGTGTGTGAGTAGTGATGGTAGTAGTGGTGGTGGTGGTGGTGGTAGTGGTGGTAGTGGTGGTGGTGGTGCTGATGGTGGTGATGGTAGTGGTAATGATGACCAAGGTTTGTGGTGTTGGTGGGCGACTCACACAGAATTGACCTACGATATACTCACTTATTACGTATTTATGATAATTTTCTTGTTTTGTCACATCCTGAATATTTTAGTTAACACATATACACATAACATATATATACTGTGTGTGTGTGTGTGTGTGTGTATACAGTATTTTCATTGTTAGGTTAGGTTAGGTTACGTATGAATCTATTATATATGTACAATAATGCTCTACGATAATTCTAAATAATTATCTATGGACAGTCAGATGATTAAAAAAAATACATAAAAATTATCGCCATTACGCAATTAACCCTCTACAGCGTAACATACTGCTTGAACATTACGCTTGAACCAGTATGAACCCGGACTTAGTTTACATTCATACAGTCCAGAACCTGAGGCGATGGTGACGTCAAGCAGATATTCCCTGAAACTAATGACGGTGTGGTGAAGGAAGGGGGAGAAAGATTGACCTGGATCACACCAACGGGCCAGTTACACACACATCCGGTCAGTGGTACCGATAGCGGATGACGATGCATGACGCTGAGTGAAGATTAGCGGAAAGATTAGCGGAAAGATTAGCGGAAAGATTAGCGGAAAGATTAGCGGAAAGATTAGCCCCCTAGTTGATTTTACCAGCTGATTTAACACCTTAACGCTAACCTAACCTATAACTAAAACGACCTATCCTAATGCTATCCTAAACTAACCAAAACTAACCTAACCTAACCTATTACTAAAACATTCTATCCTAATGCTAACCTAACCAAAACTAACCTAACCTAACCTATAACTAAAACATTCTATCCTAATGCTAACCTAACCAAAACTAACTTAAGCTAACCAAACCAAACCAAACCAACACTAACCTAACCAAACCAGACTGAGGTGATGATGAGTCAACACACGTCATTACCTGTATTGTGAAGGTTTTGACTCACTCTCTCCCGTCCAAAGCCACAACACTGTCTTGGTTAGTGTGTGATAGTGTTGTTTATCTATCTATATTTATATCTATTTATTTTTTACCTATCTATCTATCTATCTATCTATATGTCTATCTGTCTGTCTATCTGTCTGTCTATCTATCTATTTATCTATTGTATCTGTCTATCTATCTATCTATCTATATATCTACTCTATCTATCTATATATCTACTCTATCTATCTATCTATCTACTGTATCTATCTATCTATCCAGTGTTAGTACATAAAGGAACTGTTGAGAGGCGGCTGTGTGTGTGTGTGTGTGTGTGTGTGTGTGTGTGTGTGTTGATCAGTGTATGATAAGACTTGTAATTTACTTGATTCAATTGTTTAGCATAATAAGGCGTATTGACGTTATGTTATTATCATATACAACTTATTATAATGTTTCGTTAGGTCATTAGTTATTTGTGTTATTTTAATATTAGTTTTTTATATTGTAATCTACTTTACTGCATTTTAGCTTCTGTAGCATATTTAAGTAGAGCATTACAGTGCATTACAGTGATAATAACGAGTAGCCTATTACATAAGAGTTGGTGAGGGGCCCTGACATATCACATGACGAGTTGTAGCACAGATCATGGAAGAATATGAAGAAAAAAATAAGAATTACTCATAACATCAGAACACAAGAGCAAAAACCTTCACCTTGGGATGCTGACCACAACACAAGTTATTTATCAGTGTCAAAAAAAATCTCATTGAAATCTTTCCTTTAAGACTCAGCCAGCCAGCCAGCCTCCTCCCCTCACCTTCACGGGACACCTTTTACAGCTCTTTGGCAATATATACAAAAAACCCTTCCCACTTATTCTGGTGTTCTTCTTGGGGGAACCAGCCAGAGACGTCTCGACTGTGTGTGTGATCTTATGAGGTGGGGGAATCAGCCCGCGAGTCTCACACTATACCGGGATACAGTCAGGGCCAACACAGGTCACTGGTTAAGGTTAGGATATAAGTACCTCTGGCAGTATGTTCCTCAAGCAGATGTAAACAAGACTAAATGTAAAGCGTGTGGCCAGACATATGGCCACACACTACGTCCTCGACTGTGTGAAGATAGAACCTTTTAGGGACAGGTCCAAGCATGTGTGTGAAATGGCACAACACTTCATCTCTAATGGCAAGATAGCCAAATACACAATGTGCTTGAATTCTTCTCACGCAAATGTGAAGAACAAAGTGTGAGGCCAGACATACTGCCTCACATGCCTGTACTCACGCATTTGTGAATAAGTTACCCTTTATGTATAGAACTAATCAAATAATGTAATTGAAATACTGTGTAACATTCAGTGCCATAACATCCTGAAAACGGGGGTTAATTATTATGACCCGTTGTAAACTCTACTCTGTAATCCTTTTGCGCTACCGCTCACAGATGAGTGTGGGGTGCACAATAAAGTAGCCGCTGTAAGCGGCAAAATAAAAAATATCAACCCACCACCACCACACCCTGCACCACCACCACCACCACCACCACACCCTGCACCACCACCACCACCACACCCTGCACCACCACCACCACCACACCCTGCACCACCACCACCACCACACCCTGCACCACCATCACTACCACACACTCCTTCCACTACTATCGCCACCACCACCACCACACCCTCCCACCACCGCCACACCCTGCACCACCATCGCCACTGCCACACCCTCCCACCACCGCCACACCCTTCCACCACTGCCACAATCACCACCTGCACAACCTGCTGGGCATGTTACCCTTGTGAACACCACCTACAAAAGGTCAGATATAATGCTGATGGTGCTGGGCAGATTGGCAGGATGGCAGGATGGCAGGATGGCAGGGTGGCAGGATGGCAGGGTGGCAGGATGGCATGGTGGCAGGATGGCATGGTGGTAGGGTAGTGTTACGACATAATCATGACAAACATCTCCAAGGTAAGAATAACTTCCCCATGTTAAAATCTTCTATGTTAACATCTCCCGGGTTAGATTAGGTTAAGTTAAGGTCTCCCAGGTCAGGTTAAGGTCTCTCAGATTAGATTAGGTTAAGTTAAGGTCTCTTAGGTTAGGTTAAGGTCTCTCAGGTTAGGTTAGGTTACGGTCTCCCAGGTTAGATTAGGTTAAGTTAAGGTCTCTTAGGTTAGGTTAAGGTCTCTTATGTTAGGTTAGGGTCTCCCAGGCTAACTTCCTCGAGGCTAACATCTGGAGTACGTCCTTGATATTTCATGTGAGTGAGTCAATACCTTGGTCAGTTTGGTCTAAAAGTTCTTGCCTATCGTGCGTGACCGTGTCTTCCGTGTCTGTGGGTACATGGCGGTGTGTACCAGGGTGTGTGCACGTGAGGGTGTGTACGTGAGGGTGTGTACGTGACTGAGTGTGTCCCCAGTTATGTGTATTGTATGTAGTAGTAGTGTGTGTGTGTGTGTGTGTGTGTACGTGGTAGTATAGGTCCTGTATCTTTATAAAGGCAGGAACAAGTTAACTCTCCCTCTGTAGCTCTACTGATCCATCACTATAGTTTGAGTTATATAATTCTCTCATTTATCATCAAATTTAACAATAAACTTTTGCTAACTTTTCCTTTTAAAGTTGTTCGTTGTCTAAGAACATACACCTTAATCCTGGTATTTAATAACCCTGGTAGTTAAAGGTTATTATATCTAGTGTGGGAGGGGAAGGGCGGTGGTTGCTTCTTGACTGTTAAGGTGATCTTGTTAACAATCTTGGGTGTTTAGTTAACCTTGTAATTGAGCGATTATTAACAACATAGTCGTGACGAGACCTAAGACCTACATCACTGCCCACAACGATAAATAAATAAATAAAAACATGACCGATACACAAGTCTGGTAGGAACAAGTGACGTCATCAACCTTCCAACAAAAATAAACAATTAACCCCTGACCTTTAACACTTAACTTAAGTATTATCAGCTAATTAAGGGTTAACGATGGTAAAACTTACACTCGTGATAACGGGTGTTGTTGGACCAAGAACTGATAACACTAAGAGATACGGTGATGACATAATGATTTCACTTAAGATAACAACATAACTGCGTCAAATCTACCAAGCTCACCTGCCCTATGATAAAGGTCACGTGTGTACTGAGCAACAACCTCCCCCTGTGACGCAACAGTACCTACACCTCATCTCACCTCAACTTGGAAGCTACACGAATCACACACCTCAAACTTAACTGTAAAAACATAAACATATCTCAATAATATTAACACACATTGGACATGATGAAGATTCTAAGAGATTCTAGTATTAATTTCTCCTAATTTGGTATAAAAATCGTATTCAGGTAACTTCCCAATACCCCAAGAAATACTTAGTTTATATACCAGCACAGTTTATGTACATTGTATACATGTTAAACCGATGTGAATTTCTATGACAATTTTACTGAATACATAAACGTCACTCACTTTTGTCCAGCCATTGTGTTACGTGTCAGCCAAAAGCTCAAAGGCTTAGGCAATAATTATTCCTCTTAAATGATGACTTAAGAATACACATATATACAAAAACTGAACCAAGGTTAATACTGAGACTCTACCTTAACCAGTTCACTTTACAGTACACCAGTTAAGTGATAAAATTAAGTCAAAATATCCTTGTAGAATTCGTAAAAAATTAAACGCATATGTAGGATGAAGAACAGCAGCTGTGTATAAATAAAGTACAAGGTATATACATTGTGATGTTTCTTCAATGTGTCTCGTTATAATCAGACCTAAAATAGACTAAATAAAATAAGAGCTGAAATGAACACTGGCTGTAGTAGTTCCGTGTATTATAACATGGTCCCCAACTGTTTAGAGACAACAGGCACAGAATAGCTGAAGGAAGGTATCTGAGAAACGTTTAGCTGTGCTGGACGGAACTTGCCCTACACAATCCTGAGCTGGTAACTACAATAAAAGAACAATATACAGTATTACGGTCAGCAAAATACTGTAAGAATTAATAAGGATGTTGGGCATGACTCAAGCAGTTTACAAATGAATTTAGCACGAAGCAGTGTCGTGGCATAATATACAGGATGTCTCAGAAAAATAAACACACACACACACACACACACACACACACACACACACACACACACACACACACACACACACACACACACACACGTGCCTTACACATTTCCAAGGACATCGCGTGAATACTTGTAGACAACAGCAACATTACCCTCACTTGCCTCACTTGTTGATGTGCGAGGTCTGCAGATGAGGGACAATGTTGGTCTTTGAATACAAACATTCCCCAATATATGTAAGGGAGCGTGTGTGTGTGTGTGTGTGTATTTTTAACACCATAAGTCAGCTGTTTTCTTGTGATAATGTTTATATAACATCCAGCACAGTTGTGATTACACTGTATTATAAATATAGTAAAGGAATTTAAATTTATGCCTATTTGATATTATACGATTCTATTGTACGGTTTTGTTTGAAGAATATTGTTGTTGCTTCATGGGATCCAGCTGCCACGGTTATTAATTATTACTTACTAAATTCCTGTGACAACATAATTTATAAAAAACACATAATAATAATAATAATAATTGTTAATATTATTATTATTATCAGTTTTATTGTTATTATTGCCGTTGTTGGTATCATTGTTATCTTACACAACACACTCAGACGCCACTGATAGAGGCGAGAAGTTTAAGGGGTACGACGTGACAGTGTTACAATAGACTATAGAATATGTGACAAATATTTCGTTATCTAAGCGCTGTGTGGGTCTTTAGAAGTACTGTACCTGTGGCCACCATTTAAGTTACATAATAACCTTGTATGGCGTCAACATATCATAATTGGCATCAACTAAAATTCGAATGGTAATACGTCATCACATATGTCTATTTTTTATTTTTTTTACATTTTCCTCAGCCCAATAACCCCACCATTCGTGACTTGACGAATGGATGTTCTTCTAGAGAGAGGAACGTTTTATTCATCAAGGTCGGATTAATGCAGCCAGAAGGCGATTCTTAAGCCACCTTATTTTTGTGTGATTCATTATCCATGTATAAATTATTTACCTCTCTTAAATCCTACCTAATCCTTCTAAAGGCTATTGAATCCTTGTAAGTTCTTCCTCATCCTTCCTGTGTTACCTACTTCTTTTCAAAGCTATCGAATCCTTTTAAGTTCCCCTCCCCCAGTGTAATCTAATTCTTTTAAAAAACTATCGAACCATTCTAAACGAAAAAATTTCAATAAATAAAAAATCGTCAAACACTGGCTGGAAGAAAATTTTCACATGAAATATTTAGGGTTAATTTGCATGTTGGTTGAACAAAATGCATAGTATATATACAACAACGCTCTCTCTCTTTCTCTCAATTATATAACATGCGATTAAAAGTTAAAAATCTAAATCACTTGCAGAAAGGTTCTTCGTTAACGTCATTTCTAATATTTTTTAAACTCAAATGAAACCAGGAAATTCACAATTACAATGAAACAAAAGATATTAAGAAACGCACCTCCAAGGGCCACAACAGAGCCTCGTACCCTGGCCACACTGGTTACCATGATCAGCACGACCAGGGTACACCACAGGGCGAGGCTTGTGTGTTTTTTGGTGGTGCAACTGTACGAACGCTGGTATAAACCTGCTGTACCATTTCAATTAATATTATTTATGTGGTTAGTCAAACTTCACGTTGAATTCATGCCACAATGATAGTGGCTAATGTTGTGTGTAAAATACCGTACGAGTGTTGAGTTAGAAAGTGAATATTGAGACACACGGCCTTCAATTTGTTTTTCTCGGAAGGTCGTATGATTTAATTTGCTATTGAATAATCATAACTTTCATTTTGCTGCCGGCAAGTGTACCCAGAATGTGTAAAATTTCTATCTAGCAGTTCATTACGTTGGTACCTTAGCTTTTAACACACCACACTGTAATGCTGACGTATCTACTTAATATAAATTAATCTAACACGGCAAGTCTTTTTCATTGTTGTATTTTATCATCTACCCAATTTTTGCTATTGTTTTAAATAATTCTTAGCGCTGAAGACTGTTTTCTGAAAGTTAGTATTGTTTTTATTGCAGCAATAAATGATAACCGAAGTTGACCTGACCTAACCTAACCAAACTGTGAGGGTGATGACGCCTAATAACGTACGATAATTACTTCTTTTTGGGGTAACGAAAACACCTAATAACGTTCAATATTTAGTTAATATCTATGGCATGTTGAAGTGGATGTTAGAAGAAACATCAACTCGGGAGTTGGATATTCCATAAATTTCATGCCAACTCACATAAGAACATAAGAACATAAGAAAATAAGGAGTCTGCAATAGGCCGGTTGGCCTGTGCATGGCAGCTCCTGTCGAGAGTTACTACCACTCTCTATCATCCATGAATCTATCCAGCCTCCTTTTGAAACTTTCCAGCGTTCCAGCACTTACTACAAAGTTGCTAAGCTTGTTCCACTCGTCCACCACCCTATCTGTGAACCAGTTCCTTCCTATCTCCCTCCCTCACACCAGGAGTCACAATGCCATGATCGTGACCTTTGACCTCTATTCCCTGAAAACATCGCAGGCTTTTGGGTTAACTTGGTTAGTATACCTGCCAAGTGTGGACGCTGTAGCACCTACTGTTCTCGAGTTAGCTGCCAACAAACACACGGTACCGGTCACGCAAGCTATGCTCACCCCACATGTTTCCAACTCTTGATAGCGTTTGAGTCTCCTAAAATTCTTAACGTGTATACAGCAGCTTAAAGGATCGGTACACTGACAAAATTACTCTCGACAAAATGCCACAGAAGAAAGTTTTCATCAGTAAGATAATGGATATTTTGTAGCCAATACCCAAAGATATTTAAGTAATTCTCAGTAAGCTACATGACAGCGTTTAGGTTTCTCTTAAAACTCTTAAAGGTAGAATCTCAACTGTATTTTTTTATGTTATCCTTGTACTGTATTGTATATTTATATTTTAGCTAACGTCAACAGTAAACGTCATCGTACAACACCAGGTTTATGTTGGTGTTAATAAAGTCATACTGCACTTGAACAACTTTAAGCGCGT
This sequence comes from Homarus americanus, assembly GCF_018991925.1. NCBI lineage: Eukaryota > Metazoa > Arthropoda > Malacostraca > Decapoda > Nephropidae > Homarus > Homarus americanus. Next base: position 10,841,666 of record NW_024746161.1, read on the forward strand.
ACAGCATTCTACATCATTAAATATACTAGCTAGAGTTTTAACGTACTTTTTTCCCAGTGTTAGGATTTTGCCTATTTATTTTTTACTGTTGATTTCACTTTTGTTTTCGTAGTGAGATTTTCTTTAGTGGGAAATTGCTTGATAGGATTTTTTGTGGCAGTATTTTAAGTCCGTGTATTTTGGTGACTGATGCTGTCAATAGCAACAATAAATACACCCAAGCTGATAAGAGGTGAAATAACAAATAAAATAAATAAATAAATAAATAAATAATCCTGACAACCAAGTGACATCAACACAGAACATTGTCTCACCAGTCAAGATGGCACCAGGCTCCTCCATCCAGGGAACCGTGTTAATGCATTTAATCAGGTCTAAATTATCTGAATACATAATATCTGATCGTTGTATCAAGTCTATTATTTCATTCTGAGTTTAAGAATTTTATTTATTTTTCATCTAAAGTTCTAATTCGTTCGAGTTTTTCTTATTTTTTTACTTGATCTTATTCTAATGTTTAGTTTATATACCAACCATTCACAACCTATTATTTACCACCTGTATGAGACAATAACATTCTCTCTACACCTGCATATGACCATCACCTGACCATCTGGAGAATGTTGGACCCTCAAGCCGCAGGTGGTAGGCGGGACGAGCCAATGTTACGACCACCTGTTCACATTCCTCTATCTTACACTGAACAGAGAGATGGATGGATAGAAAGATAGTTATTTGTTCACTAAAACTGTCACGCACGTTTACATTTGGTTTAGCATGTTTAGAGACTACACAGGTATACAGTTCAGCAGGTATAGACAACACAGGTATACAGTTCAGCAGGTAACAGATTATGCAGGTGTACAGTTCTGGGAGCATGCTTATAAACAACGCAGGTGCACAGTATATTGTACAGCACAAAGACCGTACACCTCAAAGATTTTAAAAGCTGTACAGTAATTTAGTTTTTTTGTGTGTGTGACAGAGAGTAGAGGTGACATTCGTAACTGGCTGGCTGGTTACAGTTTCTGGGCTGCTCACACTCCCTACCGTAACGGAATATTTACTGAACATATCAATATTCATGTTTTTATCTTACTTTTTTGACTTCGAATAAAAATGATTACCAAATACATAATGATGAACTAAGCACTAGGTTTATGAGGCGGTTATATAGGAGTGAACTTTGAATAGTATATTGTCTTCTCATGCTAGACTATTATAACGGGAATTGAAAACAGTATATGTTGTTTTTCCGAGTAAGATATTTCCTCAGGTTGATCAGGATTATTTGACGTTAGTAATAAGTATGTATAGATATACTGTATATGTCAGGACAACGGCGGCCATAAGTGGTGGGTGTTGATCGCGTAAGAACTTGACTCGGGTTTGTGTAGTCAGACGGAAAGTTCCATTGTTCGCTGAGCATCGTCTGTTGAAGTTGTTGGATAGGTAGATAAATATTCAGTAAAATTGTCATATAAGTTTATACTTCTTTCAACGTGTATATAGACAAAATAGGTACACAGTTCAGCAGGTGTACAGACAACGCAGGTATACAGTGCAGTTCAGCGAGTATACATGATTGGTAATTACACTGTAATAGTCACCAAAAATTACAAGAGATATTCGTAGCCAAGTTAAAAATACCGATAATGTGCACTGAACACTAAAGTACCCAAGCAACGAACTTAGATGGCGAGAAAATGTAAGATTTATTTACAAGATCGTTTACGTAAGGCGGGAGGGAATAAAAGGTTAGTGGACTGTAAGGTATTTTATAAAGTCAAACTATTAGTGTTTAGTTGTGCCAAAGATCTGAACATTAAGATAATTTTAATTTGTAATTGCTAAAGAACTTAATTTAATATGAGTTTTGTAAGTTCCAAAGAGTAAATGATGTTTTTGTATACTTACTAGACAAGTTAGTTACAGCGTTTACACGTCCTTTAAGCTTATAATAATTAATATATCCTAATTAATTAATGCGCCTTAAACTACTAGAGAATTTACAATGCTCTACTGTAGCTACTTCGTGGTGGGATATTCTTATCGGTTCTATAATTATATAACGGTGGTAGCTTTTGTTGCCAGGGTGTAGGTGTGGTACTAGCGGTGGTAGGGGAGGTGGTGAGGGCTAAGGGTGGTAGTGGTGATGGTGGTGTGGCGACATTGCAATACGCTCACCACCTACGCAATGGCTGGTGATCGACTGAGCAGGGGTCTCACTTGTTTCCTCACCTGAAGGTCCTTAATAATGTCAAGTGCCAGACCTGTCTCCCTCACAGCCTCCTACTCCTCACCTCTCTATCCGTGTCGGTGAAGTAAGTATTGTACTGCGTATTTTCACGGATTACAGGTGACAAAGGAAATACGCTATCGGGATAATAAGGGCCAGTGGTAGTAAGGGCTAGGGGTGATAAGGGTTAGTGTTGGTGCGATAGGGTTGGTAAGGGCGAGTGGTGTAAAAGGCTACGGGTGATAAGGACTAGGGGTAGTAAGGGCTAGGGGTAGTAAGGGTTATTAGGGGGTAGGGCTAGAGGTGATAAGGGTTAAGGGTAGTAAGGGCTAGGGGTAGTAAGGGCTAGGGGTAGTAAGGGCTAGGGGTAGTAAGGGCTAGGGGTGGTAAGGGCTAAGGTTAGTGAGGGCTGTGGGCACTACATAGTACCCTGAAAACGCAACACGAGACACACAACCTTGAATGGTCAGTGCCCTTTACACACACACACACACACACACACACACACACACACACACACACACACACACACACACACACACACACACACACACACACACACAAACAAAAAGACTCAACCATATCGCAAAACCTCAGAAAATAATCACCAAAAGTTCACTTAACACAAATAATTCTGGTAAGATTCATTAACTTTTACTTTATCTTCATCTTAAGTGAACGTATATAAGTCTTAGTATATTTTCACGGTATATTTTCATGGTGTTACATTTTAGATTTTAATCAAAACAAATTAGGTGAATTAATCTGAGGTTATTTATTAGTATTATTATTATTATTATTATTATTATTATTATTATTAGCGTGATGATTCGCGTGAATGTTCGTAGTAAAACAACAATATTTTCCTCGCATATCAACACGTGAGGACAATGTTGTTATAATGCAATAGTATTCACGCGATCGCCATGAATATATATTATACAGTGGATTTAAATTGTTTTTTTAAGATACCCCTAAATATCTTCACTTACGTATGAGAAATGAGACTGTGGTAGCCAGATATCGTAAGTGTTGTTGAGGATTATTGTAAATTATAGGCGGCATCTTACTACAAGGTCCTACACTTCACTACCTAATATGGCGGCTAGACTAACATAACATTTCTCCTCTCACACACACTGAATTATTTTCTTTTAATTGTTATTTACTTATAGTCAAGGAAACTCTACCAACCAGTATATCCTTATTATTCATTAAACACACACACACACACGAAGGACGCCTCAACACACCCTAGAGAAAAGCCTGAGATACCCACCCTAGGAGACCCCACCTCGGCCTTGTGGTCCCGCTACTCCATCCCTCCCTCCCTCACCACGGGCCAAGGCTACTGGTACACCTCTCTCTCTCTCTCTCTCTCTCTCTCTCTCTCTCTGTGCTTTATCTACTTGTGGTCGAGAACACACACACACACACACACACACACACACACACACACACACATCCTTGACCACCGAAGGGTCAAGACGTACCTGGCGCTCCTCTCGGAGCAGCCAGGTCAACTGTTAAGTTGGCCCATACCAACCCCTCCCCTGAACCCTCCTCCCCACCGGAATATCAACATGTTCTCGCCAGAAGTTACCATTTCATTTAGGAAAGGAATGGAACCAGTGTTAAACAGAGGTGAACAGTGGTGAACAGTGCTTAAGTCAGTGAGAACAACTCAACAGTAACAGTTGTACCCAAGTTAACCTTCACACAGTGAGGTCCCAGGTACCCAGTGATAACGGCCCGTGAGACCCAACAACCAGCGATGTGTTAATCCGTCTACGATAGGAAGGCCTGGAACCACACCTCACTCATATAACACCATCTGTGAGGGAATTACTACACCACGTGAGGCCCCTCATAACACCATATGTGAAGGAGTTACTACACCACGTGATGCCCCTCATAACACCATCTGTGAGGGTATTACTACACCACGTGAGGCCCCTCATAACACCATCTGTGAGGGAATTACTACACCACGTGAGGCCCCTCATAACACCATCTGTGAGAGAATTACTACACCATGTGAGGCCCCTCATAACACCATCTGTGAGGGAATTACTACACCATGTGAGGCCCCTCATAACACCATCTGTGAGGGAATTACTACACCACGTGAGGCCCCTCATAACACCATCTGTGAGGGAATTACTACACCACGTGAGGCCCCTCATAACACCATCTGTGAGGGAACTACTACACCACGTGAGGTCCCTCCTAACACCATCTGGGAAGGAGTTACTACACTACGAGTTTGCTGTTCAACACCTACAATAATCTATATGTTCACTGTATGTTCCTTTACCTTTCTCTAATGAAGGCTTTTGTTAAACCACCAATGTATGTAATAAGTCATTTATGTCCAATGTATATTTTCAGCCTTCGGGCTGCAGAACTTTTTCAATAAACCGTTAATTATTATTATTATTATTATTATTATTACACACACACACATAATTCTAGGGTTGTAATCCTGAGAGAGAGGCAGTAAGGAGAGAGAGACAGAGATAGGTAAGTGAGTGAGGGATAGAGAGAGGCAAATCAGAGTGAGAAATAGAGAGGTAAATGAGAGAGAGATAGATAAATGAGGGAACGAGAAAAAGGTGAGAAAGAGAGAGAAATATAAATGAGAGAGAGAGAGAGAGAGAGAGAGAGAGAGAGAGAGAGAGAGGCGTAATATTACCACAACTTGTTCACCTTGATTTTCATTTCGATAAAAAAGGTCATATTTTTTGTCTGTCTCTCTGCCTGTCTGTCTGTCTGTCAGTGTGTGTAATAAAAGTAATAATAAAATTAACGGTTTATTGAAAGCGTGGCAGCCGGAAAGCTGAAAATATACAGTTACATAATTGGGGAATGGGTCACTTGATTGACAAATAATATACAAGTAACATGGTGTAAGTGATACAAATATGATATATAATAACTAGGTGGGGAGAAGGTCATACTACAGGGCATTCCAACGTAGAGACAGTGCCAAAAGGTAAGACTGACTGGGTTGATTACGAGTTGTTGGTAATTATGTTTACAGTGGTTGGGACTGGACTGTTCTTATAGAGATCAGTAGGTGCTCGTATGGGCTGGATGCAGTTGTGGTGTCGAACAGCAATTTGCGAACGAGGGATCTCGGGTGGAAGTAGGAGCCGGTGTCGAGGATGGTGCAGAATCTTATCACCAAATTTGCAGATGAGGTCGTGGTGATGGTCAGAGAGAGCCGAGAGGGTCGGTGTGTTGAGCGTTTCTTGATATGTGGGGTAGGAAGAGGAGAGAATAATCTTGCATGTTCTCTTCTACACGGCTTGGCGTCCGTCACTAAGGAAGTCTGTAAGCCATGGTATAAGACTTCTCCGAAACCCGAGGTCGATAGCTTTATTTATGATTAAATTGTGGTCGACGAGGTCAAATGCTTTGGTGAAGTCAATGAAGGCGACAGTCACAGACGTTTTTCGTTTTTCCAGATGGCGGTATACTGTATGTAGTCGAGAAAACTGACAAGACAGTGAGTGGTTGAGGATGTTTTCGTATTGCCAAATTGCTGAGGATGTACGGCGCCTGCAATATCAGCATAAGCCCAGTCAAACACGAAACTTTCGCAGATTAAGCTCTGTGTGTGTGTGTGTGTGTGTGTGTGTGTGTGTGTGTGTGTGTGTGTCTGTCTGTCTGTCTGTCTGTCTGTCTGTCTGTCTGTCTGTCTGTCTGAGTGTGTGTGTCACCCCAGAAAGATGCGGCTCAGTGAATTTATCCTTCTCTTGATTCATTGTCACACACACACACACACACACACACACACACACACACACACACACACACACACACACACACACACACACACACACACACACTCCTTTATAACACCAGTTAGGACCAGTTTACAAAGAGAAAGAAACTCCACCCTACAAACCTATCCAGAAATAAATCATTGACCAATCACCTCGACAAAACAAAAACCCTAACGTAACCAACACCAATTTCACAACTTTAATAACATTATGGTGTATTTATTAATGCTTTTATTTTTGTACTGCTATTGTTATTAACGTTATTGTATGTTTATGTATTTTTTTGACCTGATCGAAATATAACAAACAAAAGAGAATCGTTTTGTGTAGTCAATTGTTTTATGACGTCAGAGGTTATAGAGTTTATTGTTGGTTTTGTCTACATCTACCTCACTGTATCTCCGCCTATCTCGCTGTGTCTACTTCTACCTTACGTTTTCTACATCTACCTCGCGTTCTCTGCGTCTACATTTACGAAAATTCTGTCACGTGGTCCCAAGTATCTTGGCACGAAACGGGATGCCCACTGTCCACTGCCTTGCCAGCCCGAGGAATGTTTTTCTGTGTGTGTGTGTGAGTGTGTGTGTGTGTGTGTGTGTGTTTCAGTCTGATCAATGATTCCCAACATCTGATCAATGATTCCCAACATGACTTCAGAAGTGGGCGTTCATGTCTAACTAAACTATTAACATTCTTTTTAGCTGTTTTCGAATCAGTGGATGACGGGCACGATTATGATGTGGTAAACCTCGAATTAAGCAAAGCCTTCGACAGAGTCCCCACGAAAGACTAATACGAAAAGTGGAGGCTCATGGCATTGGAGGAGATACTCTACAATGGATTACTGCTTGGTTACAGGACAGGAAACAGCGAGTAAGCATTACCGTCACTAAATGCGAAAGGGGTAACTTCACTGGTGGAGTACCCCAAGGCTCAGTACTTTGATCATTACTATTTAGTTATATACATAAACGAAATAGATAAAAAGCGTAGACAGCAACATAAGTAAATTTGCGTAATTAAATCTGACGAGGACTCCGCAAAACTACAGGACAATCTAAATAAATTTTTCGAATGGTCTGAAAAATGGCAAATGAAATTTAATGTGAACAAATGTAAAGTACTTAGTTTAGGAGATGTAAACAGAGAAACTAGATTTTAGATGAACAACGATGTTATAGAGAAATCTGACTGTGAGGAAGATTACGGAGTAATGATAAGTAGGAATCTTAAACCAAGTCAACAATGTGTATTTACTCGAAACAAGGCTAATAAAGTACTTTGGTTCATATAAAGGAGTGTTAGTTACAAGACTAGCGAGGTCATCCTAAAACTATACTTGCGCTTGTGAGACCTCACTTGGATTACGCAGTTCAATTCTGGTCACCGTATTACAGAATGGATATAGAATCCTTGGAGAATGACAAGACTAAACCCGGGCATTAGGAACCTTGAGTACAGAGACAGGCTAGAGCATCTTAATTTGCACTCCCTAGAGAGACGTACAGTGAGGGGTGATATGATTGAGGTGTATAAATGAGAGTCATTGCTAAACAAAGGGGACATAACAAAGGTACTCACACTATCCAACCAGGAGCGAATTCGTAACAATGGTTTTAGACAAATTTAGATTTAGGTAAACATTGGTTTGGAAATATAATAGTAGATGAGCATGGAACAAGTTACCAAACATCATCAGTAACTCGAATACGCTGGATGGTTTCAAACACAGGTTGGGTGGATATATGAGCGATAGGGGTTGGGTGTATGAGCCAAGAGGTCCGCTACGGTTTCCTCCATTCTTATGTTTCTGTCTATGTGTGTGTGTGTGTGTTTGTCTGTTTGCGCGCGTGTGTGTGTGTGTGTGTGTGTGTGTGTGTGTGTGTGTGTGTGTGTGTGTGTGTCACCCCCGGAAGCTGAGTCATGAGTCATCGTCACACATACATAACTAACACACATTCGTTGGTACACACTCCTTTATAACACCAGTTAGGACCAGTTTACAAAGAGGAAGAAACTCCACCCTACAATTATATCCAGAAATAAATCAATGACCAAACACCACGACAAAAACAAAAAAACCTAACCTAACAAACACAAATTTCACAACTTTAACAACACCATTGTCTCTCTCCATTACGCTGTAGCTATTAATGTTATTATTTTTTTTCTGATATTGTTATTAACGTTATTGATTTTTTTGTGTATTATTTGACCCGATGGAAATATAACAAACAAAAGAGGATCGTTTTGTGTCGTCAATTGTTTTATGACGTCATAGAGGTTATAGGAGTTTATTGTCAACATCCTACCTGAGGGTCGACGTTTATCTCACTGTGTCTACATCTACTTCACGCTTTCGACATCTACTGTACGTCACGTTGGCTGTGTCTACATCTACCCAAATCCCGTCACGTGGTACCAAGTATGTTGGCACTAAACGGGAAGCCCACTGCCCTACTGTGTGTGAGAGACGTATTTAGCAGGTGCGGGCTATATCTAATCGTCGGACAAGAGAGAGACAACAACAACCACCACCACCTCATATATTCTCTTCTCCTGTTGTATAATGGTCAGTGTGGAGCGGTGAACCTGAACATGCTCGCCTCGTAAGCCAGTGGCGGCCAAGGGTTCGATCCACAGACAGGGTGAAACTATAGGAGTGCATTTAAGAATCTCATTGGCCCTCGTCTAACCCAGCACTAATTGGTAACCTGGATATTAATCAATTCGTGGATTGTATTTCGGGGGGTTTCTAGTTAGCCAGTGCAGTTGGCGAGTATACCGATCTTCCTGGGTTAATCCTTGACACAACAGCCACAGTCTCTCTTACGTAAATGGAGGGGTTTTGTCACGTGAAAGAACCTCTCTCTCTCTCTCTCTCTCTCAACATGTCAACTGTGAGAATGGCACACCCAATCTCTCTCCTCCACATCTTCTCATTGTACTATTAAATCTCACTTGGCATCAAGTATTCGGCACAAGGGCGGGGGGGAGGGGGATCAGAGTGTCAGGCGAGGGACCAGCTGCCTTACACCTGTGAACTTATTCAACTTTTTTTATGTACACGTGACAAGAGTTTTTCTTCGTTTTAGATAATTCACCAAAAAAATACAAAACAAGTAATTAATTTAGTCCACGTTCCATTTATGTACTGTATAGTGAGTGACACAAGCACCGAACAAGCCAACTCATAATAATTATTTTAAACTAAATAGATTTATAAAACACATCGGTTTAACAAGGCAATTCATGGTCATATCTTACACAGTGTTAAGTTGATAGCAAGTACCTTGTTGTGTCTCCTGATAACATGGAGGACTGAGGACCAAGGTACACCTGGTTGACTCCCTCACTGCCCTACACCACACAACGTTCGCCAGGGTGTCATGTAGGAAGTACTTCGTCAAACACAAGCTGAGGGTGGTAGACCTATGGAACAGTCTACCAGCACAAGGTTATTTTGAATCCCAGTAACTTGTATAAGACTATCGAGAACAAAGGAGTGGCTGAGCTGGGGTGGCTGCCAGGTAAACCCGGATCTAATACACGTCACCTACTTCACTAACCTTAATGAACTAAAGCCTTGATTTAGTGGTCAGTGTGTTAAATGTGTGGAGTAAACCGGGATAACTATACCATTATTCGCTGCCCCGGACAACACCAAGCAGCGCTATCTGTGGAGTCATCGGGTACTATATTTAAAACTGTTGTATTAATAGTGGTCGTTATTGTATTTACACTTGATGATGTATTTGAAAGTAATTGTTGAATTGTTGTTTTGGTGATAGTTTCGGTGTTGTGTTTATACAGTAGTACTTGTTGTTGTTATTGGTTTAATTGTTATCATTGTTTGTGTATGTTACTGTGGTTGTGTAGATGATGTTATTATTATTATTATTATTATTATTATTATTATTATTATTATTATTATTATTATTATTATTATTATTATTATTATTTATTATATATTATTATTATTATTATTATTATTACTATCATTACAGGCGCCACACACACGACTTATATGTGTGTGTGTGTGTGTGTGTGTGTGTGTGTGTGTGTGTGTGTGTGTAGTCTTGTCATAACACGTGAGGACTGGCTGCATCATGTGTGGGCTGGCTGGCATCACGTGTGGGTTGGCTGGCATCACGAGATGGCTGGCACGCGTGGCTGGCATCACGTGAGGACTGGCTGGCATCACGTGTGGGCTGGCTGGCATCACGTGAGGACTGGCTGGCATCACGGGCTGGCTCATCACGTGAGGACTGGCTGGCATCACGTGGCTGGCTGGGATCACGTGGGGCTGGCTGGCATCACGAGGATTGCTGGCACATGAGAGCTGGCTGCACAACAAAAAATACCACCAACTCCCTCTCTCACCTGTACCAAACACCTGTCATTAATTATCTCCCACAAATAGATTACAGTAAAGTGACATGTGATTGTCTTACGTAACTTCACTTCCCCCCTCCCTCCCCCCTACCCCCAACCCCTCCACCTCTCCTACCCCTCCCCTCCTCTACCCCCCCCACCCCCCCAGAACTTGTTGCGTCTGGCGTTGGACTGGGGAGGACACGGTGAAGGGGGAGGGAGGGGAGGGAGGGTAGCGACCATGTTACCAAGTGTTTGTGGTGGTGGTGGGTTAAGTGTATGTGTGGTTGGTGGTTGATAGTGGTGGTGACTGAGTGGTTGATAGTGGTGGTGGTGACTGAGTGGTTGATAGTGGTGGTGACTGGTGGGTGGTTGATAGTGGTGGTGACTGTGTGGTTGATAGTGGTGGTGGTGACTGAGTGGTTGATAGTGGTGGTGACGTGGGTGGTTGACTGTGGTGGTTGATAGTGGTGGTGACTGTGAGTGGTTGATAGTGGTGGTGACTGTTGATAGTGGTGGTGACTGTGGGTGGTTGATAGTGGTGGTGGTGACTGGAGTGGTTGATAGTGGTGGTGACTGGGTGGTTGATAGTGGTGGTGGTGACTGGAGTGGTTGATAGTGGTGGTGACTGTGGGTGGTTGATAGTGATGGTGACTGTGGGTGGTTGATAGTGGTGGTGACTGTGGGTGGTTGATAGTGGTGGTGGTGACTGAGTGGTTGATAGTGGTGGTGACTGTGGGTGGTTGATAGTGGTGGTGACTGTGGGTGGTTGATAGTGGTGGTGACTGTGGGTGGTTGATAGTGGTGGTGACTGTGGGTGGTTGATAGTGGTGGTGACTGTGGGTGGTTGATAGTTAAGGGCGGTTAAAGATGGTGAATGCTTGTGGGATCTGACCAGTCATTATTAACATGCAAGTGACAGTAAATTCTCTCTCTCTCTCTCTCTCTACCTAACGTAGTATAAGTGAAGACCTTGACTGCTGGCTAACGGCACAACACAAATCCTACACCCATCTTACTGGTGAGAGAGAGAGAGAGAGAGAGAGAGAGAGAGAGAGAGAGAGAGAGAGAGAGAGAGAGGACTCGATGGATAAAGAGAGAGACAAATGGAGTAAAATCGTCATACAAGTTGCAACTGGTTCAGCAAGTATACAGACAACGCAGTGATAAGTGTACTTAAACCGTGTAGGTATACAGTGTACCTAGACAGTGTAGGTATACAGTGTACCTAGACAGTGTGGGTATACAGTGTACCTAGATCGAGCAAATATGTAAACTATGTACCAATGCAGTGGGTAAACAATGTACCTAGACAGTACAGGTATACAATGTTCCTATACAATACACGTCACACTAGAATAGCCCGTTATAGTACATCCTTCTTTCCTCACACAGCCAAACTGTGGAACGCTCTGCCTTCTTCTGTGTTTCCATGCTCATATAATGTCTCACTTTAACAAGATGGTTTTCCGGCCTCTTGGCGGTGTACATTAATATAACCTTTTCTTTTCTAATTTTAATTTCTTTCTATTTTTATTTTTCGCCCCCCAGGGATGTGGGTCGTTCGACTTGTGCCCGGGTGGGCTAATTCCCGTAAAAAAAAAATCCAAACAATATAACCTGGACAATGAGGTAATACAAACAGTGGTATACAAATAATAAGGCAATTCGAGGTCTTTAGAATTCCTGTTCGTGACCCAGTTCACAAGAGGTGTTCAGCAAAATCTTTACCTAAGATTTTAAGTGGAAAATTTATCTTAAGACATTTTGAGGATGTTTCTGAATGTTGACTTAATGAGAGGAATGTGGTTGTGTACTGTTCACACCCACCCCCTCACCCCCACCCTTAAGCAGTAGCAACATCACCAACTCACGTCAGACACAACACAAACACGGACACTCTGAAGATTCCTATGTTAAAATTTTCAGTTCACTCGAAAATTAGCCGAGTCTAAATTATTTCACCTGATGATTAATACCCAAACATTACCTGGGAGGTCAGGTTAGGCTAGGATAGGTTAGGTTAGGTTAGGCTAGGTAGAATTAGTTAGGTTAGGTTAGGTTAGGTTAGGTTAGGTTAGGTTATATCAGTCACAATTACGTTTAGATGGTTTACCTTAAGGTGAAATAAACTTGGGTGGTTAATATTCAGGTGATACCTTAATTGGAGGTGTGAGGACATACCTGTGGTTTAACTACACAGACGTACGTAAACCAGTCATTTAATCCTCTCTCTCTCTCTCTCTCTCTCTCTCTCTCTCTCATGTAACGTATCCATGAGTTGCATCAGCCAGTGCGCGCCAGAAACGGAGAGACACTGGGGAGAGGGGGAGGTAAGAGGAGGGAGAAGTATGGTGGAGTGGGGGGGAGAATAAGACGAGGGAGGCACGAGGGGGGAGGGGAGGGGAGCACAACCCAAAGCTGGGCAAACAAAAATCAGCTGATGTGTGAGGAGAGGGAAGGGGTAACAGGGGAGGACTGAGGTAGGGGTAGGAAGGGCGTGAGGAGGGGAAGGGGGAAGGGGGTAAGGGAGGGGGTAACAGGGGGAAGGACTGGAGGTAGGGGGTAGGAAGGGGGGTGAGGAGGGGAAGGGGAGGAGAGGAAGAAAACAGCTGAGGGAAGAGTATCAGCTGGGAGAGTCATCAGGTAGTGAGGTAAACATTAATTATATACTAACACCTGTTGTTGTTTAGTCGTGGCATCTCCTGTATATTAAGACATCCTAACCTAAACTAACCTAGCCTAACCTAACCCAATCAACCTAACCTAACCCAACCCAACCTAACCTAACCTAACCTAACCTAACCTAACCTAACCCAATTTAACCTAACCTAACCCAATCTAACCTAACCTAACCTAACGCTATCCTAACCTAACCTAACCCAATCTAACCTAACCTAACCTAACGCTATCCTAAATAAGTTGGGGTGTCTAAACTTCACGTAATCACAGCAAATAAACAACATACACAAACAAATTTGCCCTAATAGACCCGAGGTTATCAATCCTGTTCACTACGTTACAACTAAAAAACAATATATTTACATTATTCTACTTCTGCGCGGGTTGGTTACTACGCGGCAGGCACGATGACGTCACCAAAGTGGGCGGGGAGCATAAACAGGGTAGTGACAACCAATCATCGCGCTGGTAACTGTTGGTCCTTGGCACTGATAAAGTAAACACGTGTGGTAACTGATACGACCAAGACCCGTGACGTCAGGAGGGTGTGGTAATTAAGGAGATGGGGATTAAGTTATCAAATCCGTCTTCCAGGAGTTATGTATTACGTCACTGTGGACATATCGTTACATAGATTGATGATGTTGACACCTGTGGCTTCGGTATGGTCCCGTGTGGCTCTGGTCTGGACACCTGTGGCTCTGGTCTGGACACCTGTGGCTCTGGTCTGGACACCTGTATCTACACAAACACTTGAGTCTGTCCTTAGCTGATCGAGGCACCGCCCAAGATTATTTTTTTCCTAGGATACACCATGAAGTTCCCTCTTGTAACAATATAACTTATTTTTTCCCATTTATATCATTCCGTCTTCGTTATATTGTTACGTTATAAAAGGATTAAGTCTCTGAACATTATCAACTCATATCTTCTGATAAAAACAGTTATCGTTGTCTCTCCTGGGGGAAATAATGTGTAGCGGTGACTGGAAGGTGACGATACCACAAGTAACCCGCCCGTTGATTGGTTGCCGCTTGACCTACACACACACCCCCAGCTACCAGTCATCTGATTGGTTCCGGCTCATATGCTTACATGTGATTGGGTGTTGCCATGCACACACCCACCACCACAAGAGCATTCCTGACTGGCTGTAAACTTGCATCACTACTTAAGTCAACAGAGGGAACCTTTCGCAATACTGAATATAAAAAAAAGAGTTAGAACAAGATCCAAAGTTTTCATGATATTTGGTTGATTTTGAATGTGAAGCAAATACGTCATTCTAATGCATAGCTCTCTCTCTCTCTCTCTCTCTCTCTCTCTCTCTCTCTCTCTCTCTCTCTCTCTCTCTCTATCTGTATCTCTCTCTCTCTCTGTCTCTCTCTCTGTCTCTATCTCTCTCTCTCTCCTCTCTCTCTCTCTCTCTCTCTATCTGTAATCTGTATCTCTCTCTCTCTCTCTCTCTCTCTCTCTCTCTCTCTCTCTCTCTCTCTCTCTCTGATTATAACGAATGAAAAACAATAAAACGCCAAGATTAAAAGAAAAAAGAATAATATTCAAACATCAGAAGGAAAAATAAACAGAGGGTACATGAAGAAACACGAAGAAGAAGAAGTTGGTGGCCTTGAGTGACCTAACACACACTCCTACAGGTTATCTCACCAGTACACAGTAAAGCAAAAGTATCTCGCAGACTTTCGTAATGCTCTATACATCACCTAAGATAAAACATAGGAATGGTGGAAACTGAAGCGAGCCTATTGACCCATACTGGACAGTCCCGTTTATACCTAACCCCTATTGCTCATATAAGCATCCAACCTGTGTTTGAAGTACCACCATGATGCAGGACCAACCTTGTAGTAATGATTTAGATATGAAATTCATTTTATTGTTGGGGTTTATGATAGTAATGCCTGCTAGTATAAACCAAAATAACATAGTAATTTATCTTTTTGTTTTATTAATTGTAGACTATCAAATTAAAACATTAATTTCATTTGAGTATATGAAGATATTAAAACAGCATGGTATAATTATTGATAACTATAATCAAGGGAAAGAAGGTTCCAGTACTGTATAACAACATAATTTATCTTGTGAACATCTGTAATAATCTAAAATTCCATCAAATCTAATTCCAATATGATTCCTTATAAAATATCTTATTACTAAAGAGTTAGGAAATCTTTGCTGACCATTCTTAAAAACACTACGGGATATAAATATTAATTCACCAACTATGGTTCAGTTTTTTGTTTGAATAGATACATACTAAAGTTGGTTTGGTAATACTATCAACACTTTAAACTATAACTGTAAAACATAATAGAAAATTCCTGGCCTAACAGTCACTTGGGTACAATTTTGCTTTCCTAATGCCAGAGAGAAATAATTGTGATTGAACATTATTTTCCTCGTAGATGGTGAGATATTGTTATTGTACTCTGATAGTGATAAAACTATGGATTTATTTTTTTTAGTAATAAAATTTATTTATATTTTTTCTGTTGGTGGTAGAATATTACTTTGTCAGAGTAAAATATTAATTATTCGATATTACTGATCAAATATTACTTTTATCTTCTATGTGAGTGGTAAAATACTACGTTTACTTTACATTCTATGTTAGTGGTAGTTTATGTCTAGATAGATAGATAGATAGATAGATAGATAGATAGATAGATAGATTTTTTTTTCAGTAAAATCACCATACAAGTTAACACATATTCAGCACGTATATAGAAAATGTAAGTTTAGTGTATGGATCAGTTTAGAGCTTCAATATAAACACTATACTTACTAAAGCCAAGAGACAACAACAGTCTTCAGCGCCGCTTTAAGTCCCGTCAAACAGAGGAGCTGCCTAGGGCTCCCGAGTTACCAAGGACCCTTAAAATGAACCCTTGCCCTGGGCCCCTTTTAAGTTCGGTCCTGAGTCGTTCTTACGAGAATTATAATTGTTAAAAATATGATTAGGCTCGTTTGCTAATACAATAAATATGTCAGTTTCTTAGTATTAAGACAGTACGATATAATTAAGATCTCTATGGAAGTAAATTAACTTAATACACCGTTTATTTTTAATCGATGACCTAAAAAACAGTGACAGCTTGTATATGGTTCCACATTCTCAAAGGTTTGTAACGTAAGTATTCCTCGTAACTAATTAATTAAGACTTCTCCTTAATGACTGATTTTAAGGTGAAACCAACGGCTAGCTTCCCCGCCCAAATAATCAAAATTACAGTGAGACATACATTTTAATTATTAATATAGTACAGTATATGCGATTCATATACCATTACTTATAAGTAATATTTCACAGTACTAACTTCTAAAAAATAGCAAGATTCAAGTTAGCATATACAGTAGGTGGGAATGACTTCACTGAATAAATCTACAGGAGCGTGATATTTTTAATCAAGTTGTCTTTTAGTTCTCGAACACTTGAAATTGGTGTTGTACTCTACGGGATATGCACTCAAATCCGACAAGGGAGCCAAGGATTTTTTTCTTCTAATATACTAAACGATGGAATTTGAAAACTTATTCCACTCATTCATAACTCTATTTCTGAACCCATGTTTAGCTAATATCTTCCTGGGTTAAGGCATCTATCTAGTTCACAACTATAGCTAAGTGTTCCTTACAGGTGCTCCTACTGTACACTCTCAGCCTCCTGGTAAACTGATATAAATCGTTTTGTGTTTTTTCTTGGTCCCATTCTCTATTGTGTGGGTGTGTGACGGCAGGGTGTTGTGTGGGTGTGTGACGGCAGGGTGTTGTGTGGGTGTGTGACGGCAGGGTGTTGTGTGGGTGTGTGACGGCAGGGTGTTGTGTGGGTGTGTGGCAGGGTGTTGTGTGGGTGTGTGACGGCAGGGGTGTTGTGTGGGTGTGTGACGGCAGGGTGTTGTGTGTGGGTGTGTGACGGCAGGGTGTGTGGGTGTGTGTGTGTGATGAGGGCAGGGGTGTTGTGTGGGTGTGTGACGGCAGGGTGTTGTGTGGGGTGGAGGGCAGGGTGTGTGGGTGTGTGACGGCAGGGTGTTGTGTGGGTGTGTGTAACTGCAGAAAGGGGTGTTGTGTGGGGGTATGAGGGCAGGTGCCGGATATGAGTCAAGAAGCAGGGGGAAGACACGCCACACGTGTCAAGGTCCTCCTAGAGTCTGGAGTCAAACACAAAACCTTTCGAGGGCCAATTCTTATCTTAGTTACCCTCTTCAGGGCCAACACAAGTGTTATATCACATATTTGTAGGATTGAAGTTTACAGCTTCACACATTGCCTTACCTGGCTTACCAGGAATACCTCATTTGGGTTTGTCTGATCTTAAGTTTGTAAAATTCATTTTGCTAATAAACATGATTATATCTATTTCTTTCATAATTTCACGGGATGATAAATTTTACCGTCATCCCGCGGGCCATGAGTTTGACACCGTGACCTAGACTGTTGTTAAGGCGGTAGAGTGAGGGTATACCTGAGCCGTGTCAGGTGTGGTGTTTACCTGTACTGTACTCTAGCTGTTCCCTCATTTCTCTACTGTTTATTAATTCATGTATGTAAGGATGAGGACACAATCACCTGCCCGATAACCTACCATGATAAATAAACGTGTATTTAAAGAAAAAAAAAGATATTTATAAAATTGTCAGGTAAAAGTGGGGTTACGTGATATGGGTGATAAACACGCATGTCCACACGGTGGCCGGTAATAAAGTCACAGGAAAAAAAGTCAGAAAAAAAGTCACAATTTTGGCTAGGAAAAAAGTCACAGGAAAAAAAGTCACAATTAATTTATGGTGGCCGGTAATAAAGGTTAGGTTAGGTTAGGTTAGGTTACTGAAACTGATTGACATATTAACCTTAAAAAAGGTGAAAATTCGATAGTTAACTTTTCTTTTTTTCCTGTGACTTTTTTCCTGTGACTTTTTTCCTGTGACTTTTTTACCTGGATTCGTCCACACAGCCAACCTCTCCTCCACGTGGTGCTGACAAAAAGATTTATTCCACCAGTAACCTCTACGAGACTCGATCAATGTTTACCAAAAGCACCAGTAATGTTTTTCATAATCTTGAAAGAGGATGAATCATATGGAATTAGATCGATTATGGAGAGTTAGACACATGTATAGAAACAGTGACACAGCAACACAGACGATGCCTTCTAAAAACTATTGAAGAAATTAGAAGAAAAATAACGCTCAAGTTGTTGTGGTTTGTAAAATAGACATAAACAGTTGACCAAGTCTTTTCTGTACTCGCCTTTGTTTAGCCTTGGGGACGGAGCTTAAACAAGTGAAGAATCATCCTAGTTCCTCTGCGTTGTTATGCCTCTCTGGGCGTAGGTTTTCCATGTCTGAATACAGGAATCCAGAAGGGGACGCAAGAGGGACTTAAAATGATGAAGGAACATTTTCTAATAGAGTTTGGTTTCGACTTTCTTCATTAAACACTGACCTTAAATGTTTCGTTATCTATGGGCACTGAGAGAGAGAGAGAGAGAGAGAGAGAGAGAGAGAGAGAGAGAGAGAGATTCAGACTATTAACTCCTCAGACGTCATAAGTTGCGCATTTGGTGGCGACTGTGAGCCCCAAAGCACACCGTGACGTCACAGTAGATGCGGCGTCATCTGGTGGCGGCCGTGATGTTGATCAGGTATACAGTCCTCGTGATGTTATCCTCATTCTACTCCCAACTTGTATGTGTACAGCGTCCCCAACCAGGCGAACAAACAACCACAACCTTTTACCTCTGCTTGTGCTTGTTTCCCGCCTTCTTGTTTATCCATTTTCTCTTTTGTTTATCATTTCTCCTTCTATACCAACATATATCATTTGTTTATTCATGCTACAATATTTTAGTGTGTATACAAATTTATCCGTTCCATCTCCCCCTTTGTTTGTCTTTCCTGTCTGCTGTTAATTTTCCCCCTCCCCCTTGCTAATCTTCCACCTCCCCCTTACATGGCTGATCTTCCCCCTTCCCCTGGCTAATATCCCCCCTCCCCCTGGCTAATCTTTCCCCTCCCCCTCGCTTCTCCCCCAGTACCTAAAGTAAGGTTCATGATCGACCTCTTGTAAGACAAACAAGATTTCCTTGAGTGACAAGGTCAGATATGTATTTGGAGTTCCTCAGGTACATGTACTGGGTCCACCCTTAAATTAATGCTTGGTACAATGTTGAGTCGTAGTTCTGTTAGAGATACAGTAATGTGGTTATCAAAGGGGAGTTGTTTGTAAAGTTCCAGTTTCAGTGAGAGAGACAGACACACAGAGAGAGTGGGCTACTGCGCATTAACTCTTCATACTCGTACATCCCAAGTGAAGCGTCTAGAGTACTCTAGACTCTCTAGAGGGCCAGGTGAAGGTCACACGCACTGGTGAACTTGTGAACCTGAAGCCCACCGTGACGTCAGCGCCACAGCAGGTGTGGTATCATTGGTGCGGCTGCGACGTTGGTCAGGTAGCCTTTCTCCCCCAGGCTACCTTCACTCTCAGCTTGTGTACAGCACTAGCACCTCTACCACGAGAACAAAACGAGTCATATTGTCACAAGCGGTCACAGCTATCTTGAGCCTTCGTTGTTTGTGAATTAACTGATAATTTAATTTAGGAAATGATAATAAATGAAGCAGGCATATGGAAACCAAACTAGGAAAATTTAATGAAATTTATACATAAATAAGCCGACTCTATCCGCCCGTTCGTTATGCATGGCTACAGTTTTGAAGATAGAATCTTGAAATTTGGTGTGCCTTTGTAAACAGCCACGAGGATGCTCAAGAAAATTTAATTTGTGGCCCGACCTTCACCTAAAATTGGCCCCCTGTACACGACCACATTTGTTTTCACACTAAGAGCTGAAATTTGATATGATTTTTTTTTCATGTGCAGTTAATTTGGGTCAAGGATGGACATTGGACATACGCTATGATCTGCACCTCCAGTTCCAGGTGAGAGGGATAGCTGCAACCCTTCTTATATACTGTCTCAAAAAACCCGAGCAACACCTGTTAAATAAGTACACAGAAAGGGAACTTCAAATATTAAGCAAGTATTGATCCAATATGAAGGTTATACAGTACCTGAGGTTTGTGTATGAGACTCACTCCCTCCTAACCTAACCTAATGCATCTTACGGTGTTTTGTGGTGAACATTATTAAACAAATATACCAAAAATACAATTGAAAAGTAACATAAAACAATATTTCCTTGAATGTGAAGGTTAGACACGTACTTGGCGTGCCTGAGACCCAACTAGTGTTTGGTATAGTTTTCATAGGTCGCTTGGGTACACTGTGTTTATGCTGATGACTAAACTTTAAATTTCTTCCCTCACATAACATAAGCAGTTGCCTTGACCACCGGGTAAACAAATGGAAATCTAACCTAACTTAACATAACCTCACCTAACATAACCTAATCTAACTTAATCTAGCCTAATATAACATAACTTTCTAACCGAACCTAACATTAATTAACCTAATCTAACTTAACCTATTGTAACCTAACCTAGCCTAATCTAACTTAACCTATTGTAACCTAACCTAACTTAACTTAACCTAACCTAATATAATCCAACCTAACTTAACCTAGCCTCCATGGTTTACAAGAGCCAAGGATGTGATCTCAAATGTCTAGCTTACTCTTCAAATGCGATGTGGTATAACGGTGAAGCTCATCTTTCACACCTGTGTCCTGGGTTGGTTTAATCCTCAGCCCGGGACAGGTGTGCGAAGGGTGTTATACAGGTGCTCTTATTCCCTCCTTTAGTGAAACTGTGCAATGAAGAGCAAACTCATGCGGAATACTGGGGAGATTTAGCAAGCCATCGGGTTCCTTTACGTATCAAAGCTGTAAATCTAAGAGAACAGAATAGAACAATATTGTAAGACCAATGATTGTCTGCTGTAGGTGGACAATACTTTAAGAAAAGGAACTAACATCTAACCTTCAGGAGACAAGGAAGCAAAGTGTGGATGGAAAATATTAAACGATCATATAACAAACAAAATATTATATACAGTGCCTCTCCTCAGATACAGCGCGTTCCCTCAAGTTAGGCTTCAGCATAGCAACTTGACCTTGGTGGGAGGACACTTGGTGATAGGTTGTCCACGTGAAGTAATAATAATTGGGTGTAAATACTGCACCAGTTGTCTCCGTGGGCCACTACAAGATCGTTAACAATGTCCCTTTAACATAACAGACTGTAAACAATGAGGGTGAAGAGTGAGAGTGAGGGGGAGGGGGAAAATAGAGATTCAGAGGGTCGGTGGAGAGTAAATACAGTACCGGACAAACTATTATTGGCATTGTACGATATGTCATGCCTAAGGTCATCTACCTACATGATGGACCAGCAGTATTGTTGTACGCCGGACAGCCTGATGTCTTTCTTCCTGTATCACTAACTGGCTGTGTGTAACACCCCTGAGAGGATGGTTCTTGGCAGACTTTTATAGACACATGTCACCTAACATCATTGGTTTCATATACGGTAAGTGTACATTATTGCATCACCACACTCTTAACTATACACAGTGATAAAAGACACAAATACACTATGCTTCTTGATCTAAAAGCTGCATTTGATATTACCAATAGGCAACTTATATTGTACGAACTAGCCAAAATGGATACAGGAGGTCGGCTGTTTCAAAGGATGAGTTATTATTTCACCAACAGAAGGGCTGCTGTACTCTTTCAGGGTTACAAAAGTGAAATAAAAAATATGCAATATAGCAGACCCCAAGGTGGAGTACTTAGCCCCAGTTTGTTCAATGTTCTATGAAAATCTATCTCAGATAGCCCCAGCAATATTGTTAGCTATACTGATGATATTCCTATATATACTAAAACTCATCGTGAAACGGAAACCACCCTGAACTATGTACTACGTCAGCCTGTGAGAACCTTGGCCTCATCATCTCCACTGAGAAAACTAAAGTATTTAACAAACAAACTGGTAACCGCAAACGCTGACTATCAAAGTATAAGATAGGACTCAACCACCAGGACAGGTTGTGGGGAAACACATTTGGTGAGTGTGGGGGGCAGACAACCAACACTAATATTATGGCGGACAGTATATTAAAAAAAGGCGACATACGAGAGACCTTTCCCAGTAGTGGAGGCGGTGTTAAGGTAACTATAGGTATTACGAGTCTCCCGTCTGACCGCACCTTTGTAGTGAAGACGAATTTAACCTACAATGAATTCTGCCATTGTTATTTTTATTGTTAACTTTCTCTACAGAGAGACAGATGGATATAGAATCTATATCCATCATCTATCTGTTCTTAACCTTTTTTAAGTCTGGTGAAAGCTATGGACCCCCTCCCGAGAAAAATGCACATAAGCACATAAACACAACTTTGCATGCAATGAATATACTTTATTTTATTGAAAATTAATTGCCTCATACTGTACAGTGTATGACATACACAAAGTATGAATAAAGTCAACAATCTTAACAAAGAATTATGTTTCACACTTGTTTATGCAAAAATTAATTTTTATCTGACTTTCACGGACCCCCTGAAGCCCATCCATGGACCCCAGGTTAAGAACCCCTGATATAGATATTCATTAAAACCGTCATGGTTCAGCATGTATATAGACAATGCAAGTACGCAACCAATATATACCTAGGCAGTGCAAGTATACCAAAAATGAACCTAGACAGTGCAGGTATGCAAACAATGTACTCAGACACCTCGGGTATACAAACAATGGTAAACAGCGATGCCGTTATACCAAGGATACCCATCAAAGTCATCAGATACTCTTTCCAGTAGAGTCCGTTGTCTAGGTTTGTTTACTAATCCATAATAATAAATCTACATGATACCCGAGGCACCGACTATATACAGAGATAGAGTAGAAATACAATAAGCGAGATAGGAGTGACTAGTACGATGTTAGTAAGTCACCTGGTCCCGATGAGATATTTACCAGAGCGTTGAAGGAATGTAAGGAAGGGCTTAGTATGCCCTTAGCAAATTTGTTTAACATGCCATTACAAACGGGTGTGGTACCAGAATCCTGGAGGATAGCTAATGTAATATCGATTTTCAAGAAGAGAGATAGATCACTGTCCTCTAACTACCGTCCAATAAGTTTAACATCAATTGTAGACAAATTACTGGAAGCAATAATTTCAAACTCTATTCGAAATCACCTGGAGAAACACAAGTTGATCAATGATTTCAAACATGGCTTCACAAGCAAGCGTTCATGCCTGACTAATTTATTTAAAAAAAATCAGCTGTTTTCGAATCAGTAGCCGACAGACACGCTTATGGTGATGGTATATCTCGACTTTAACAAAGCCTTCGACAGAGTCCCCACGAAAGATTAATACGAAAAGTGGAGGCTCATGGCATTGGAGGATATTCTAAAATAGAATAGGGCTTGGTTACAGGTCAGGAAACAGCGAGTGGGCATTAACGGCACTAAATCCGATTGGAGTAACGTCACTAGTGGAGTACCCCAAGGCTCAGTACTATGGCCATTATTATTTATTATATTCAATGTGGACAAATGTAAAGTACTTTGTCTAGGGGATGTAAACAGAGAAACCATATACCAGATGAACAACGATGTTATAGAGAAATCCGACTGTGAGAAAGATTTAGGAGTAATGATAAGTAGGAATCTTAAACCAAGTAAAGAATGTGCATGTATTTGCTCGAAACAAGGCTAACAAAGTACTTGGGTTCATACAAAGGAGTGTTAGTTACAAGACTAGCAAGATCAGACTAAAACTATATCTTGCACTTGTGAGACCTCACTTGGATTACGCAGTTCAATAATTCTGGTCACCGTACTACAGAATGGATATAGAATCCCTAGAAAGAATTCAGAGGAGAATGACAAGACTAATCCCAGGCATTGGGAGCCTTGAGTACAGAAACAGGTTAAAGCATCTTAATTTGCACCCCCTCGAGAGACGTAGAGTGAGGGGCGATATAATCGAGGTGTATAAATGGAAGTCAGGGCTAAACAAAGGGGACATAACAAAGGTACTCAAACTATTCAACCAGGATCGATCTCGTAACAATGGTTTTAAATTAGAAAAAAATTAGATTTAGGCGCAAGATAGGTAAACATTGGTTTGGAAACAGAGTAGTGGATGAGTGGAACAAATTACCAAACATCATCATTAACTCGAATACGCTGGGTAGCTTCAATCATAGATTGGATGGATATATGAGCGATAGGGGTTGGGTGTAAATGGGACTGCCCAGTATGGGCCAAAAGGCCCGCGGTAATTTCCTCCATTCTTATGTTCTAAAATTGTCTCACCCCCTTTTAAAATGTAAATAACCTTTTGAGTTGTTGGTCAAGCATAAATAAACCAGTGTGTTCTATCAATATTGTCTTCAAGTTGTAAATGGTTCAGATAATTTACGGATACACTATTTAATGCCTTTTAACCATCAACTCTTCTGAATCATTAAATGTTGTCTATTGTAAGAACAAAAGCCCAGACCAGGGGTCACCAAACTACGGCCCGCGGGCCGGATCCCAAGTCCTTCCCGGCTCGTGGTAGCTCCGCCTACGCTCTGACGTTACCAGAGCTTTCGTTCTGGCTTGCAAGTATTGAACAGAATGATTATGCGGCCCGCGCTCGTCATTCTTTCAGTTATCCGGCCCACTGTGAAAAAAGTTTGGTGACCCCTGGCCCAGACGAACGCACTTATGAACAGCTCTACGTTACACCCAACCCCTATCACTCATATATGTCCGACTTATATTTCAAACTTCCCAACGCCAGGGTGTTTGCACAGCAGGTGAAATAAGCTGGGGATGCTTAATCTTCACATAATCCAAAATGAAACATCGCAGAAAACCTTGATCATCCGGAGAAATGATTTGATAAGTTGATAACGGAAGATAACATCAAAATCAGAAACATCCAGCCAGCCAGCCAGTCCCCCAGTGGTGAGTCTGTTGGCGGTGGAGAGGAACAAGGTTAAGAAGATAGTCTGAACCAGTAGAAACTAGAAAGGACCAAGAGAGTTATAGTGCGGGAGGTGGTGGGCAGGGCAGAGAGCGCCTGGGTGGAGGAGGTGGTAGTGGTGAGGCCTCAGGAATGGTGATGACCTTGACACGGATACAGTGAGGGTGGAGGTATAGTGTAGCATCACCATGACTGGAAAGTGGCGTGTGTGTGTGTATGTATATAACATGACCACGAGAAGTTGACAACAGGCCACCCATACCTGTAGCATACACCTGACATCCTAACGTACAACTCATACAAATATATTATCACCCTTACCTGCAAGACACTATTTATTTATTTATTTTATTAACTTTTTTTTGTGGGGGGGAGGTTACGTTAGGGTGGGTTACATTAAGTTAGTTTAGGTTTGAGTAAGTTAGGTTAGATTAATATATTTGGTGGAGTTTCATCTTAATCGCAATAGAAACAAATATTTTGAACTCTTGACAACATAAAGTGTGTCTAAGATGGGTAAACGCATCTGTTGGATCACTTTACCATACAAATAGATAGATAATTTTATATAATCCTCATGCAAGTTTAAAATTGATTCAGCATGTTACGTAGACAATGCAGGTATATAGTTCACCATGTATATAGACAAACAGGTATACAGTATACATAGACCGTGCAGATATACAACTTTACTGTATACATCCCAAGAAAATGTGGGTATATAAACAACAGTAAACAGTGAGGCAGGCAATTCAATCAAGGATAACCAAGAAGGCCAACAATATATGATAAATCCACAAGTCCTTATTTTCGTAATTTCTTAATTATATTTTGACAATAGCTGAGGTAATAAAGGTATTCTGTATTGAAACTATAGTCATGCATGTATTTTGTCACCAAGGGAATGACAGAATCCAGTCGTCACTCTTCACATCATTCCTCACACAACCGCGTACCAACAACTACAAGTAACCTTTCTTGGATCACAAGTCAACCATTACCCTCAAGTGTACGTAAATTTGTTCATGACATATTTTCCTGTAACCATAAAAACTTTCCCTCTATGTTACCACACATTTCAGTTACTTAACGTGATCACTAGGTCTAGCCTGGGCCATGACGTGTACGTATCCGTTTCCCAGCTCATTACTTCCACTCACTTCTCTATGTTTTTACACGACTGAAAATTTGTAAATGTGCTTGATTAGCTTACTGTTAAAAAAAAACTGTATATTTTATTAACTTACCTGTAATAGCGGGGAAGGAACTTGCAAATAACACTCATGGTGGAGATTTGTTCGGCACTACAGGGTAGAAGAAACGGTTGTCGACTGGTCAGGTGTTGGGACGCGGGAACATTGACCCTCGGTTGCCGACGAGGACATTTCACCCACGCTTAATTTATTATTCATATATTTTTCATGATACAGTTTATCTAAATACCTCGCATTAAGGTAATAAGACGCAAATTTATCCATTAAACACAATATCTACCGATGATTCATTTTGAAAAACAAGATCAGTACCTAACAGGTAGTTTTCGCAGGTGGAACATTCAATAGAAAGTAGTAACTTGTAGTGACGTCATTATCTCACACAGAGGCCACATGTAGTTATCTATGGGCGTATGGGTAAAGTGTAAGGCCACAGCCCACAGACGTCAGTGTAAACTATTATAGAATTCTTTTAGATTTAACTACTCATTAGTGATGTAATGGCTTTGACGGTGAGTTGGTTCATGACGTGTATAGCTTACTCGTCACGGTACGGGATAGAAAACACAAACAAACAAATAAACATATACACACACAAACCAACATACACACACAAACCAACATACACACACACACACACCTCAGAACCCCCCACTAAGACTCCGTTAAGTCATACTATGTGAGCGCTCACACACCCAGTTGCGCCGACGACTTATACGAGGCTGCTGTCGTTGTGTAATCACTGTGTGGGCGTGGTTGTGGTGGGTGAAATCATGGGATTGTAGATAATAATTTTCTTTAGCGTGAGGATCGAGGACATTAGAGGAGGTGAGGGAGGGATAAGGGAATGAGTGTTCGAGTGAAGGGTGAGGGAGGGGAGGAGGTGGAGGATGAGAGATGAGAGAGGGTTCGCACAAATCTTCTACAAAACGTTAATGTTAGTGTTTGTTCTTAGTTTGCTTACAGGCAAGTTTGACAGTTGAAATGGTTGATGGCTGCGAGCGATATTAATTCCATTTCTATCAAGTCATCTTCCTGTCCTGTGATATAATGTGTACAACGAGGGAGTTTTACCTTGTCTAAATTGTTGGTTATCAGGCGGCTTCCTCCCGATGCCTGGGTCTCCTGAGTGAATTGGCAGAAAATGTGCATACGTGTGTAAGAGGTGCTCACACAGCATCGCGCCACTTCCTGTCTTCCCACACCTAACACACCAGTCTACAGTAACCCATCTAATTTAATGTCATGAGAATAGCTGGTTGTGCTTGGGGTACCTCAAGTCCACCCAGCAGTGAATGGATACCTAATTTTACATTTGGGGAAAAGACGATACTGTAATCCATTTTATCATCGTCATCAATATTATTCATATAACTTTTCATTTTTATTGACAATATTACTATATTATTGTATGACCATTGATTTTTAACTAATATAACATCGGGTTATGTCAGGTAACTTGAGGATTGAGAGCTGTCTGTGTCTATCTGTCCACGTGTGACTTGTGTAGTGAGGGGTTGTCAGACCACAGCTTACATCTCAGAAACTCTAGGCCTTCCCTAGGTCAAGTGTAGGGTAACTCTGCGGTTGACCAAGGATTGTAAACCAACTAGCTCCCCCTCCCAAGTCACACATGTAAGAGGGCACCAGCCGGCTCTCTCCCAATATACACAATGTCCTACACCGCAGAGGGGGGCCAGTCTTGACCCGACATTAGGAGGGGTCAAGTGTAACTCTCACGGTGGACCAGGGGTTACAAATCAACTAGCTCCCCTCCCATGTGACATGTCACCACAACAGACATGTAAGAAGGCACCAGCCGACCCTCTTCCAATATACAATAACCTACTCTCTGAACAAAGGCCGGACCGGACCTCACAATTAGCCAGGTCAAATGTAACCCTTGGAGCCCAACTCAAGGGGGCCACAAATCAACCAGGGCCTCTCGTGTCACACGGCCCCACCTGATGACTTCTCCTTACATCTCAGAAACTCCAGTCTGACCCGACGTTTGGGAAGTCAAGTGTAGGGGAACTCTCACGGTTGCTCTCCCAATATACACACGGCCCCACCTGATGACTTTCCCAGATAGTTCTGAAAAAGTCCAGGCCTGACCGCACATTTGCGGGGTCAAATGTAAGGAGACCCTTCGCCGCCCCCCAGGCCAGCTGAACCTGACGGCTCGCATCCCAATATATAGGACGTCCTGGTCCTCCCTCGGGATTCGCAGAGAAGTAGTTGTCTTGTAACAAGGTGGCCAGCTACGACACCACCAGGCCTGCTCGAGCCGAAGTCAGAGGCCGGAGGCAAGTCGCCTCCGGTCAGGACCGAGACTTCCCTCCGGTGTCCCAGCTAAGCAGTCGCCCACCCGACACCAGTGTCCCGAAGCAGTACCAGTGTCCCAGCTAAGCAGTCGCCCTCCCGACACCAGTGTTCCAGCTAAGCAGTCTCCCTGCTAGGCCTCCCCTAGGTCACGTGAGTGTTTGTCAGAGCTTTCCATGGGATGAGTTACCTACGTGGGAAGTGTATTCATTTCATGTTCGTGTCCGAGAATCAGAGTGTCTAGTAACGTAATATGATGTCCTAGTAACGTAAATATAATGTCCTAGTAACTTCAATAGAAGGTGTTATTAATGTGTCCATGTCATGTTCGTAATTAATAAAGAGTTGTAACGAAGCAGTGTTTGAGAAGTCGCCTTTAAGAACGTAATAGATGTGTATTGACGGGTAAGACACGACCAGTGTACGATAAGAGTAAATAACTATCACGGCCACGCTACCAAAGTCTTCTCTATTTATACTCTATCTCTATATCTTCTACTCTTAAAAGTTTGTAACATTACACTTGCGTGTCTGTCTAATTGTGACTTACCTGTCTGTTCATGTGTAATTTGACTGTCTGTTTATCTGTTCAAGCGTGACTTGCCTGTCTTTCTTTCCTCAGTCGTATGACATACTTATCCATCTGTCTGTCATTGTGTGACTTGCCTCTCTGTCTGTCTACTTATCCATGTGAAATTTGTCTGTGTTCATGTGTGATTTGCTTGTCTATTTGTCTGTTCATGTGTAATTTGACTGTCTGTTTATCTGTCTTTCTTTCTTCAGTCGTCCATTAACATTCACTTCATCACAGGGATTAGACACCTTTATCACAAGTTTAGAAGACACACTAATATGACCTTTACATTTTCAATATATTTTTACTGAACAAATATCTCAATCTGCCTGTCTGTCTGTCTATCTATCTATCTATCTATCTTGTACGTTAAATAAAAAATGCCAAACTGATGGACATTTTGGTGTAGTGTTCGGCTATCACTTAAAAGTCACGACTAATAAAACACGTAAGGTTTCTTCCTCAAACTTAGACAGTCTAGACTTATATATATAGACAAAGTAAGTAACAGGTATGTAGTTTAGCGGTGTTGCATTTGTAATGTTCCTCGCACTACAAGCGACTCAGTACATGTAGCATCGCCGCACATAGACAGTGGCGGATATATAGACAAAGTACATAGTGTGGGTATACAAACAATGTACCTAAACAGTGTAGATATATAAACAATGTGGTATACAGACAATGGTAAACAGTAAAACAATCGACCAAGGATAGCCAACAAAACCATCAGATGCTTATTTCCAGGAGGGTCCTTTGCTTTACACAAGTTTAGGGAGTAAGACAATAATGAGCAGTAAATGGTTTTAGGATTAGTTCAAAGATACTGATTGGTGGATGCTGATAGGAGACATAAAACAATACATGATACATCGCTGTTAATTACTTTAAGAATGATTAAAGAATTGCCTTAATGTTTACCATTCTATACCAGCACTGTCTAGGAACATTGAAAATTGTATACCTGCACGGTCTATATATACTGCATATACAGTACCTGCATTGTCTCTATACAGTACCTGCATTGTCTCTATACAGCATGATGAATGGTATGCCTGCATTGTCTATATACAGTACCTGCTAAACTGTATTCAGTAAACCCTCCAGAGGGCTTAATTCAATGGGAAAAAGCCTAATTGGTACCGAGGGGCCACCCAGTCTCAATTTTTCCCACATGTAACCTATATTTTATTGCTGAAAGAGAATGAATACTTAGTTAATCAACATACACATAGAAAACCAACCTTTATATTAAAGTTGAGGTGTTTAATGTACACTAAGCTGGTATCCGAGTACTTTTTCATTTTCTTCCCTACTCGATACTCATGAGAATTTTGTCTGTTTTTATCCCATCATTTGAACCACCACTGCCATCCCCTCCAATACCCCCAGGTACTTTTGAGGCCATTATTCCGAGCGAGAACACCGCGCCAAGCGAGAGTAAAAAAAAAGGGACACACAGGCATAGGTCACTCAAACGAGCAGCAGGAATGTGGATTGACGCTGTCAAAATGGCTGCCTGAACAGCTGACTGGCACTTTGCGCTCGGTAAATATTCACCAATAATACTCGCCAGTAGTTTAAAGCAAGATTTATCTTACACTTATTATTCTACAATTATTAGTTGTGATTGCATTTAAATTGAAACTCTCGCCAAAGGTGAGGGTTTGCTTGCCATAATGGAGGGCAGGGTACTTTGAATTTTGACCGCCAACTTAGAATTCGCCAAACTGGAAGGTTTATTGTACAGTACAGCACCGGTACCCACATTGTTTATATACATGCTGAATTATATCCCTGCTTTATCTACAGTGTATAGACATCTTGAACTGTATATACCTGGATTGTTAATATACATGTGGAACCAATTGTAAACTTGTATTACAATTTCACTGAATATCTATTTATATACTGTATCTATCTATCTATCTAAGATCTTAAGTATTATGTGACCAAGTGAAGCCACCAACAAAACATCAGTGACAACAGCAACGAAAAAAAAAATACAAAAATCAGGATTTGAAAGAAAAATTGGAAATTGACCAACACAGACAGACATATCATTAATGATTTGAAATGGGAAGGAGACTCATAAAGAAAAAGTTAATGTTATGCTGAGAAAAGTGGTTATCTTGATGGACGAATTACACATTTCAAGTGTTGACAGTTGACACACTAGATAAGCATGCAGTACAACTAGTGAGAGTCAACTGAAGATAAAGTAAAGGTCAAGTAATCAGGGTGAGGGTACAAGGTGAGGACGAGGTTCTCTTCCCGTCCTCACACCACTAAAGACAAGAGGTAACTCACCTGTAAATAATGTGTACACTATAGCTGGAAGTAATTAATGTACAGTGGATCATTATTTCATAAGTTCATTTATATTTATTCAATCCGTCCAAGACCTGATTAGCATGGTAGTAGTGGCTAGCCTTAGTACTGGAATTTTAAGCCCTTTTTCCTCACAAAACAATGTATAATATCTCAGTCCACAAATGGTGGTTCTTGCTGTGAGGCTGGACTAGGACCTCATCACAAGGAACAACGGTGATTTATTTACAAACGATGGCTACAATTTGTTATAGGGCTGAATAGAACCTACAAATTCACCCTTCCTTTTCAATGAGGGTTTAAAACATTTATGTTTCATTAACTGTAAAATTATTTGAGAATTCCTCACAGAGTCTTCAGCAAGCCTAGGTTAGGTTAGGTTAGGCTGGAAATGAACAGACTGTATTTTCAGTAGGAGTGAAGTTAGAAATCCTCCTATTTTCACTAAATGTGAAGGACACCCTACACAGCCATATTGTTAAATTACAAAATTATACAAATGGTAAAATATATGTAAAACAGCTTAGCTTTCCCATGAGGAGCATATGTTTCTGGCGTGTAAGAGGAGCAGAGAGAACAAGGTAGATTCTGTATGTAGAGAAAGTGCAGCATTATGACTTTTCTCTCCTGGCCACCTCACAGGGAGCTTCCTCAGAGAGTGAGGCATTCTTGAATAGCATATTCTTGCTCATCAATGATCTCTTTCAATCTACTTTGGAAAATAAAGTACAGACTTACAAATAATAAAGAAAATTTATACTACCCAAACTATGAGTTTATTCTTAATGTTTGTAATATGGTTTCAAACACACACAATAAAAAACTGATCTTGGTTTATTTGGTATTTTGTCAAAAAATATTAATTGCAAAAAAATATTGACAATGAACACAATTAACTTGACACAGATAAGGTGACACATTATCTAATTAACAATTCACACAGATTCACGAGACCCAAAAGAATTCCAAGAACGTCACAACTAACCTTATAAATATTTGGAACACAAGGACCTAAAATACTGTACTGTACCAACACAAGCTTTTCCAGAAGTCTCTTATTAACCAAGCATTTGAAGGAATATATCTCAAACCATGTTTTCTAACTGTTTAGCTTATACAATTTGTAATATGAGGTCGTCTGTGTTGTGAGAGGAATACCATCATCAAGAGACATATCAAAACAGGTAAACCACCAAGATATTTTAATAACAACTTATAAAACTTTGGTTGTTTAATCAATTAGCCATATACTGTAGAGCTGTAACCATAACCAAGTTTACCAAACTGCTTTTATTTTTTCAATAAATAATTATATGTAGGAATCTTGAGTACTTTGCAGAGCTTATAGCATGTGGAGGTTGTAACAAATAAGCCACCAAGCTGTATAGCAGAAGAACTAAGTAAACAACAGGGACAAGTATACAGCACTAACTCTTATATACTGCACACCTGTACCTAAAAACTTTCAAAGTACTGTACAGTAATGATCAAAACTCTCCATATCATCAATTTCAAAATTACAGTACAGGTACTGTATTTTATTTATTTAATCTAGAAATAGCTTATCTATGCAATTGTACAAAATACAGTAGCTGTTGTATAAACTGTTAAAATTCCTTTGCCATATTCTTCACTTTAATTACATAGTAGTTATTATATACTGTACATATTGTCAATTACTATACAGTACTACCACAATGCAACTGACAAAATTTTCATTTTGGTAAGCAAGTTTCCCCAAAAAATTACTTGTTTTAGACTCTATAGTGCGTATATCATACATTCAACTAAATGCACTTCTTTATTTGTTGATCAGGTGTAGACTTTTATTGTCACTTTCTCTAGATATCTTAAAACTTTTTACTTACAGATAGTCAGAGACTTCACGGCCTTTTCTAAAAAGATTTTCAGTTCCACTTTCTTTTCACATGTCTGCATCATCAAACTGTCCCGTTTCCATGGCTTCATCATCCTCCAGGTCCCCGTTTCTTGCTTCATGACTCCCGCCTGGTGTCACCAAGCTGGGTTCTGCTGGAGTCGATTGTAACTCTAATAATGATTGTTGTTATAATACAGACAAAGACATACTAATGATAATAGCAGAATAAATGAAGGACTGAAATGTAAAATCTTACACATTACAATGAAGAAGAATAAATGAGTGACATATGAGAGCTTCAGGTTAAAATTAAACTAACCTGACCTAACTGACAAAACTCTTGATTCACACACATCATACAGTAGTTGTAACAATACTGTACACTATATAACCTTTGTTAACTTTTTCCAATAATGTATCTTAGCTTTACTATACTGTAGTGTCTCCAAAAACATATGAACGCTGCCTTACAGTGTTTTGTGGCGTTCATGTGAATGCTTGTACAGTACAGTACTGTATTACAACATTAACACTGTCCTCACTTGTTGATGTGCCAGGTCTCCCAAAATACTGTCACTCTATAAGTAATAGCATAACATGGCATTTTCAAACCAAATCTGAGGTAGTGGTGGTAACAAAATGGCAAAATGCAGCTTTTTTTTATCACCCGCCACGATGTAAACTAGATTGGAGTAAATATCTACCAATACAGTGGTCCCTCGGTTAACGAACTTTCGGGTAACGAATTACCTTCCATAAGAATATTCAATTCGGTTAACGAAATTCTTACGAAAATGTTTCGACATGCTTTGGCTTGCTCACCAGCTGGAAGATTAGTCCGCCAATACAGAAATCGGTTCTAGGGCTTACATTCGTTAAAATTGGAGTAAACATCAAGGAGGTTGTACTGTTCAATAATTTTCCAAGTTTTATATAAATTTTTTTAGTCATTTTAACACTTATTTAACATAATTGCAGTACAGGGAACTAGTTTTTGGTGCACCCAACAGCCACTTCACTCACCCACCAAGGCCTCAGTTTGTATCTCTGTTCAGTGGAGAAAACATCTTGCTTGTGGGTCTCTTGAACATAGAGTATTTTTACGTTTTTACAGTACAATTATTGGTCATT
Organism: Homarus americanus; assembly: GCF_018991925.1. NCBI lineage: Eukaryota > Metazoa > Arthropoda > Malacostraca > Decapoda > Nephropidae > Homarus > Homarus americanus. The sequence continues at coordinate 10,876,178 of NW_024746161.1, forward strand.
CTGAAATTTATTTAACATATTGACAATATATAGTGCAGTGCAGTGCAGTGTTGATTTAAAGAAAATAATCTTGAATTACACCTAGTGAACTTAAAATTTTATGGGTGCAATGGCAGCATGAAGCTTGGGGTGATTTCTCTTCCACCTCCACTTCATTCTCTTCTCCCTTCTCCTCCACCCCCACTTCTAAGTCCCATCATCATCATCAACCAAGAGCCTTCTACATACATACTTCAAATTAAGTGTACTTTACTGCATTTTTTTTTACTTTGTATGTAATTTTCGGTGAGCTGGAACCAATTACCCAAAATCCCATTGAAACAACAGTTTCGGTTAACGAACGACCTTCTCGAACGAATTGTGTTCGTTAACCGAGGGACCACTTGAACAGTCTAAGTGGTCACTTTCACTTCTTACAAACTGAATTTTTCACAATTTCTGCCCCCCTCCCCCCCCCAAAAGGACACCCGGTTTACCACTCTGTTTACTGAAGTTTGAATATTAAAGCAAAAAAAAAAAAAAAAAGAAGACGAACATCTTGATATTCAGTAATTCAAAACTTAAGCCATTTTTCTTATGCTCCATACTTTAGGGGTGTTGGTGTATTTGCCTCTCATCACTGGGTCCTGGATTCAATCCCTGGCCCAGGACAGTTGTGAGAAGGATGTTACCAAATGTAGCAGATTTTCTCTGAGTATTGCTGTTTCCTCCAGCACTAACATTGAACAATAAAATTCATAATAGAGTAAGATACCAACTGCCCAAATGGCTAGTAAACTGATAAGTAGTGATAATAAAAAATAAATAAATAAAAAATTAAATTAAATTAACTTACCTCCTTCCAGGGTGGTCTCATGAGATCCATACATATGGTAACCATTTTCACTCACATCATATTCCCCTTCATCATCGTCATCCTCTTCTCCAACATCTGCAAAAAAATAATAATATGCTGTATACTGTGTATATACAGCTACTCCTCGACTTACGACCACCCGGACATACGACCGCCTCGGTCGTACTAAAATTTTGTCAAATTACGTATTTTTTAGTCCCGGCGTTAGTGATTGCGCTGTGTACTGACAAAATTTTTGTTTGTAATTCCCTTTAAAATGGCTGGCAAGCTTAAAAGTGAGAGTTTTATGGTGCTGAGAAGAAAGAGACACCCATTTTTTATTTTCTATGTACGTATTATTTTCGCATTTTCGACTTACGACCTGGATTTGGTTCCTAACGCCGTCGTAAGTCGAGGAGTGGCTGTGTGTGTGTGTGTGTATATTATATATATTATATATATATAAATAAGATTGTGATCTAGTCAACTCAAGTACTGTTCAGGGTGTCTAAAACACGCACGCACGCGCACGCACACACACACACACACACACACACTGTCTTACAAACTTTCGTTGAGATCATGTATATGCTTGTACAGTACTACTGTACAGTTTTACAATAACAAAATTGTCCTCACTTGTGGGAGATCTTGCACTTTAACAAGTGAGGACATTGTTGGTTTTGTAATACAAGCATTTATGTGCTCTCCACGTAAGTCTGTAAGGCAGTGTGTACATTTGTGCAAGACACCCTGTACATACTGACAGTTCCTTCCATTAACCTGATCTCCTTTATTTTTTACTGATCAAAAGAGTCAACGCCACATACGACTTATGGCTATCTAAACTTGAGGCTTAACAACAAACTACATATAAAAAATTGCCTTTACTGCCACCAGAGGCGTATTTAACACTTCAAACTCGTCAGTGCAATTATCTGGAGCCATCGAGCAAGATCCCGAATTTCTTCTCATCAAGAGGAAAAACTATAGACAATTTGACCACATATAATTACTTTCATCAGACTGCACATCCTCGGGATCCGGATGAAGAAGCTGGCAGTCATTAAGGGCTTTGTACATGGGCTCCAACGAGAACTGGTCTGTTGGCACGAATCGAACTTCCGTCATGGCTGTTTCATCGTCTTCCTCCTCAGAATCAGATCCTTCCACTCCATTGGGTGTAACGGCTGCAGGATAAACAATTATTATATACTGTATTGTACCAAAACATGTAGAGAAAGATACATAAAATTCTTAACCCTCATTGATCATCAACATTTTTCAATATTTGTGTGGGTTAACCTTGATTGTCTGATGGCAGCTCTCCATGCTGTGCGGCCTCTTATAGGTTCTTCACTCTGACGTTATTTCTTACAACCTCTCCTCATGTCATTCTGAGTTAGCCTACTCCTCTATATCTACCGTAGATCCATGCACCTCTTGATCTAATTGGTCTCCTCCATTCTCTCCACATCCACCTCTTTGATATATACCGGGTACTGTATACTGTATATTTATACTGTATTAAAGACTCAAATAACCAATGAATAAAAACTTTGACAATCTAAACTATCTGTGAAGTTATAATAACCTTTCACTGTGAGAAATTACTTGGTAAAAAAAAAGAGGTACTGTACGATCATAAGTATCATTTATCAAAATAAGCATTACAAGACCTGATGCATATGAATAAACAAGTGACAAGGAACTCAAGTCCTGTGAGCTGCTGTTAATACACAATTTATATCAAAACTACAAATGACTATACAGTATGACTTTCTTTTACTCCACACCTACTGTACATCCCTGTGTCCAAAAATGCATGTTTACGCTCTTCACAGCTCGGCAAAAGCACCTTATAATAAAACCAGGCCTATATTAAGGTACTGCAGATATAGTATTGTAACTTACCTCAAGTGTTACAATAAAACACTTGCTAAGAGACATAGCCATCTAAAACTAAACTGTGTGCAACCATCACCACCCACCCAACACTTGGGATGAATAATTTTTATTTTCTCTGTAACTAGCAGTCTAGCATAAAAGTTTCCTTTGCTTAGTAAAAGCTGCATCACTACAGTATAGGTAAAGGCAAGAGTGAGGCACTGCACACACAAAAATGGAGAAATAACTTAGTGTGACAGTGACAGTGATTCCTAGAAGCACAGTGTATTCACAGATGGATGATAACAAATCAACTTCACTTCATTACTATCACCTCTAATCATAATTTCTAACCAATCACAATTTCTGATCCTTCTCATAACACAATCAACTGAATCAGAGGTGGGGAGAAACTGAGTAACTTTACTTTGTTCCATTCTCTCTTTCTACAAGCATGTGTGTGTGTGTGTGTGTGTGTGCTTGTGAAATGTCAAAAGACTTGCCAATATATTCCTCAATTAACTACTGTCTCCCCCCCACACACACTGGTGGATAGTACATAGCTAATGAAGTAAAATTACTGAACACATTTAGGGGTGTTGGCGATACTTTACAGCAGTAGTGTGCTTGCCTTTCACCCACATGACCTGGGTTCAATTCCCAGCTCGAGACAAAAGTGAGATGGATTTTATTCAGCGTGACAGTACCAAACAAGGCAGGTTTTCTCCAGGTACTCCAGTTTCCTCCTGTCCTAACACTGGATAATTAAGGTCATACCCAAGTAACAAAGACAAACCGACTGCATTAACAGTGGGGGAGGGAGAGAGAAAAAAAAAAAACAAGCTTTAGTAAAATATAGAATAAAAAGAAATAAAGCAAAAGACTGGGGTGAGGATAAAGACGCAACAAAACACAAGATACCTGTATACCAAGCATTACAATGGTAAAACTAATATACTGTACAGTCTTACCTTGAGAGTCCTCTAACTTGGCATCAACCATCAGATACAAACATGGATGGGCGAAGCTTGATACATCTCGGCTCACAGCATGAATGGCAATGTGAGGATACTCCAAAGAAAACCCACCGTCTGCACCATCTTTGGCCCACGACACTCTGCTGTTGAGGTTAAGACACAGCGTTAATGAATATAAACTATGAGAAAGTGCTAATTGAATCTGTGCTAAAGAAGGTCCTTATAGCTTTGTATAAACTGTACTGTAGGGAGATGCCTTCCCAACAGCAACATTTATTTTATTCTGCATGTGTCTAATTATTTGTCCCAGGTTCAATCCCCAGCCCGCATCAGATATGAGAACGGTGATATCCAGTGTGATTCTATCACAGACCAACAACACAAACAACTATTGTAAGTGGTAGAAATTATAAAAAAAAAAAAATAATCATGTAAAACAGTTTCATTAGGGTATCAGCATTAGAGCTAAGAATACTACAGATTCAAATAAAGTGAGTGATTTTAAAGCAAAGTCAGGGAAGAAGAGTGAAACATCAGAAGTAGGAACACATGGGTGATATCAGATGCTGATGCCCATAGGACCCTTTGTATCTACAGGTACAGTATAACAAATATCCTAACTTCAGGTTTTTCCTTCGCAAATCAAATAAAGACAACTTTTTTTCGTAACTCAGAAGTTTCGTCAACCAGTTTCTTAACGGACTGCCTGTAGATACCCAAATAAGCTAGGCAAGTTCAGGAGCTCCAATCTCTCAGGGTAGTTGAAGTGCTGGTACCAGTCTGGTGGCCCTCCTTTGAACATTTTCAACCAACTGACAGTCACCAGCATATCTCGGGGACCAGACGGGGTGACAGTACTCCAGGTGGGGAAGCACTTCACTAGTAACGATCTTCAAGGGTTCACTTGGAACAATCTACCAGAAAGTGTTGTGACGGCACCGAGTATGAGCTCTCTCAAGACCAGACTTGACCAACACTGGCGCAGGTTCAGGTACATGCATGCCCAGTACTTGCCAACAGTGCGTAACAGACTTATGACCGATCGCCCAAGCGGCTAACGAGCCGATCAGTGGTGAAGAGGATAAAAGAAAAAAGAAAACCACAAATTAGCCTTTTTTTTAATTACATTTTCATTTGTAACAGAAACCGCTAATTTGCACCAAAATGGCGGTCAGATTCGAGTGAAACAGACCATAAAACACACAAAAAAACCTAACCTAACCTTACCATTTTTTTGGAGCTTACCTGCTAGTGTGGTGGAGAATACAGATGCACAATCTGGTATGCATATGGTTAGATAAAAGAATTTCTGTGATTTCTTGAAAGTAAATAATTTCCACACATAGGACACCATGATCTTGTAATATTTGGATTACTTCACTATTGTTCTGATAAACTCGCTGAATAACAGCTAGATAAGGGTGAGAGCACTTTTGGCACGCCATCACGAGCCTTCAAAATGATGGGCCAACCAAGTCACATGACACGATACTTGAAGATCATTGGTTGTCATGTCGCAAAGAGAATGGGGAGAGGATGAGAGAATCAACATGACGGGTATAGAAATTAATGCCTACAAATCTGTGAGATACTCAGTCAATACTGATTTGCGCAATAAATGATACGAAGTCATATGTTTGTTTTTTATCGTCTGTAATAATGAAAATTGGAAACCTGAGGACAGCCAAAGGACGAATATTAACTGATTTGGGTAATAATTTACGACTTCACAGCCGCTGATATTCCATTAAAAACTAATTTAAAAAAAAACGCAATTTCAGTGTGTTTTATAGTGGAGACTGTCGTGGGTATGGCAAATGTGTTAAAAAGGATTTATTTAAAAGTTTAAGTTAATCTAACCTATCCTTAAACTAACCTAACCTAACATAACTTAACACCTGCAGTGGGAGAACTTACTGTGAATGAGACGGGGGGATCGGCTGTGAAGTCCTCCATATTACCCCAAATATTTATCGTATATGAAGGTAAAATCATAGTTCCAGTCATCCCTGTATTTAGATATCCAAACTAAGGTAAATTTGCATTGTCACACCGTTCACTTTTAGCAAGTAAAAAATATATTTTTCTAGTGTATTTGTGTGTGTTCAGACCAAATATTACCTTCATTTTTGGCGGAAATTAGCTGTTTTTTAGGGATTTTTTTTTCGTTTGACATTTTCCGAAAAAAAAAGTGGCTAAGAGACTAAGAAATAAAAAAAAAAAACACTAGAAAAACAAAAACCTAACCTAACCTAACTTAACTGACTCTCACCATATGATGGAATCACCTATTTCTTACCATATTGGCCTGGTTCTTGTTCGTCGTTGCATTCTGGGATTCTTACACAACGCCACATATGTTGGTCTTTGCGATATTTACATTCAGTCTTGCTCTTAGTACACTTTACTGAGGTTGGAAGAACACCATGCGATCGAAAAAATGCTATTGTTTCTACGTTTGTTTTCCAAAAACTCGCAATCAGCTCCATATACTTTAAGTGACATCCATCGCAGACTTCCATGGTCGGAACTGAACTTGAATTTCAAAATATGAGACCCCAAAATAAAACTCGATTTTGATTAGACCAAATATACTCTGAAATAAACCCAAAACCATTTTAATTGGTTCCAAAAGCAAAAACGCTTTTGATTGGCCGCGTGACGTGTACGCATGCACGTCATGATTTATGAAGGAGACGCGAGAGACACGCAGTGTTGGGTGAGAGGCAGACGATAATGGCCGGAGGTTAATGGAAATAAATAGACATTTTTTTGGAAAAGCTATCTCCGTTATTATACATTTCCGCCGGTAATGTAATAGATGAAAATTATCTTATAATTAGACGTCTTATTCAAATATGATAATAGATTAGTGGTAGGAATGAACGGTGTGTAAACGCAATAATGCCCAAACTAATCTAACCTAACCTAACCATCCTATCCTAACCTATACCTAACTTAACCGGGAAGGCAGACCCCCCCCCCCTAAGATTCCCCAGGTGAACCTAAACTAAAATAATACCTATATGAGACTATCTCTGGGTACCTGTAAATATCTGTGCATATATGAGTATTAGCAGGTGTATGCCAGTACCGTTTGAATCTGAGAGTAATAACTGCATTGTCTATATACCTGACATACATGCTGTTCTTGAGGGTAGGGGGATCCAAGTTGATCTGTGCCTATTAAGCTTAAACGGGCCCTGTATTTAACTATCTTTCTATCTACTTTACCTCTCAGCGATGTAAAGTGTTCCTGAGCCTAGAGGTCGAGCATTCATGAAGGCCTGGGTGTTGCACTGACGATGGCGGACACCTTCCTCAGGAGGCGGCAGGTTGGGCAGCAACATCTTTACCTGGCTGTCTTATGTCACTTCTCCCTCAAGGAAGTATACCCCGCTGTAGTTGATGGTGACACACGCGGCCCTTTTTGCTTTCTGTGTTTGTTGTTGAGGAAGATCAATTACTAAGAGAAGTAACATGAGGGAACCAGATGTTTGTTGTCGTTAATATTTAAGAGTTCAACCACCAGATGACACTATAGTCTTGCACCGAGTCGTCTATTATATGCATCTTACCTGTGGATAGATAGATAGATAATGTAGTGGTACATAAACCACTAGATGAAACTAAATGTGGCTTCACATCGTTATTATATATTAAAATTATGTGTGTGTGTGTGTATGTGTGTGTGTGTGTGTGTGCAAATAAATCACATCAATTATATAAACTGCAGTGAGCATAAATTTTGTTTAAATGCAGTTTGTCTTATATAATTCAAACTTTATCCTTTGATCAAGTTGTGGGGTTTATTTATTTTTATTACAGTGGGTCTGTGTCTTCAAAACGTTTGTAAACCCCTGCTGTAATAGACGCTGTAGATGAGATATTGGTGTAACACTTCAACCACTGAAATAATATTATAGTATATCGTTTAGTATTTTAGGCTATTATTCTATGGGGTTCACGTTATAATATTACTACTGAGGTAGTAGGCAGCTACCAAACAGGAAGGTACTACCAAGATAACCTACCTTGGGTACTACCGCCTGGGAAGATATTGGAAGCCGGTGCATCATGCCCAGTACTTACCAACAGTGCGTGACCGATGGCCCGGGCGGCTAGAGAGCCGATCTTTTGGTGAAGAGGATAAAAGTAAAGTAAAATAATGTACTGTCTAATGGTAGACCCTCCTGCCATATGGCATCACGAAAATTGTGACCAAGTCCCAGGTTGCAGATCTGACTTTCTGCCTCATTTACACACAATTGCAGGGTCTCAATTGTTTCTCTTACTGTTGACAACACAACATACAGTACATACTGTATATAATTTCTCACTATTGATCTTATATTAGTTTTTGTATTTCTTTATGGTTCTTTATTATTATTATTATTAGTAGTAGTAGTAGTAGTCGTAGTAGTAGTATTAGTAGTAGTAGTATAGTAGTAGTAGTAGTATTAGTAGTATTAATATTAGTATTAGTAGTAGTAGTAGTAGTATTAGTAGTATTAATATTAGTATTAGTAGTAGTAGTCGTAGTACAGTAGTATTACATTTCGCCCCCAGGCCCCGATGTGGGTCAGTGACCTGTGTCCGGGTGGGCTAATCCCCGTAAAAAATATATATATATATATATATATATATATATATATATATATATATATATATATATATATATATATATATATATATATATCTATATATATATATAATTAACCTTGTTTCACGCTTAAAGACTTGAAGCGCATAATAAAGGGTTAGTCATTCCCAACAAGATTACATATTGTGACTTTATGAGATATAATTGGCTGTATACTCCAGGTGGTCAGTGAGCACGGTACGCCCTTAGCAATACGTCAATAGTGATTTCGAGAAAATCTTGACAGGTAAGGAATGTCAGTCATAGTTTCCATGGCATCAAAACACAACTATACTGTTGGAACACACAGCCACACACACCAGGCAACACCTCCGCAACTCGTCGTCTTATACACAACAAACTATCATTACTATAGAACACTGCTTCATAATTACCTAAGAACAACAATAAAGAATAATTTGATAGAAATAAAAGTAAGGTCCCTACATGATAAGAACGACCATGACCTTCATAGTTACCGGATTGTTAGTGGCAACACACGACTACTACAGCCCTATCGACCCAGTGTGCTGTGAGCTACTGCCCATCGCGGTTAAGACAATTACAAGTACTAATGTCCGTTTTATTAGTGTGACTTCATCAATTTCTTACAGTGTGATGATCTATGTGTGAGTAATGTTTGAAAATTAACATCCAAGCTAAAGATCTACAGTGTATTGTTTGATGTTTTACTTTCTGCTCTAGGAAAACCATATTTGCGCTATTATTTGCAACATATAAACCAAATACAAAAATTTAAGGCACGTACATTGTTTTATAAGAATATATTGTATGTGAAATTCTAATTAAAGAAGCTCGATGTGTATGGATCAGCTGTGATACAACATATTCCATCATCTCCAGTAATACAATTATTCCAAGTGGTTGCAGGGATAATATATTTATTTATATATTTAATTATTACTCACCATAATTAATGTACGCATCATATGTGTGTTGGAAGACGCTATTACCATAATAAAGGATCACTGCAACAAGTAGAAGGTAAGTAGAATTTTTGTAGCATGTGCACTTATCAAAGACCTATGCAATGATAACTCGCGCTTATCTTACTAATCATCCGGGTTCGAGGTGAAAATCATTTACATTTACAGAATACCTTATTATCCAGTAAAGATAAGAGGATATCATGTATGTTGGGGTCGTGTCATATGAACCCATCAGTGTTGTCACGTTTGCTTGTCCTTTCACTATTTTTAATCGATTTCTAATTTCGCTTTTAGGAGGAAAATAAAAAAAAAAATATTCAAATGGATTTTGGATAACAAGTTTAGGTGAAAAGTGTGCAAGGTAGTGTAAGATCACTTAGATTCTAACCTTCACTGCTGTCATTTCGTCCAGTCATACAGATAGTTCTATCTTTCTTTCTTTTTTTAATGTTGTACTAACCTTGTTACACACTTAAAAGACCTCCGTTGTTGAAGTGCATTAATAACATTATACAACAATACCGTCCAGTCATCAGTGTTGTGGTGCAGAATGGTGATGGGCGGGTGTGGGTATCTAACATGAGTGTTGCCCCTGCCTACACCCGCACAGTAGTCCACGTTAGAAAAGACAGACGCGAGCCTTTCCAGCCAGCGGAGTTCGGCTTGTGTCTGCTCGATTACTTCGACATCTATGACGATTTTGGCAGAGTGGAATGTTATATTAACGATAATATCGTTTACCTCCAGCCTCCCCCTTCACCACCCCAGGGGAGGCACACTCACACTTCCGGGGGACAAGATGATCAACACATGGCGTTTAGGTTTCAGGTAAGAAGCACTATCACCTCTCTCACCACTTCCACCATAAATATAAACATCTTCCACACTTGCCTAATGTGATTTTCTACTGCGAGAATCACAGATGACCTTGATATTGTTGTTCTCGAAGCTGTTGCGTATGATAATCAAACGAAATATAAGATATATGGGTAGATGGATTGTTACCATCACTAAATTTCAGGTTAGTTAGAGGTCTTACCATTGTTTCCTGATAATAATGATGTTGGGTAGTATGGGTACCGTCCCTTTACTTTCACTTTTCTGGTAAGAGTTTATAAATGACAGGGTTTTATTCTGTAACTCAACTGGGTGATTTAGTTTATTACACACACCTAGTTTTGTGCACTATACAGTAATACCCCGCTTTACACGTTTTTTTTTTACTCGTTTCTACATTTACGCGGTACCCCGCCAGAACCGGAATGTTCACTTTACGCGGTGCATCTACTCATATACGCGGGAAGCGGCGCGAGCAGGGTGCGCACAAGGTCGCCCAGTCATCAAAACATTACCGAGTTCTTCACCCGCCACCCACCACAGCCGGCCCAAGTCAGTGATAGTGATAGTGAGGATATGGACTTATATGGACTTTGAGGGGTTTGACAAAGAGGCCCTGCAAGCCTCTGTGGTGGATAGTGATACAATTGATACAAGTGATTCAGCTGAGGGCCAATAATCTACCCTCTGCCTCGGAACCAACCCCCCATCCCCGTGTGCCCAGTCATCTTTTCTACTAATGTAAGTGTTAAAAAACCTAATATTATTGATATTTCTCTTAATTATTAATTGTGTGTGCATACCATCATAAAATTAAGAAGATATTTTTACTATAACGTAAGTATTGTGTCTGAAAAAGTGGAGTTTGGGGGTCGGCCCGGTCTCTATTTCAATTATATCCCATATGTTCTGTTGCTCACTTTACGAGGGCCTTCGTGGGTTCAATTGACCGCGTAAAGCGAGGTATTACTGTATATAAAAATGAGGAAGATGTTATATAGGGGGTCTTCTTATCAAAGCTTAACAGTGATGTGCGTGGGTAGAGAGCTGTGTAGGATGTCTGGGGCGCGAGCCGTGCGAACAGACAGCTCGGCAATTTAGAAGTCAAGAGTGACCTTTTTGGCCAAGCATAGGGCATGAGTTACATTATAATATATGAATAAAATGTGTAAGGTGTAGCTAGTGTTTTTGTTTTTTTAGTATATAAACTTAAAGAGGTGCTTATGTGTTACTATTATGATATTTATTCAGTAAAGTCGTCATACACGTTTACAATTGGTTTGGCATATACTTTATATAGACAATGTTGGACGTTATATAAAACACTATCACAAGAACCAGATGATATAAGAAGTCTAATCCGAAATACACAACGTTTTTGTAAGTGTTTTTATGACAAAGTATTTGAAAAACTTTCGGTTATCTTTTTTTATCATTCTAAGCCTTTTGAATGTTCAGAAGCAAGTTATCTTATCTATTCCATGTGGTTTCTTACCTGGCACTGTATCTCTTGCAGCACCCACCCTTCTGCGTTGCCCACAAAATCAAAGCGGATGAGAAGGCAGCGCTGCCCCCGGAGATCCTGGGTCGTGGTGTGGACGTGGGCGTGTGTATCATACTGGAGACTGCTGACGATCGCCTCCTTATGACTCGCCGTGCCCCACATATGAGAACCTTCCCTGGCGTGTGGGTCCCTCCCGGCGGCCACGTTGGTGAGTCACGGGCCCTCAAAAGGGACATGGGAGAGGCAGAAACCTTCAGAAGGGAAGTGGAGGAGTCTCATTCTTCCTCGGCGTAATTATGGAATAGTGATAACTGATGATATTTCAGTATAATCACTAAGGAGAGTTTGTTACTGTTGAGGGTGTCAGAACATCAAGTAATACAAGTGTCTGACCGGAAGGTGTTAATTTCATAGTTGTTCCAAAACTTCCATATTTTTTACCACAAGTGGATAAGATCAGTAATATTTATTATAAAGCCCGGCCGTATTCAATAATATGATGGACACACGATGAAGTTAATATAAGTAGTCGGTACCCTACAGTAAATAGTGTATGATACAATACAACTTGGAGAGGTAAGATTATACAACATACCCCTTCAACTACATTGACCTCAGCCAGAAAACTGAAATCTGCCTGCAAATCTGCAGAGTCAGATGTCCCAGCAGGGTGAGCCATAGCAACTGGACACGTTGTGCTGACCTAAAACGCCAGGGTCCCTTCTTCCTGCTTCTCTTGGCGCTGTACACGTGATTAACCATCATACGATGTGCAGCTTAAAAATTATCTCAGGACATAAATAAGTCGACAGTATCAGTTAATTTCACCAAGCAATAAGAGTTAGAAAACTTGTCAGGGAAATTCCTTGAGTTTGGTAGAATTCCCATATAATAGATCTGCTGTTCATCACATGATTGTCAGCTATCTGTAAGATTTGCTGCATAAGCTATCAACTAATCATTTTACCTGTCTAAATTTCCATCATTTCTCTTTTCAATCTTTTTATCTGTCTAATGTACCATACTTTAAATTTGTCTTTTATTTATTCCATTCTGCAGAAAAAACGTTTATATTTGTTCTAATCTTGTTTGTATGTGAGATGATCGTCGACTATCTGTCAGGGTTATTGTATGACGCTATCATTAGTACAACCCTTTCCCCTGTCTAATCTTCTGTAATCAAATCTTTTCTCCCTTTAACCATGATGCGAGACAGAGGAGGGAGAGACGCTCGAGACTGCAGGACTGCGGGAGGTGCTGGAAGAGACGGGTCTGTTGGTGTCGCCGGAAGAAGGGGAGGCGGGGTGTCGAATGCTCGGACTGTGGGAGTCACTCTACCCCCCTGTACTGTACATGGGGAAGCCTAAGAGGCACCACCTAGTCGTCTACCTTCACCTACAGGTGTCCCTCACTAGCTATGAGCTGCAACAGAGGCTCAAGGTACGTCTAGGGAGGTTAAAGGCAAAATTCACGAGTGTGTGGGCATGAGATGAGCTAATTGGTCCTCAGTTACCATGACATTGTGTCCATTGCAATGCTGCATGCACTCTTGTTACTGTCCTCTGGATTGCAATACTTTTTGACTGCTCAATAAATCAATATTGGGGTCAGAGGAAGAACGGACAGAGATAAAATCAATATGTGCCCTGAGTATGCAGCAGGGACATCAAAACAGTGAAAGAGAGAGAAATAGATAGAATGATCAATAAGTACGGTTATACATTTTCAGTTGGACAGTAGCGAGGTAGACGCCTGTCTGTGGTTGACCAAGGAAATGGCGGAGCTGGTGGTGTTTGGGTCTTCCAGGAGAGCCAGTCAAGACATACCCATCACCCTCATCAACAGAGAAGGAGGTAGGTTACTGTCTCATTAACTATTAATTTTAATTAATGAGCACGTAATTCCTCATACAGTCTTCACACGAGCACTGTCCCATTACTGTACATCCCTTTACAGTTGTTAAATTAGGTTTGGTTAGAGAGTTTTATCTCATAATTTCTTAATGTTGTTGGACTAGTGTACAGTATTACTAACCTTGTTACGCGCTTAAAGACTTCGTTGTTGAAGCTCAGTAATAACATTATAACAAGTACAATATTACTAATTGAACCATGAGCTGAGTTTCTAGGCAGCAGTAAACACAAGAAGTTCCATACTGAAATATTATATCAATAAATGCTGAATGAGCACCTGCAAATTTTAAGATAAGCCCTTCCTAGCAACTGAGCCCCTTCAAACTTTAAGTTAAGCTCTTCCTGAACATTAAGCACCTCCAAACTGAAAAGGGGTTTCTCTCTCTCACACACACAGAACAATCGATGGGCATCCTCAATCCAAAGACACTAACGAAGAAGATGCCCGAGCCAGGTTTCGAGGTGGAGCGCCTTACTACTGGCACGAGGTCAGGTCAGCATGGTCACTCGTGTCAGATAAGGTCACTGTTTCGTTGATTATGTTACGTCATTAATATCAATGTTTCGATGTGACAGGTCAATAATATTTTTATTGCAGGGTAGATATGTTAAGTCACTGTCAAATCTTTAATGTGCCATGCCACCAAGTATCAATAATTAGAAGTGCCATGCCACTAAGTATCAATAATTAGATGTGCCATGCCACTAAGTATCAATAATTAGAAGTGCCATGCCACTAAGTATCAATAATTAGATGTGCCATGCCACTAAGTATCAATAATTAGAAGTGCCATGCCACTAAGTATCAATAATTAGAAGTGCCATGCCACTAAGTATCAATAATTAGAAGTGCCATGCCACTAAGTATCAATAATTAGAAGTGCCATGCCACTAAGTATCAATAATTAGATGTGCCATGCCACTAAGTATCAATAATTAGAAGTGCCATGCCACTAAGTATCAATAATTAGAAGTGCCATGCCACTAAGTATCAATAATTAGAAGTGCCATGCCACTAAGTATCAATAATTAGAAGTGCCATGCCACTAAGTATCAATAATTAGATGCCATGCCACTAAGTATCAATAATTAGAAGTGCCATGCCACTAAGTATCAATAATTAGAAGTGCCATGCCACTAAGTATCAATAATTAGAAGTGCCATGCCACTAAGTATCAATAATTAGAAGTGCCATGCCACTAAGTATCAATAATTAGATGTGCCATGCCACTAAGTATCAATAATTAGAAGTGCCATGCCACTATGTATCAATTTCTTATTTGTACAATATCTCGCTGGCTCTCTGACTGTTCATGAAGTAGTCTATGCAATTTAGATACATAACAATAACTGACATACGTGACTCTTATGTGACTATAGCCACACTATGTAAATTATTCTCACTAGCAGGTATGCATTGAAATTGTGGTTGCAGCAGCATTACATGGGAGGGAGACAAAGTGGCCGTCAGCTCCTCGGCCAAACCAGGATAAATCAGGTCAAGATGGGGCGACATGAATCTCCACTATACACTCAAGGCCAACATCGACTATATACCTCTGAACCTGCCACCACCCACCCCACTAACACCCACCACTAGCTACTGCAGGTCATAACTACCATCATCCTGTAGCTGCTGTAGGTCATGCCTACCATCACCCTGTAGTTGAAGAATATTCATGTATGGGCTGAGAGTTAATGCAGTAAACACAGAAGTAATGGTGATTTCCAAAGCAAAAGTAAACCCTAAATTCAATTTTATATTAGGTAACAGGTATTTAAATGGCTGGAAAATATTGTTTATTTGGGGAATAAAGAGAAGAGTAGCTCAAGCAAAATATGCATTTGAGAATCATAGAGAGCTGTTGAAAGGAGCCATAATTATTAGTTTGAGGAAAAAGATTTGATGTTATGAATGACCAGTACTATTAAATACTGTACAGGTCAGAAGTGTGGACACTTTCAGCACTTTGACTGATTCGTGTATTTCTCCAATAAAAACTTGTGGTCCTTTATTTCTCTTTTCCACTGTTAAAATGTAATACAAGGTCCTCTCAAGTACAGGCAGTCCCCGACTTACGATGGGGTTAGGGACCCAAATCCAGGGCGAAAGTCGAATTGGTGGCAAGTTGAAAATGCTTAAATAATACATAGAAAATCTAAAATGGGTGTCTTTTTTTCTTCTCAGCACCACAAAACTCTCAATTTTAAGCTTGCCAGCCATTTTAAAGGGGATTACAAACGAAAATCTTGTCAGTACACAGCGCAATCACTAACGTTGAGACTCGAAAATACGTAATTTGACAAAATTTTGGTACAACTGAGGCGGTCGTATGTCCGGGTGGTCGAAAGTCAAGTGGGTCCTAAGTCGAGGAGTTCCTGTTCTGTATACTTTATGTATTAAAGGATGTTACACATGCAGTATCAGCGGATAATCCTTTTATGATTATCCTTTTTATGGTTGTGTAATATGTGCTTCTGTAATATAAATACAGTAGTACTTTATTAAAAAAAATTACATTATAAATGTAATATTTTAAGTTAATTATTGACAACATACTCGTGAATTTATTATGAAAAATTTATTTAAAAATGCCCCATTTTCACTGTTTTGCAGTGATCACTTGTAGTTTGGGCAAATGTGTTAAAATAGTGTTACTGTATTTCTAAATTAAGCCTTACCTAATCTTAGTCGATAAGAAATGCAAGCAGCTGAAGCATTGTTAGCAGACCACACCAATCTAACCAAGGAAACCCATTTAACCTTATCCAACTTCCTAGCAAGGGGGGGGTGGGGGACTCTGCCCCCTCCCATAAACATAGAACCCTTATAGGTCTGTAACTGCATGTCAGAATCATGGTTGTCACTAATGACATGTGTCCACCTTCCTCCATGAAGGTCTCCTTGCCTAACATTATATGCAGGTGTCTCATCTCTTATTGGTTTAGTATTGTAGATATGAGCTTAGCTTCATCTTCCATCTGGATATATATACAGTGACCCCTCCGTTAACAAACTCAATCCGTTCCAGAAGGTCGTTCGTTAACCGAAACCATTGTTTCAATGGGTTTTTGGGTAATTGGTTCCAGCTCACCGAAAATTTCCTAAATTCAACAAAAATGGTAGAAAAGTTCACTTACTTTGAGGTGTGTATGTAGAAGGCTCCTGGATGATGATGATGATGATGATGGGATTTAGAATGGGGGTGGAGGAGAAGGAAGAAGAGAAGGCATTGGGGTGGAAGAGAAGTCACCCCATGGTGCCATTTCACCCATAAAATTTTAGCTCTCTGGTGTAATTCAAGATTATTTTCTTTAAATCAACATTGCACTGCATTATATATTGTCAATATGTAAAATATATTTCAAAATGACCAATAATTTGCTTGGAAACACAGAAAAAAAGCATTTAGTTGAAGAGAGTCTCAAGCAAGATGTTACCTCCAGTGAAAACAGAGAGACTAACGCCTGTTTGCTGTGTTAAGAGGCTGGATGCCGCGCATTAAACTAGTCACTTTACTTCAATTATGTTCAATAATTGTTAAAATGACTAAAAAATTTAATATTAAACTTTTAAAATTATTGAATAGTATAAACTTCTTGATATTTACTAAAATAGTAAGGAATTTAAGCCCTAAAACCGATTACTGTATTGGCGGACTGATACTAAAGCTGGTTGCCCGGTCAGTGCAAGCGAAAACATGTTGAGGTCGGTTTGTAAGAACTTCGTTAACCGAATTTTTTTTCGTTAACCGAATTGAAGATCCTTATGGAAGGCAGTTCGTTAATCGAAATTACGTTAACCGAGGTGTTCGTTAAACGAGGGGTCACTGTAATTCACAGAAGAGGATAAAAAAAAACACCAGTAAAAGTATCACAGAATTTAATTGATAAGTAAAAATAAACCTCGTCAAATATGGATACGTATATCAATCATACTTATAATAATTGAAGTTACAGTATTTGATTAAAAATTAAAACACCAACTCATCTAATGTTATACAGTACCGTATTTTTATTGCAATTCTATTAGCCGACCTGATATTCAGGACATTTAGAAATGAGGAATAACATATTTTAGTGACAAACATTAACTGAAGAAAATTAAGTGGGAGTGTTTTAGATATAACACTATATACACAGCATGAAAGACAACATCATCCATATACATTAAACATCCTCTTTGGTACATGAAGCTGACGATATGTAAACTTATGACAAGATGGAATACATAATATTGCTTAGTTGCAAGCTCTGTGAATCAACATATACAGGAATGATATTTATGTGTCTGTATGTAATTCTGACTCGGCATATCTTCAGTAATCCTTGAAAAGTCAATCTATTTCAACCAAGTAGACAAAATATTTAAATATTAAAAACTACATGACACATTTTCAATATGTGAGCATCTATGGCCATCAGTACAAGCATATATGTACTTACATATACTGTATATATATAAACAAGTGAAATAAAATTTTACATTAAGTGGACGGTGAAAATAAACTTAGTCCTCAAGGATAGACATTAACTATTATTGCCAACTGTACTGTTGGGTAAATGAGGGTCTTGTTTCCTTATCCACTTAAGACACTTATCCAACAAATGCCACAAAATAATGATATTGCAGCTGATCACCATAAATATAAATTCAGTTTTTCATCCATCTAACGACCAAAACGAGTGTTGGTGGTACAACAATAATGAGAGCATTACACATTGTGCCCAACTTCAATCCCCAACCTGGGACAGATGTGAGAAAGGTGTTATCTAGTGTGACATTACAAACATGGCAGGTTTTCTCTGGGTACCAACTGCCTGAATGGCTAGTAAGCTGTAAAGTGGTAAAATGATATGAAAAAAAAAAGGTATTTTGCAGGTTGCGTCGCCATAAACAAATTCTAGAGATTTTCCAAAAATCAAAGATTGATATAGTATTTACAATGAAAATAAAATAAACTTGCCAACAGTCCATAACAGAGACGTGACCGATCGCCCAAGCAGCTAACAAGCCGATCAGTGGTGAAGAGGATAAAACGAAAATATCATTTAAGTTTAAGTCTGTTCTTTGGCTTAAATGTGAGACCAAATATTGCAAAGGAAGTTTGAACATGTTTTCAGACTACAGGTACAACAGGAGCAGGCTGACTGTATTATATCAAACTTTAATAAAATCTAACTTCAGGGTTGACCCCTTTCAATTCTATACATGTTGATGCAGTACAGTATTACCTATCGAGACCCATCCTGTGTGTTAGTGTAAAAATGTATCGCTTTTGAGTTACTCATACTGTATAACACAGTAGTAATGGTAACATAAAACTTAGCTACAAGCTGGGATAGGACAAATTTAATTTTACGATAATGATGTGCAGAAACTGATCAAAAGTTTCTTATTTACCGGTATATGCAGTTAATATACTTGACCTGACCATCTAGGCTTGTGAAAATGAAAAAAAAAATATATATATATATATATATTATCCTAGTGTATTGCATTTTAATGACCTTTGACAGTGAGGCAACTGTTAATGTCAATCCCTGGTCCTCTGTCAGTATACAGGTATTTAATGATGAGTAGCTGAATGTACATAAGAAATTTATGTGATTAAGCATTCCAAGACTGACATATCATTCACATTTATTTTGTAGTTTAAGTGAATAAAAATGTACAAAAGCCGAGTGAAATATTGATAAACAATAACAATAGCAGTAATTTAAGAAAAACACATCTTAAGTGTTAAATACATACTCGATTCCAAGTGACAGCAAAGTAGTAAGTAGCATAGATAAAGTAAGTTAAAACTATGATATACAAAACAAGAGTTAGAAGTAATGATGTGTTTTAGTATTGTAGTCATAGCAAAGTTGTAAAGAACAGACCAACCATCCGAATGGCCAGTAAGCTGATAAGTGGTGAAATGATACAAAGTAAGTAATGATGTGTTTAAGTAGTGATGCACTTAAGTAGTAAGCTGTTTAAGCAGTGATGCATTTAAGTAGTGATGCATTTAAATAGTGATTGTTTAAGTAGTGATGTGTTAAAGTAGTGATGCATTAAATAATGATGTGTAAGTAGTGATGTGTTTAAGTAGTGATGCATTTAAGTAGTGATGTATTTAAATAGTGATGTGTTGAAGTCAGCCGTTAAGAGTGGATCTTGGCGGGAGTGTTAGGACCATACACAGACATCATATAGAGGGAGAAACATCACAACAGCAGATGGGAATTCTGTAAATCACACACACCCACAAAGGAACAAGAGATTACAGTATTTGATATGCTTCATGAACAAGTGAATGATGATGCTTTTCTGTATGGCAAATAATTAATTATTCTTAGGGTTAAAAAAAAAAAATATCGAAGCCTAAAATACTCCAGATTCTATTTACAACAGACTTCTAATACAATAAGATCAGAAAATACAAATCATGGGACCCTGCAACACGGTGTACAGTGGATGAGGCACATGAACAACTACCATGGATGAGGCACATGAACAACTACCATGGATGACAGAGAGCACGTGACAACAGTTGGAGGAAGATTATTGTAGCAAACACCAACGAACAAAGAGATGTGTAGCAATATTGGATGAAGTATAAAGAAAAAAGTTACATGTTTTGAGAAAATTATGTCATGAAGCTTAAAAAAAATGGATCTTATATATCATTCATTAAATTTTCTCTTTGAAGTCATTGCTCATTAGTTACAATCTCATACTATGCATTGCTTCCATACCTCTGCATTATATGACTAGCTTCCAATGATTTTGTAATGATATATGAACCCCCAAACTTTCACATTCCATAAGATATACATACAACATTTAACACTATCCCTGCATTGGATATCTTACACAAATGACAGGAAATATTGTACATTTTATACATAGCAAAGACTGGTTGTACAAACATGATCTGCCCAATAACATGCATGAAGAGGTTTCACGTTAGCAGGTTACATTTACAAGTTTGAATGTCCGACCCCATACACGTTAACATTGAGATATGCATGTACAACCCTTCCTACACATATCAGTAGCCTAATAATTTAAAAACCAGTTTAAACATTAAATTTATACAATACTTAATGGAGATCCTATGTGAAGAAACCATTCATGCATTCTGTCTAATTTCTAAAGCCTGTCTCACCAAAGGTATCACCATGAAAAAAAAAAAAAAAAAATCTACCATGCTTGCAGCCTCTCCATCAAAAATAGTGATGTTTACCATAAATTTCCAAGTACTGTATCGCACATTTAGATTATAACATACACGGACACCACTACAGTACGTCATATATTTATAGTTGTAGACTAATGCAGCCTTAATATAATCCAAATAAAGAGAGTACAGTGATTAATATGAGCATCAATGTATTATGAAAATAGGCTAATAAAAATAGTTTTAATACGATAAAATGGATATAATAGCATAGGGTAACTGCGACATTATACTTGAAGGAGCTAAGCTTAATGATACAGTACAGTATAAGGATATTACTCAACATACTGTATTATGTGATGCTCATAATTGGTAACTTATCTATAATTCATTATGATATGCTTAATATTGGTAACTGATGTATTACTCGGTAAAGTGTGCATAGAACTGGCAACTCATCAATGTGAAGTTATCATAATACCTCTACGCCTCTTAACTGCTGCCACCCCACCCACAAGAAAATCAAGGTATCCATAAATTATCTGACCTATATTAAAATTTAATAATCTCAAAAATATTACAGATATAACACAGTGCACATATGAAAGTCTACTAAGACAAGAAAATACTTAGGAGTTGTTCATCAAGTATAATGTTTCTGAAGTAAGGATTTTTGAATTGGACTCCCTGTACATATTTATTCTTAAGAGTTCAATAATGTGACCTAAACACCTTATTGATATGTACGCCAGGACCAATAAATGAATTTAAATTGTGTTATGGTGTTCTTACAGATTCTCTTCAAACTTTATGCTAATATTGTATGTATAAAATATGAGTAGTATGTGTAATGCAACTTTTTTTTTTTACTGAAAAGCAATATACTGTAACTAAGGCAAACTGAATACAGTACAGCACTGTATTATCTTTAATGTAAAATTATTAAAATAAATTGATATATCCTTGTCTTGAAAACTTCCATTAAATAATATGCAGTTTATAGTACAATGTATCAAATTACAAATAATCTAGGTGCAAACAAATACTGTATTCAGAACACTTTCCTGACTAGATTTAAGAGAGTTGATCACTTTATTGTAACGTTATGAATGGTTGTGCAGTCCCTCATATACTGCACCAGAGTAAAGTAAGTCCTCGATATACAGTATGCGAGTTCAGCATATGCGATTTCACTCATATGCAAAGACGCTATTTCTACCAGGAATTCAATTAATGCGTGCAAAATTTTGCCTTATGCGAGATGTCATAGTACTCCCTGATATGGATTGTAATCCTGATGACTCTGCAGATGTCACTCCAACACAATCACCCACTATATAAAACCTCTACCACCACCTCCATCATCTTGTCTACCCAAGTTAATACAGTATCTGCTTTTATTGTTAATTGTTAAATACACTGTACTGTACACTTGCTTTATCTAGTATTTTAAAAATAATATTGCACTGATTTGTTTTATGGTTTATTGGTCTTGAAAATGGGTCTGGAACATTTTCATTTTGAATTATGGAAGGCATCCTATTTTTTCCCATTTAACCAAGTAACGTATTCGATATATACGATTTCGATTTATGCTAGGGTTTTCAGTAACGCATCCCCCACATATATTGAGGACTTACTGTAATGTACTCCATTTTCTATTCAGTAAAACAATTTGGGCTACACCATCACATTTTGTACCCCCTTTCAATCTTGTACTGAAGCTAGAATAACAACTTTCTCCCCACATCAGCCATCACTCAGGAACACTATGTTAAAACTAAGCTATGATATGGCAAGTTGAGAGAGAAAGAGAAACCCACAGTTAACCCAACTGTTAATGGGCAACTAATTTTACATTTGGGGAAGTAAAGGCAGTAAAATGTAGTGCTAACCAAATTGACCTCTTGTGTACCATAAAAGGCTTAGTCTAGAACTCTATAGTGTGCTGTATCAATACTGCCTCTAACAGTAAAGTAAAATAAATAGGCCTATGGACCAACTTTCCCTTTTAATAAACTGTACTATGCATGCTAATGAAATATATATATATATATATATATATATATATATATATATATATATATATATATATATATATATATATATATATATATATATATATATATATATATATATATATATATATATATATATATATATACTGGATAATGAGACTGCTTGTTGAGAAGCAACTTCACGCATGTGTTCTTCAGACCAGACTAGCATGTACAGTACCTTAATAATATCCTCAGCAACATAGAAATGAACTTCTTGGGTTAGGAACACAGAAATGATCCTGTCCACCAAGCCAACCACCATCATTCAGCCTTTCAGTGCAACCTCCTTTATCAAACTACAGTATAAAAATAAAGTTATCGTCAATTTACATGAACAAAATTATTAATCAATCCATCAAAACAAAGTCATTATCAATCTAGCAAAACTAAATCATTATCAACCAATCAAAATGTTATTATTTATCAACTTATTAAAACACAAACCATGAACACACCTACGCAAGCCATATTTTGTGGCTATTTGTCCATCACTAGGTGACTTGTGAAATGTGCTCACTGGTCTACACTCACAATTCCTAATATTAGTGTCTGGTGCTCTTCTTACAACAAATGTCATCCCTTAATGCAGCCATCACTCTGAAAGCAAAGGGCTTGCCATCACGATAGCTCATACCAGCAGGACCAGGAAAGAAATGAAAGGGGTGTTAACCAGTATGGCATTACCAAACATGGCAGGTTTTCTCCAGGTACTTAAGTTTCCTCCTGTACAGTACTATACTAACACTGGACAACGAAGGTTGTAACAAGGGAACAGAGGACATAATAACCACTTGAATAGCTTGTAACTTGAGAAGTGGAAAAAAAAGATACAGTAAATTAATTTACAAAGAAGAAGAAGAAGAAGAAGAATGAGCACTTGACATGACATCAGCATAACTGTCCACATCTCACTTCTCTTCTCGAGTTGGCCATAAGGATTTTCAGGCTTCAACCCCCAAATTTAACCCTGGCCACACCTGCCATTGAACTGGTGTTACATTCCTTCTATTAGTTTTGAACAGAAATACACTGTCTTGTTTTATTTTAGCAATACTTGAAGTGTTTTGAATGAGTCACACACCCCTGATGCAACATTATGTGTATGTCAGCACCTCCCCTCCTTTCTCTCTCTCTCTCTCTCTCTTAGGGTAAGGATAGTAGTAAGAGAAATCACTCTTCTATGATTAGTCCAGCACACTAGTGTCAGGTTTCTTGGCTCTAGATCAACAGCTTATTGGGTGCATTACACACATTCACAAATTGGCTCAGTCCAATGTTAGGCCCAAGGTTGAATAACTGAGAAACAATCTATGACCATGAATGTATTAATTTGTGGATGCTTATACTGTAAAAGAATGTACAGCACAATATATGGAATACTCTCGATTTAACGGAATCCGATATAATGAACTCTCGATTTAGCGGAAGGATATTTTTTCCCGTTATTTTTCGCTAGATTTAGTGAACTAGTTTGCTAAATTGAGATTAATTCTGTTAATACGCTGCCACCTATGGAGACACATCAAACACACCTTAAACTAGGGGGTTCGGTGTTTGTTTTAAATTTGTTCTATTATTTCCAAACTTTTTTCCAATTGATAGCTGCACTCTTTTGACTTTCTCCCCCACACCACTTCCTTTCTGAGACTTCTGAGAGACTTTCGGCATGATGTCTAAGTACAGTAGTTAGTTGACTGAGAGGTAGACCGAAAGGTAACAGTAAACAACACACGCAGTGGCGGCAGGACACAAACTTAGCAGATGTAAACAAACCCCACGCATCAAGTGGTGCATTTGACACGGAATTTAACAGAATCATGCTACATTTAGTGAACTAGTTTCTCTGTAGCTGTCGGTCACACTAGAATAACCCATTATAGTACCTCCTTCTTTCCTCACACAGCCAAACTGTGGAATGCTCTGCCTTCTTCTGTGTTTCCATACTCTTACAATATGTCTCACTTTAAAAAATGGATTTCCGGCATCTTCGTGGTGTAGATTAATATAATCTTTTTCCTTTCTATTTAATTTTTTTCAACTCTTTAGCTGTTGGCACACTGAAAATACTGTACAGTATTTAACATATTTAAAAGTGACTAAAATTAAGACAATAATACAATATTTCAAGGGGTTATAAGTTGGCTCTGGAACTGTTTTTGAAGTCTGTGTGCATGTGTGTTCATGAGACGTTTGTAGTGTGTCTATGGGTTTAAACGTCTGTGTTATACTAACTTAACCATGTAACAAAATTATTCAAGAATGTTGGGAAGATGTAGACTGTATTGTATATCTCTCCAACTCACCTGAACTTTGGAACATGAATTCAATTTTAAATCCAATCTTTTTTAACTTATCACTTCACCACTTATCAGTTTTCTCACACAGTACAGTATTTGGGTGGTAGGTCTATTCTTTGTTATGACCTTTATTGTTCATGTTTAAATTCAGGTATTCATGAATTATTTTTTGGCCCATAGACATACTACTGTATTACATGATCTTCAGGCACAAACACACACACACACACACACACAAACTGGTTCTAAAAACAGTCTCATGCCAACTTTAAACACCTGATATAATCCCCTTAACATAACCAATAATAGCCTCAAAAATTTAAGATGTAAACCCTATATCAAAAGTAGCTTGTCTAATGTCCACCTTTATTATTATTATAAAAAAAATTGTAACTATCATTTATTAGTTTCCTTCACTCTTGTAAACCAATACAGTGCAGCGGGGTGGTCAGCATCAGGGGCAACACATACTGCCTGATTCAATCTTCCTAACTACCTCACCAGACATGTCCTCTTCACCATTGGTCAGCTGGCAATAATGATTGTATTGTATGAGTCTCCCAAATATGTGATTATCTTTGTCTTCTACCAAGACTATAGAGTTTCCTTCAACACTGTCAGGCACACAGGCAACTGCATAACTATAAAATGTTGTTGAAACAACTTAAAAATTTTTTGTTACTATAGAAAAACACTGACATATCCTATATCTATCTACACAGACATATACTGTACTTCTATTAAACCCTCTCGACTAAGACTGTTTATGCAACCCAACAATGTTCATATATGATTTATGCATCAGCTGCCTTTACAAATGCCAATTTTAGATGACCTAATCATTTAATGAGTGAACTTTTTGCCTGGTCTTGGCAACCCTTCCCATGTTCACCAGCCCTCACTGATGTGGCTGAAGACTGCTACCTGTTCACTCTCATGCTCTTGAGTTTTATCACCATGATTTCATACGAATGTAAATGCAAACTTTCATCTTGCACAGCTTCTCCCTTTTATAAAAATGCACTTTCAGATAACCAATACAGTACTTTATAAAAACAACAACAAGCACCCAACTCCAATACACAATAAAGTTGCTGTGCTTAATATATGAACTTTGGCTACCTCACATGTAAAGCCACAATGCTTCATAAGGTTTCCATTATACTCATTCATCTTATACAATCTTTTTTTAATTTTTTTGGCATCTCAAATCAAATAACCAGCTCAGCACATACTGTACTGCGAAAATTATTGTTTACATGTGAATTCAGGTATGAGTGTAATGAATCTTCTACATTACTGAAAAATCTCAATATATATATATATATATATATATATACAGTGGTCCCTCGGTTAACAAGCACAATTCGTTCCAGCAGGTTGCTCGTTAACCGAAACCATTGTTTCAATGGGTTTTTGGGTAATTGGTTCCAGCTCACCGAAAATTGCATGTTGAAGGCTCCTGGATGATGATGATGATGATGGGAATTAGAATGGGGGTGGAGGAGAAGGAAGAAGAGAAGGCATTGGGGTGGAAGAGAAGTCACCCCATAGCACCATTTCACCCATAAAATTTTAGTTCTCTTGGTGTATTTCAAGATTATTTTCTGTAAATCAACACTGCACTGCATTAAATATTGTCAATATGTAAAATATATTTCAAAATGACCAATAATTTGCTTGGAAACACAGAAAAAAAGCGTTTAGTTGAAGAGAGTCTCAAGCAAGATGTTACCTCCACTGAAAACAGAGAGAGACTAACGCCTGTCTGGTGTGTTAACAGGCTGGATGGCACGCCAGAAACTAAATTCTTTTCCTTCAATTATGTTCAATAATTGTTAAAATGACTTAAAAAGTTAATATTAAACTTTTAAAATTATTGAATAGTATAAACTTCTTGATATTTACTAAAATAGTAAGGAATTTAAGCCCTAAAACCGATTACTGTATTGGCGGACTAATACTACAGCTGGTGGACCGCCAAATGCAAGCGAAAACATGTTGAAGTCGGCTCGTAAAAAACTCGTTAATCGAGGGATTACTCGTTAACCGAAGTTAAGAATCTTATGGAAGGTAAATCGTTAACCGAAATCTCGTTAACCGAGGCGCTCGTGAACCGAGGGACCACTGTATATGTTAATTCACTCCATGAAGTATTATTTTCAAGACAATGCAGAAGAAACATACAGTGTGACACTTATCACCAATACATTTCCCAGGTTAAAAACAGTAAGAATGTTTTAGGTGTGCTGGTTGTTCTTCATGAAACACACACACACACGCATGTAAGCGCGCACGCACGCACGCACGCACGCACACACACACATGCATTTATGCACACACACATATGCACATGCACACACATATTCACTCATGCACACACACATGCATGCATGCACATATGCACACACACACACATCATTCACCAACTGACTCATTCACAGACTCTGACATTCACTCACTCACTTGATCATGAGTATTTATGTTAACTAAATCTTATGGTTGTTATGTATAATTATGTTGGGTTTGTAATTAAATTCAATTAATCTTAGTGATCCAAACATCAGCTTAAATATATAAGAAAAATATATACAGTACGTGTGTGTGTGTGTGTGTAATTTAATCAAATAAAAATAATTACTGTAAATATTATGTCTTCTGTAATATATCAATATACACTACACTAATTCCCTTGAATCTGGATTCACCTAAAACTGGAATGCATGAAGAGTCAGAAGCCCCTTTGATCTGACATCCACTGAAAGTTTACAGCAAAATATTTAAAAAATCATATGCATTAGTTCACTTTATGTGTACTGTACAGTACAACACGGTGTGTGAGGGAATTGTCTGAGAATCAGTCATGTAGATGAGTAGCTGAGAAAGGTCACACAAACTCCAATTCCCCTCAACAGGCCAGAATCCTCTCTCTTGTGCATTTTTGCATGAAGAATTCTTAAAATGTTCTATGTTAACAATACTGTACGTACATGTACTGTAAAGAGTGTATGTATGTTTGCTATGTGCTGGAAAGAAGTCATCATTGCAAAAAAATTACACATCCTAGAATAATTATGAAAAGAAGTTTGTGTGGCAATGTTGATAGATGAGTAAAGTACCCAGTATGTATTGTGCGCTGCATCATGCCATCACCAACACACACAGCCACTCACAACTGTTTACCATCATTCTTAAACTAGTTTGGTAAGTACTGTACTAATGTTATAATAAATTATAGGTATTCTTAATCAGTTGTATGTTTTTGCATTGGTGATGCAGCAGTAGTGCATGTATCTCTGAAGTAGTGTCCTGGGTTCAATCCCAAGCCCGGGTCAGATGTGAGAAGGGTGTTATCCAGTATAACACTACCAAAAATAGTATGTTTCCTCTGGGTACTTCCTGCTGTACTAACACTAGACAATGAAGGTCTTAGCAAAGTAACAAAGAGTAAATCAACTGCATGAAAGACTAGTAAGCTGAAAAGTGAAGAAATTATAATAAACAAAATACCTGTACAAAAAAACCAGCTTCATTTAACAGAATGTTGCTCCAATCCTGATTTTTTTATGTCTAGACCAACCTGGGGCTGAATTAGTCCAAATTCAAGAGGTTTTCATACATATACTGTACTTCTTTTTCAGAACAAAAGAAGAAAATAGTAAGTGTACTAGTCTGCAATATCTTTAGATACTTCACAACACACCTTTTCTCTCATACACAACACAGGTTGTCACAAAAAAATTTACACACTTTAGTATCTTACAGATTTTCGTGGCGACTGTCCTTACTTGTTGATGCTGGGTCGCATATTAACTAGTGAGAACGATGCTGCTGTTATAATGCAATCATTCATGTGATCACTATGAAAATCTGTAAGGCAGTGTGTATACATTTTATGACATACCCTGTATATGAATCCATTTGTGAAACTAATTGAAGAAACAATGTTCCTTCATAAGCTAAATATAATAATACACTGAACAAATAAATACCTGTACCCGGGTTTTAAATTTACATACACTTTGACTACGGTCGTCACAAAATTTTTGCTTAAAATAATGGGTTGCTTCATTGGTAACCTGCAAAATTTACCTCGCAATAAACTTGTTAATTTTAATAAACATTTAGTCTATAAAAGATTATCTTTGGTCTCTGGAAGCTTCAGAGAAACTATAGATCCCAGCATTAGAACAATGGAAGTAGCAATCATTGGGATAGCTCGACTGGAGTAAATAAACTGACCAAAGACCAGTGATCCCATCACTCCTGCGATACGTGATGCAGCGCTGAGGAAGCCATATGCTGTTGTCCTGTCAAGAAATAGAATTCAACATAATTAGTAATAATAAAGCTATAGTTTAGTCACAATCACACCTGTATGGACTATGTACTTACTGTAAAGTCTAAAATACAGTACAATATATATATACAGTATAAATATATTTGTTAACTGCATAACTGGCAAAATTGGCCTTTCTTATCTCATCATGTTCTTTTCCTCTAAGGACTCTGAATCCCAAAGCCAATGAAATAACAGCCATCTTCTCCCCTCACTTTACCTGATATGTGTTGGGAAAGCTTCCGTTGTTGCTATATCCAGCGCATTCCAACCAGATATGAAAATAAAGTTGAATACAGCTTCAAAGACAATGACACTAATTTTACTGCTTAGAAACCAGATGAAGAATGCCGATATTGATGACAATGCCATAGATATACCTGTAACAAGAACATTATCTTAATGACAACAGAACAAACTTCAGTACTGTACAATATTGTCTCTTATGACACTATAGTATTTCCACGCTAACCTGGTCCGTAAGCCCTGCCCCTCGTCTATAGCTACAAATAGCTGATTGGTTCCCTGAGTGTTTTACCCCCCCCCCACGGACTGCACGTATATAAGCGCGTATTTATATCAAACTTTCATAATAAATATTTAAAATTTTCTAACATCCTCTCTGAAATGCTAATGCCTTAAAATGATTTGCATTTTGATAATCCATATATTTAACATTATTTTAGATAATAACAGGTCTGCTAACCGGTTGTGAACACATTTAGTTTGAATTTCTATGAACCAATCAGCTATTAGCAAAGAAGAGAGGCAGGGCCTATGGGCCAGGTTAGTGTGGAAAGGGTATTGTGTACTTTCATATGTGCAACCATTACAACTAAAAAGTAATGCTCATGTTATAATATTATTACTGTATTGTACTTCAACAGCTTAGGAAATTAAGCATGTAACTGGTTCAGAAATTACACTACCTGTACATTATGTACAGGCAGTTTATAAAAAATTATGAGACACAGCTCTCTACATTACATACAGGGACACCAATACATCCCTTCCACATTACATACAGTATAACCTCCCCCAGAAAAAAAATATTACTGTACTGTATACTGGGTAGTTATATTATTCTGACCAAATTATTATTTTTTTTATAATACTAATGAATTGAAATACTGTATTAAAATGTTATTATTGTGTTTTAACAGCTTAGGTCTTTAACAGCATTACTAGTTTAAAAATTACAGTTCAACAACAATTCAAAACTATGATATATACAACTCTCTATTGTGTTAGATTAAAGTGAAGATTTTATTGCATCTGTACAGTACCTATATGGTCCATCTCTACTTTTCAAGGGTATAGTGCTACCACACTTGGAGAACTATAATTCTGCTTAATCTCCGAGTCTTTGTTGGTATTGACATTATAATGATATTTCTGCATTTTGACAATGAAGGTCTTTATGCAGGTAACAAGGTTAGTAATCACACTAGTCCATCAACAATTAAAAATTATGTTGTAACTCTCTATACACAAACAGTATTCCATTTATCAACAGAGACAAGAATGTCTGCAGTTTCTCAGGCTATACGGGTTGAAACTCAATACAGTACTGTACTGTAATCTAGAATGCGTGGAACCTAACTCTTGCCAGTTTCCTAAATACGCCAGATTTTTTGATTGGGTTCTCCTCATAATAGCAGTAAAGGAAATCTGATTTTCATTATGACTACCAGATTTTCGCACTAGTATTTATATTTCTTAAAACATGATACAGTAATTATAAATTTTACTATGTAATGAATATAAAAAAAATAGCTATTAAAAATAATAATGATAAACATAAGGCATACTCACTCATAATCCTAACCCTTCCTAACTTATCCAGGAGGAGGGATGTGATCAGAGTGCCAGGAATCATAGTCAACTGTCCAATCAAATTCTCCTGAAACACCGCCTTGTAGTGGATATTATAATCAAAATCTAGTGGACAGCCAGGTGCAAGTCCATGGAATGTGTTGTCAGTCATTTCACAGTCCTGAAAGCGGTACTTGTGTATGTCAGTGTCGATGAAGCTATTGCGTGCTATGTGGCAAAACCTGTAAAGAACAATAAGCTATGTGAAAATACTCTCTAAAACAGAAGGGTAATGTTAAAATATTCCATAAAAATCAAATATAAACAATAATATACAGAACATATACTGACCAGGAAGAAATGTGCACTGAATCTATGTAATTAAACATTGTTACGTTTATGCGATAAGATGCGATAAAGGCAGCAAAAAAATATAAAAATAAAATAAAATCCTGACATATTTAGGATTATTACATGGCAATAATGTACAAGTACTGTACTCTATTACAGTTATTCCTCCACCTTGCACAACATTATGCCATGAAACACCTAGAAGAAAGAAATTGCACGAGGTACTAATTTACGGTAATATCAAAGTAAAGTAATAAAAAGGATGGGAATGCAGCAACTAAGTTGATGTTAGCACTTCCCTCCTGTCCTACAGGTCCCAGGACACTACCAAGCCAACTAACTGCAAATGATATCTAACTTTGGAACTACCTGCCCCTTTAGAGGTCACAGCCTCAACTAGAAGAAGCCACAAGTTTAAGAAAATTGTCAAAGCAAAACTTTTTGGGAGTGAGAATTGTAGACACATGGAACAATCTGCCAGAGAATGTTGTGACGGCACTGAGTGTGAGCTCACCCAAGAACAAACTTGACCATCACTGGCGCAGGTACAAATACATCTTAGAACCAGTAAAGTCCATGCCCAGTACTTTCCAACAGTGCGTAACAGAGACGTGACTGACCGCCCAAGTGGCTAACAAGCCGATCAGTGGTGAAGAGGATAAAATTAAAAATATATACATTGCTGTATTTCCAACCTAAAATTACTTCTTTGTAATGCAAATTATGTTATTTGTGAAATTCCGACATAAGTTTTAGGATAGCGAGGTCATAAATCTGCTCATAGCGATACATAAATATGTCTCAATCAGGATTAAGAAATTCACTCCAAAGTGTTTACATAACCAGACTGATATGTAGAATTTACTTTTGGCGTACGTACATACAGCACAGCCCAGTACAGCTCCTCCCCGACTTACGACGGGATTAGGGACCCAAATCCAGGCCATAAGTTGAAATGGTCGTATCTAAAATGAGTCTCTTTTTCTTCTCAGCACCACAAAACTCTCACTTTTAAGCTTGCTAGCCATTTTAAAGTGAATTACAAACGAAAGTTTTGTCTGTGTACTGAAGTTGGGACTCGAAAATATGTAATTTGACAAAATTTTGGTACGACTGAGGCAGGTCGTAGGTGCGGGTGGTCGTAAATAGAGCAGGTCATAAGTCGGGGAGGAGCTGTACTTCATTATTGTACAGCTTATATAAAACGTCTGAATTTTCTGGAGTTAAAAGTGAGACATCTCTTGAATAATAAAATAATGTTATGAAGGCACCAATTGCACGTACATTTAAGACCAAACTTGACCAACACTGGTACTGTACATGTTCGGGTACATTCTAGAGCCCATACATGCCTAATACTTGCCAACAGTGTGTAAAAGAGAAATGACACTGCCAGATGAGCTAGCATGCCGACTAGTAGCGAAGAGGATCAAGTAAACACATAAACATACTGCACAGTGAAGTTAAGCAATGTTGGGTCTAGTTTGTACTTGGATGTGTGACCACCTGGGAACACCAAATGCTGATGGTGACCTTACTGAAAACAAACATCTCATGGCTTTGTCAACTATCCTTAACCAAATATTGTACCTCTGACTACTGTGTCCTGGTAGGTTTTCTCTGGGTACTCTGGTTTCCTATTGTAATAACACTGGATAGTAAAGATTTTAACAAAGACCAGACCAACTAGCTGAGAGGCTAGCAAGCTGAGTAGTGATGAAATGATAATTACAGTAAATAAATAATTAAACTCACTTAAAAAATGTCTTGCTTGTCCTAACATCCGAGAAAAGGCTGTCATAAATGGAACAGTTGAGGAAGAGGACATGATTGATGAGGGTCTTGCTGAAAGTGACATTGTTGAAGATGGTGCCCACAAAATGGATGTTGTCCAGAGTGGTGTTGCTGAAGATTTCGTCTTTAATCACATCATCTATAAGATTTACCAGTGTTATTATGTGATAATGATAACATAAACAACAAATTTACCTTTATGTACCTGATAATTATATAATTCTACACACTGTCTTACAGATATTCATGTGAATCACATGAATGCTTGTAGAGTATTACAACAGCAACATTGTCCTCACTTGATGTGTGTGAGGTCTCCCACAAATGAGGACAATGTTGCTGTTGTAATATCCTGCACAGTACTTGTATATTCTTTACCAGATGTGTGACCATACATGTCTCGTCTACAATTTCTTGATAACCAGACATACTCACAAAAAAAGGCATCTCTTTTAATTTGCATAATGTGAAAGTGGGTCCCACAGACATGGCTGCCCGTCAAGGACAGTGTGGATACAGGACACTGTATACTAAGCCTTTGGTACACAAGGAGGCAGCATGGCCGGTACTGCACTCGGCCACATTAACTTCCCCCAAGTTGTATACAGTATTTTAGTACCCATTTACAGCTGGGTGAACTGGAAACGCCTGGGAATTAAACCACTAACTCCTGGAACAGGAGGCGAGTGCTGTATCCACTTGACCGTCACACTCCTGTGCATAATGCAACTTCATCAAACAAAACATGTCAAAGATACCTATAATCAAATAAGCAGGATATATATATATATATATATATATATATATATATATATATATATATATATATATATATATATATATAATATATATATATATATATATATATATATATATATATATATATATATATATATATATATATATATATATATATATATATATATATATATATATATATATATATATATATATATATATATATATATATATATATATATATATATATATATATATATATATATATATATATATATATATATATATATATATATATATATATATAACATGGCTGAAACATTTTCACTTTTTTTCAAAAAGGAAATTTATATTAAGGACACCCGGTGCTGTTGGTGTTAGTTGCTTGCTTACCCCTAGAGATGTTGGCGTGTTTGTCGTACTCCTCAGTCTTAAGCAGCTTAATATACTCCGGGAACCAAACTGACAGCCCATAAAACCTGTCCACAAGAAAACAAATTAATATATTTGTACATTCCAGAACAAATTATCTGTGAGAGTTGTAAATGTTGAAATACAGCAACCAAAAATCAATTTGTTTCAATGTACTTCACTTCTGTATTACCTCTTAGTACATTCTGGAAGCATAACACCAATCACAGATAAAGATACAGAGCTATCACGGTGTTGGTGATACAGTGTCTCTCATTGTTATTTCCCAGGTCCGATCCCTCCCTGGCCCGAGTCAGATGTGGGAAGGGTGTTACATTCAGTACTGGACAATAACATTCATAATAAAGAACAGACCGACTGCCTGAATGGCTGGTGGTGGAAATGAATTAGAATACTGGTCATATAATTAGTGAATAACAACAGTCCCTTCTTATGGGATAGAGTTGCTTGGGGAGAGAATAACAATCTTCAGAATGTTGTTAAACTGTTGCTAAGTTAGGGTTTTCTTAGGTCCTAAGGCCCAAGGTTTTGGAGGTCATACTGTATTCACAAGTTGTTCAAGAGAGAATAGGAAACTTGGATACAATAACAGATGTATGTGGGAGTTGTATTGTCATAGGTGAACACAGTGATGTACAGTCGATAAAAAAGACTTATGCACCCTCTGGATCTGACAGCCTTTGCAGCGACCACTGACAGAGACCATGTTAATTTGATAAGGTTGGTACTTCTGATTGCGTGATGCATTGTGTAACCAATACTGTACGATGTATTCTGTATATCATGTATAGTTAATACCGAGAAATTAACATGAATCACCCGAGCAAGTGAGTGTTGTTCAGAATTCTTGGTCCGGTTTGTCATATTGTATTACAACATAAAGGTGCAGAATCATATTTTTTGAAAACTGGCAAGTAAGCTGATAAGTGGTAAAGAGTATAAAGAACACATTTATTTCCCATTTCACCACTTATCAGCTTACCCACCATTCACTTGGTTGGATTGTTCGTCATGCTTGATGTGAGGAAACAACATTGCCTATAGGAATAAATTATTGTCATTATGAAGTATAAAACTCACCCAAATGAACAGGTAAGCCACACAACCAGGAGCAAGAGAGTGGTCTTCAAGTAGGGTGGCAGAAACAGTTGAAGAAAGAGACCCCAAAACTGTAAAGACCAAACCGAGAATTACTAAAGTAGTACCAGTAGTAGTTTGGTGGTGGTGGTGGTGGTGGTGATGATGATGATGATGATGATGATGATGATGATGATGATGATGATGATGATGATGATGATGGTTGTGATGATGATGGTGGTGGTGGTGGTAGTGATGATGATGATGGTGGTGGTGGTGGTACAGGTGGTAGTAGTATTGACAATGATGAGGATGATGATCATCATGGGAGTGGTGGTGGTGGTGGTAGTTTTATGATGGTGGTGGTGGTGATGGTGACAATAGTGGTGATCGTAGTGGTAGTTTGATGATGCTGATGATGACAGTAGTAGTGGTGATAATGGTGATGGTAGTGATGATGATGATGATGACTAAACTATAATATAAGATTCAATTGTTATTCATGTTCCTCATATAGAATTAATCATCTCCAACAACCACAAAATTATCTCCAGTAGATGAATAAAGGTGTTACATACAGTACAGTGCCAGACATTGAGCCAAACAAGGTTAAAGATAAGGAGTTCTTGGTGCAGTTAATATAAGGAATAAAATAAATTAATAATGTTTACAGGACATTACGGTTTGGTTGGATTAGGTTAGGTGAGTTTGTTAAAGTTAGGTTAGATTGGTACGTTATGCAAGTTTAGGTTAATAAGGTTAGTTAGGTTGGTTAGGTTGGTTAGTTTAGGTTAAGTTAGTTAGGTTAGGTTTGTTAGTTTATAATAGTTATATTAGGTTCATTAGATTAGATTAGACTAGTTTAGTTAAGTTAGGTTTAGGAAATCAAGAAATTTCAAAACAATGAATAATTTTCTTTTCTATTTCTTCATCTTAATTCACCTCTAACTTTACCCTGTTTGGTTCCATTTATACAGAACATCATGTGCAGTATTATGGAACACCCTGTACAACTGAAGTAGCTTGATCACTCAAGTTTTTTATTTTTTAATAAAGTTTTGATAAGTACAGTATGTTTTTTCTTTTTAATTGATACCTAAGACTGTCCAAAGATAAGTGTACAGGTATAAAAAAATGCAAAGAAACATTAACCCCCTTGTGTACAGCTTCCCCTCTAAGCTGAATAAAATCATCTGGAGTTTGCCGAATAAGGTACAGTACATTACTGAAAGTAGCATCCCCAAAGTGAAGAGGTTAAAGCTCTTGTCCATTTCTAGGGTTCACCAAGCAACAAAACAAAGATTAACTGTACCTGTACAGTAAACAGATTTTTCTCACTTGCTATGCTATTTTCAAGCCTTTCTTCCCTGTGACTTCCCTGAGAAGTAGTTACTCCCAGTTTTTAAAGGCTAGGCAAGGAGACTTACTTGTTCTAGACCATATGAGATGTCAGCGACAAAATTCTTCCCAACTCCCTGAGGTGGAGTGTGACGAAGAGGCCGATGACTCCCAGATGGTAACTCAAATTCTGTCAGCTGGTACTCTGCTCCAGGATTATGAGCATTATTCCATTTGAATATTTTCTATACAAAGAAAAAAATTAAACATTAGTTATCAAGACTTCTGTGTGATCATAGCTTGTGATTTTTAAGTGATATTGTACAGTACATCTGTACAGTAGTTATATGATATGCCTAAAACTGTACAACCCCAAGATTGACATTAGCCTTTGTAGATTCCATTATATTTCAAACACTCACAGAATCAGTCCCTCATTTTTTGTCTTTCACATTATATTCAAGGTTTGAAAATTCATTAACTTGAGAACTCCATTCCAGGACCTTTGAAGTAAAATATATGATTAGTATGTTTTTATGTCCTCATACACCACGAGTACCTTACATATTCACTAAAATTGCAAGATATACTAGTACAGTATTATCTTGTGCACCATGAATATATACCTTCGTCATTAAAAGCAGATACAGATACATACAGTAGCTTGTACACTTATTAAATATCTTGTACTGTACATCAACAGTACAAACTGTCTACACTAGGAGCACCTCTCTTGTAGATTAAGAGTACTGTACACACTGTCAACAATGAACACATATCTTGTACATCAAGAATAAAAAACTTCTTCAGTAATAACTAATCATCTTATACTGTACATCCACACTGCAATCTGTGCACACCAAGAGTTCATTCATACCTTGTACACCATCATGGCCTCCACCTCCCTCCCTTTCTCCAGCAAAAAGCGAGGAGACTCTGGCATGAAGTACAGGCCAATGACGGCTGCGAATGATGGTAAGGAGCATATTGCCAAGAACACACGCCATGAGCTAAAGTGATGCTCTTCATCCAATACCACTGTGATGCCTGTTGGACAGAATTATTGCTGTTATATCTGGCAGAGTTATAATACCAGTTCGAGAGAATTATACAGCTGTGATAACTGGTGGAAAGAATTATAATACACTGACCTGATAAATAATCACAATTCTGTGATACCTGGCAGACAGAAATACAGTAGGTACAGTACAGTACATACCAGGTGGACAGAATCTACTGCACTCTGCAAAGGTATTTTGATCCTGTGTCCTGGTTTAGAGGTCCGAACAAAAGCCCCCTCAGTTAAAGTGCAAAATAGGTTATGTTAGGTTAGGTATTGAATAATATTTTACATGTCAATGAAATGTTCATAAATTGTAAATAACAAAGAATAAAAATAATTGTTTAAAAAATACTTATTATATTTGTCCCCGAGCTTTCGTCCTCAGGGGTTTTATTCCTAAGGGGCTTTTGTCTGGGGGCTCGCTCCCTGGGTTCAATCCCCAGTCTGGGACAGGGGGCACAAGTGCGTTATCCAGTGAGACACTCAAACATTAATCTGACCACATAAAAAAAAAAACCTGTAGGTGAAGAAAATTTCTATACAGTATTATTAACCACAGAATGTTGAAGTGATCCGCCAGCCTCAAATAGTCTAATGTAATCCTTATTGTATTCATAAAAAATACTCACCATTACTCATGTAAATATACTGTGCTATCGCTGATTAGAGGCCAAGACTAAGCAAGGGACTCTCCTGGAAATAAGCATCTGATAGCTATGCTGGCTATCCTTAGTCAAATTGCCGTCCTCAAAATATGCCAATGACTTTTAAGATGATTGAGAATGTTCAAAAGGAGGCCTACCTAGCTTATACTACAGTCAGACGGGCAAGGGGGGACCTAATGGAGGTGTATAAAGATCTCAAAGGACACTAGTCAGTCGCGTGTCCATACCTCGAGCCCCCGGACGCCTGCCCCAGTGGCGAAGAGGATGAAAGAAAGATAAAAGTGATGAACGCCAGTGAAAAGGAACGTCAGTAAGGATAAATGCCAGTGAGGATGAACGCCAATGAAGATGAACTCGTGAAAATAAACGCCAATAAAAATAATCGCTAGTAAAGATGAAAGCCAGTTATAATAAACGGCAGTGAAAATGAACGTTAGTATAGATGGACGCCAATGGAAATGATAGCCAAAAAACATGAACGCCAGTAAAATTTAATGCCAGACTCGACCAACACTGGCGCAGGTAGATATATACCTTCTGGAGTCAGTACATTTTTTTTTTTTTATCCTCTTCGCCACTGATCGGCTTGTTAGCCACTTGGGCGACCGGTCACGTCTATGTCAAGCACTGTTAGTACATGCACTACCTGCCAACAGTGTGTAACTATTTATATTATTATAATTATTATTAGTAGTAGAAGTAGTAGTAGTATATTTTCATTATTAGTTACATTATTATCAATATTATTATTATTTATGTTATATTATTATCATAACTAAAACTCACCTGTCCTTGGTATAATAATCCAGGCCATCAGCGCCGTGAACACCCCGCCCACCGCCCAGAACACCAGCAAGAAGGACAAGTGGCGTCCTCGCTCTGCCTGCGTCACAAACTCACAGTAGTAAGCGAACACAATAGGAATACCGCCACCAATTCTACGGGAGAGAAAGGAAATAATGTAAATGGGATAACTCTTAGTGGTTTTATGGTTGTAGTGATAACTCTTAGTGGTTGTATGATTGTGGTGATAACTCTTAGTGATTGTATGAGTGTAGTGATAACTGTGCTGGTAATTGGCAGGATTATATTGAAGGCTGTAATGAGAGCTATGTTGATTGGTGTGCCTGTGGTGAGAAAGCTGTTGGTGATTGGTGTGCCTGTGGTGAAGAAGATGTTGGTGGTTGGTGATTGGGTCGGCAGTTGACAGAACAGTGCTGATGACTGAGGAGTGACTATGATATGAAATATACTGTATTTAAACTATGCCACTTTGGCAAGAAGCAAGGATCAGCCAAGATGATTAAACAAGCTCTAAAATATGAATCATGACCCAGTAAACAAAGTCAGATAGAATAAACCATAAACATTATTCTCTTCTCTCGGTGAAAGTGAAATCAGAGAATCTTAAGCTCTATTATGCATATGAAGAAACTGATTAAAAAAGAGATTTACCTTGTTTTTTCTACTCTAAACATGTTGTAGATGTAAGGACAGTGTTAAAGGGACAAATGCTGAAGTCCTGTTTCAGAGCAATGTTTATATGCAAGATTCACAAATGACCAGTCTTTCAAAACCTGTTCTTCTCTACCTATTCCCCTCATCTCTTACTAATGCAAATCATACTACAGTAAACTAAACTATTTTTTTATCTTCAAAATATTCTTACGTGTTAATATGTTTTTCTTGTCCTTCTCCATATCTAACTTTCATCATTCCTATCCACACCAAATGTTTTGTCTTTGCTTTCCATTATCTCGATGTTATCTTTATCAAGCCACTCCCAACATTCAATCTATCCATTCATCCTTTTTAACCTGCCTTCCCAATTGATTTTTTTTAATCCAAGAATTGAAGGTAAACTCAGAACCAGGTATATGTAATCTAGTCCTCAAATATAAATATTCTTCCATTGAAATGTAATTAATATGTGGTTTTTCCTGCACAAGTTTAAAGCTATTCCTTTCCTTGCAGCGGTGATGCACGTATGTCGCTTGTGTCCGGGGTTCAACCCCTGGCTTGGGACATATGTGAGAAGGGTGTTAGCCAGTGTGACACGACAGAATACCAAACAAGGCAGGTTTTCTCCAGGTACTCTGGTTTCCTCCTGTATTAATACTGCACTGGATAATAAAGGTCATGATAAAGTAACAAAGAACAGACCGATTGCCCTTATGGCTAGTAAGCTGGATAAATTGTAGAATTAATAACATAAGAGAGTACCACCAGATCTCCACTCACACTTTCAGCCCAAATCTGATTAATATTATAAACAAATTGCCTGAACTTATAAAGTGAATCTCTTCTTACCCAATCCCAGAACAGAGCCTCGTGGTCATAAAGATGCCATAGGTAGGCATAAAGGCTGTCATTATACCAAACAGGGCATTAACGAAGAGTGCCGACAGGAGAGCCCGACGGCGACCCACGTTATCGCTTAGACTACCCCAGATCATTGCCCCGATCATCATGCCGATGAAAGTGATCGCCGCTGAAAAGAAAATACACCTCACTTATATCACGATGCAAAATATAAAGGCAAGCTTAGAATATTAGATACTGTACTGTATATATATTTAATACAAGAATAATTGCTGCAATGCTATAATAAAGAATTAAGATAAAAGATTATATTTCCTTACTAGATTCCAGCCCTTCTGGTCTATTATATAAAAACAATAGCAGTTACATAAATCCATACCAAAGCAAAAATTACAGTACTAGTCAATATATAAGAAAAACATTACATCATAGAACATAGCTGAATAGTGACATAAATGAATTGAAAAATCTTACTAGCAGAATATAAGATTTCTAATGCTTGATAGAGAAGAGATATCTCAAGGTATATCAAATGATAAAATATTGGACCTGTTCAGCTGGAAAATACAAGCCAGCAAAAGAACAAGTTGAATATGTCTGAGAGAGGCTGTTTAATCCATCTTAAACTACAGTATATTGATGTACAATTATCCATTTAAATGTAATGTACCTGTATGTTGTTTCCTTAATCCAAAAGCTCTCATAAATTATTTATATGATTTTAAAGGCCATGCATTTTTATAATTATAAGCATCCTGCATTATATAAATTATGTAAACATGCAATAAGAAAATTTTCCAAACCTCACCAAGCCATCCTTTTTGGGTGCCGGACATACAGAGCTCCACCTCTGCTGAAGGAATGACGTAAGCCACGACAAACAGCTCAATAGTGTCAGCAGCGAGACCAAGACCTGCCACGAGCAGAAGGAGGCGCTGGAATGGACCTGTACCAGCCTAGGAAAGAGAAGGGTGAGACAGGTTAGATGCATGAGGTACAGGAAATATCTGTACTGCACACGACATGACCCTCTCACAACAGAGACCGAGTTCATATAAGAATGATAGGACCTGTTCCTTATTTTGAATTGCTTTTAAACTTCCCAGCCTAATAACTTACAAAACTATGAAAAATTTGATAAAAACTACAGGATCTTGAAAAAACTGTTAAGACAGGTGCATATAATTTATCCACTCAGGAGATACCATGTTCAATGTCAGCTCAAGCGATGATCGGCAATTCCAGTCTCTTCCTGATAATATTGTACTCAGGGGTATCACAACCCCACTCCCTCTGAAGCCTAGCCACCACCCCCCACCCCGCCACTAGACCCTCTGGCTCCATTCCCAAAATCCTCGGATCTACCCACCATGATGACATACCTGCTGGATGGCATCCTCGTGGAACTGTGAGAGCAGTGGAGCATCACTCTCCATGTAGTCCATCTCATCCGCTCCTTCCATGCTCCCCGTCCCGGAACCTCCTCCTCCTCCTCCTCCTCCTCCTCCTCCTCCTCTTTCTCCTCCTCTTCTTCCTCCTCCACCTGCACCAGCACCTGTGTGGCCTCCTTCACCCTCCCTCATCATGCCACTATCAGACATGTAGCTACGGCCACCACCACTACCGTGACGTACCAGGGACGCCGACTCCAACCCGTCCCCTCCTCCACTCATGATAACCCTGTGGATAATACATTACTCTTGTAGCCATCATTGTGCAGCGGACCAGTGAGGAAGAGGATAAGTAAGTGAGGGGTATTTATATGTGAAAGGCTTTCCTACAGTCCCTGGAATATACTGTAGACTTGGTATAATGATATAATTCATTAGTTTTAAAGTTACAATAACACATGCCTGAAATAATCAAGGCTATATTCTGTTGGTGGTACAGCGGTAATGCGCGTGCCTCTCACACTATATCCTGGGTTAAACAATTGTGAAAAGGGGTGTTTGTTAATGAGTGTGACACTACCAAACATGACAGGTTTTCTTCCGGGTACTACAGTTCCCTTCTGTACTAATACTGGACAATATAACAAAGATCTAAACCAAGAACAGACCAACTGCCCGAAAGACTAGTAAACTGAAAGCGCTTATAAACTCTATGGCAGAAACTTGCCAAGTTTAAATTGAAATAGTCTAGCAATATTGTGTCTATGGTTGCTGAAAAATGGTTATACATGTAACAACTCCCTGTACATCACAACCTGACAGGATAAGGTTAAGGAGTAATGTCAAGAGTCAAAGATGGTGTGATATTGTTTTTCGTGTGTGTGTGTGTGTGTGTGTGTGTGTGTGTGTGTGTGTGTGTGTGTAAACAAGATATTTAAAGCGACGAAAAGCCTAAACATCAGTGTCATGACAAATTTAGAACACTGTGATATCTCTTAAACATGTACAGTATAGTATAAAACTCCCATTTGTGTTGAGGTGAGATACATTGTATAGCCTATACTGTACATGTCTCCCCAGCACACGTGAATATCTGTACATTATTTGTTTAACTACAAAGGTTCAAAGTAGTCATGATACTGATTTCCACTCTAATTGGAACACACACACACACACACGCACACAATATAATCACCAAATTTAACAACGGTGATGAGACGTGAAGTAATAACTGAACAATGTTGAAAAGAAAACTAAAATATTTATCAAACAGTGTGTTCAATTAAATAATCGCCCACAAACACATTTAGCAATTTATGAAGAAAATACAGGGTTTCAGAAAAAAATATACGGTATACAGATGACAGTCTTATAGATTTCAGTATAGCAATCGCGTGATTTTGCTTGTATTACACCCCCAACATTGTCCTCACTTGGGGGAGACCTTGCGCATAAAGTGAGTACAATGTT
This sequence comes from Homarus americanus, assembly GCF_018991925.1. Lineage (NCBI taxonomy): Eukaryota > Metazoa > Arthropoda > Malacostraca > Decapoda > Nephropidae > Homarus > Homarus americanus. Next base: position 10,920,044 of record NW_024746161.1, read on the forward strand.
ACTGATGTAATACAAGTATTCAGGTGATCAACAAATACTTGTAAGGCTGTGTGTATACTGTACATTTATCGGTGACACCCAACGTACTGTACTGTACATGTGTGGGCTTACATTAAACCGACGGTCTGAAAAAAAACAGGCATGGAAAACAAAGACATTTTCTGATGGCATAAATATTAAGTTAGGTTAGGCTAGCTTGGGTTAGGTTAGGTATGTATCTTTTCTCCTGTGACATTTACTTATATTCAAAATGGCGACCCCCAAAAAACTATTGTTTTATTTTGATTGACCGACATCTTTACCAGTCAATTTTTAGTGTTCACTCGGAGACATGTTTCAAATAAATAAAAATATATTAAAGTTTCAAAGTTACAGCAAAAAAATATGAATAATTAAATAAAGTAATCCCTTTCTTGCAACATACCATCCTCAGCTGTGAGTGAGTAGCCTATTGTTATTACTTTTGTCATATTTGGACAAATTTCCAGTAAGTTATTGTGCAGTATTTACAATACAACGTATTGCCAGTGAATCTACCTACTTTCAGCTGTTATAAAAATGATTTACTGATTACTGTGCAATAATTCAGTATGAGTTTATGTAGGACCTTTACAATACATTACTTTGCTTCATATTCTCCTTCTGTGACCTATAGTTGCGGTAAACCCATACAAAGGCATATTTTACCAATACTGTACTGTACTGTATCACCTAACAGGTCATATTACTCTTTAACATACAGTACTTGACTGGTTGAGATGCTCACCACACATTGATGGAGTCTGTTGAGTGAGGCACTAAGTAACTTGGAGTGTTTCTTGAGAACAATTGGTGACCTTGTGGAAGACACTGCAGCACCTCCGGAATATCACACTGAACTATTGGCATGAGGGAGTTTAATATAACATCAGGCGAGGGAAGAATGTTGGTTCTCGGCTGTTCTTCACACGAAAAAGCTGACACGCAAGTTCCTTGGCTGCCTTCATAACGATTTGTTCTCCGTGGTGGACTATACCAAGGAGGAAACTTGTGTATTACGAGGTCTTCCTCTGGATATCTGTACAGCATCCTTAAGTAATGACATTCCTTAATGTGATGTACTGCATCAAGTTTCTTGGAGTTTTCACCTTGTGCAGATGAAACAGCTTCACTTCTCACAAACTGGTCATTCGTTCTGCTTTGGTGAGTACAAAGGTGTAGGCGGTCAGCTGAGGTCTCATCCACACCGTGAATGTTATCCAGTGAAGACACAGTACTAACTTCATTTTTATCGTATATGCTGTTGTTTCTCACACAAAGCTCCTGAGTTGTATGATTTGTCATATGTGCATCATCGACGTTCCTCATGATGGGGCCTCTAGTGGTCTGGCTAATGCCGGGTCTTCCTCCATAATCAGTAATGTTTGGTCTCCCCACCGCGTCCTCTAATGAACTCACGCACAGGTCACGTACATTTAGCTCCCTCACTCTGCGTCGACTTGTGTCCGCCGCTCCATGACTTTTGCTACAAGAATCCTGTGAGCCACAAACCTCCACAAAATTAGGCTCACTACTCTCGTCTGCCTTAGCCATCACCAGACTCTCGGCTTACAACTCTGGCTTTCAGTTAAACATCACGTAAGACTCAATTCATAATTTTGGCTTTCCTTAAACATTAGTTCATCAACATCACATTTTAAGACACCAACATGGATATTCTCGAGTTTTCTTGTTGCTATTTTGGATTAGACTGTTTTATCCGTTTCTCCAATATATACTGTGGTGAAATGTTTTAAGATGAAGATACTGTAAAGGTAAAGGCTGTAAAGGAAATAAGTTACATATAAATAACGGGTAGGCCTACACACGACCGCCTGGAAATTCTTTTTTCAACTTTCAACACTGAATTACAATGTTACCTTAACCCCTTGAGTACGATGCCCAAACCCCTTGAGTAAAATATCAACGTACTCAGGGGAATTTGTCGTAGTATTCAAAGGATTTAGACATCGTACTCAAGGGGTCACGGCATCGTACTCGGAATAAAGTCATTGTATTCATGATTCAGACATGGTTAAGGGGTCATATCAGGCGTGTTCCTAGATGTCATGGTTGTTTTAGAACCTACGGTAATGTGTGTGTGTGTGTGTGTAAAATGCAATTATAAAGTGGTTTTGGTATAAAAAATCAGTGCCATGTCGACTCCTCAAGCTCGCCAAGTTGTTATGCAGGACGAACTATAGGAGAGTATTTCTTCACACAGACGGTGAGAGATTTATGAAAGTCTATCAACTGAAGCCGCGGAAACAAGAACAATATTAGGCTTAGAATAATGGGGGGGCTTACACAGGATTTCAGGTAAATTGGTTAAATTAGGTAAAGTTCAAAAGTATGTATAAATGCACTATATACTGCAATATAATAAGTTGTATCCTGTTTTATTTGTATCAAAGAAACTGGTATTCCCCTGTACAACTATAAAGGTGTAAATAAAGAAAGGGCTCGGGTGTGGTGGTAGGGCGTCTTTAAGGGTGAGCGTTGCGTGTCACTAATGGGGTAAGCACAAGGCCGAGTTTCCCGCGCACATCATGCAGCTGCCGGACACTTTGGTTACTGCTGCCGGGGTACGACGATGGCCGACGTCTGAGATACTCCCTCTTTGCTGCATCACATTTCTTGAATTTACAATTAGATTTTAAGGATCATATGAAGATCCTCCCCCCCCCAAACCTACTTGGGGGGGAGGATCTTCATATGATCTAGCCTGGGGGGGAGGATCTTCATATGATCAAGCCTGGATGGGAGGATCTGACCTGACCAATGACCAAACCTGACCTTATTTTAAGTCATTTTACATTATTTGAAGTTTGGGGAGGAAGCACGCAAAGTATTAATAAATGTGACATATCGTTTTTACGTTTTTTCCATCAACAATGAAAAGTGAGACCTTTAATTAATACGTTCATCGTATTTTGGGGATAATATATATGATTTCTTCAGATTTTAAATTAATGAATTCCTTTAATTCATACAAGTATAAATCCACCACTGATATACCGCAACAGAAATTAATTATTCCCGAAAAATAATACTGTAACATAAATATATGCCCTCAATTACAGAATCTTTTTAAGTTTTTGTTTGAGAAGTGATAGGTATATATATTTGTGTAATTGTTTTATCTACACTACTGATTACTCCTTTACATCGTTCCTCGTCTTTAGGGGCCACATTTCAGAGAGGGTATATGTCACTTGTTACAGTAAACGTTCATAGGTGTGTGTGGCTCCCATGATATACAAACAAACCGCTCAGAGCCCTGGAAGAGTCAGTCCAGGCACTAGAATGATCCTGTCTATGTCTGTGTATATGTCTGCCTGTGTGTCTGTCAGCGTGTATGTGTCTGTGTTTGTGTTTTTTCATCATTGCTAACAAACTAATCTTAGCCATATCAGCATCTACACTGATCAAGTCACAGTGACCAAAAATTAAATAAACAAATTATATAAATCATTATACATCAGAAATTTTTGGATAACACCACTTAAAATTTGTTATACAGACATGGTAGGTCCTTCATTAGTTAATAAAATAGGATTACGAGCTAACAGTGAAATGACGTCCCGTTCCAGTGGCTCTGTCGTAGCTGGAGTGACAAGGAGTGTGATCTCTGATTATCTTGTTATTATTCGTCCTTCCTCTTATGGTCTAAAGTGTTAATGTTGCGTCCTGTTTTTGTCATGGGTGATGTTAGTGAGATGAGGGAGAGTGAGTGTGAATCAGTAAGTCAGCAGAGGGTGAGTCAGCTTGTCAATGAGTGCGAGTCAGTCGGCAGAGGGTGTCAGTCAACAGTGGGTGAGCCAGCTAGTCAGTGAGTCAATTTGCACTGCAGATTGAGTCAGTAAGTCATTGTTGAGTCAGTGAATCAGCCAATCAGGAGTCATCTGCTGTACTGTAGTTGGGAAGACTCGCGTGTTGTTGCTAGTCCCAGGGTCGATCTTTCTCTCTCTCTCGTTATATAATTATCTTATTCTCTGTGTCTTCATATGTCATTCTATTATGTGATCTATCTCTTTCTCTTGCTATTTGTTTCTGCTTATCTCTTTCTCTTCTCACTCTCGTATTGTTTATCTCGTAATAATAATAATAATAATAATAATAATAATAATTTTAATTTTACAGATAATAAAAATATCACTAAAATCGTATATAGATTCATGGACACCATACTTCTACGATACTATCAACACAGTATGGAATGACTGTTTTAATTTTCGATTCATAAACATTAAAGGTGTTTCAATTATCTGATTGGATAGAAATTAATGATATAATCTCACTAAGCCTGATCGGTTTTATATCCGTTTGATTAAAGGTTAGTGAATATAACCCAAGGTAGGAAACGATGTCATAGAATCTAAGATGCGGAATTAAAAGTGATAGTGATAAAACATAATGATCAAACATTAATGTAAACCAAATTCAAAATAAAACTTAAAACCAACGTTGAAAAAAAAACGTTGAAGACAAAATTGAAAATCAAAGATGATAAACCTAACCAAAGTTAAAAACAAAGTAAAAACCAAACGAGTCTCACAGGAGGTACAATACAAGCTGGCCCCTGGGACGCTGTTGAGCTGTAATAATGAGGCGAGCCAAACAAAGCTTAAGCCTCACACGGAAGTTTGACCTCGAGTATCACACACTACCAAAACATTTCCTCAAGTGGCGTTAGTGACAGCCGGCAGCTGTGAGGGAGGCTGTAGGCAGTTGGGACTCACAGAGGGCACCATGCGGTCTGTAGGTCGGTGACAGGTAGGGATTTAAACAGGCCAATAGATAGATGTTCAGTAAAATCGTCATACGGGTATACAGGCAACGGTACCCAGTAAGGCAATTCGACCAAAGATAACCAACAAAGCCATCATATGCTTGTTTGTGTTACATGTACTGTACCTATTGCAGAGGTTATTTAATAACTATTACAAATCAAACTAAAAAACTCCCTTGACGTTTGCCTTCTACAAGTGACGATATTGAATACACCATTTAAATCTACTGTTTCTATGAAGTGGTTATTTCCACTGTCAATAATGATAATAATAATGAAGAAGCTAAATTACAAAAAACTAATTAACACGAGGAAGTTGCTAGTCCTGGATTGGCATGGCAGGTTGCAGGGGAGGATGAGATGGTGTCTTCGTGTCTCGGTCTCACGCATGTTAGGTTACGCGCCAACACAAACCTCGCCATTCACTCTGCCGACGCAATCAATACATCATGATGCAAAAAATACCACTCGTGACCTGACCTACGCTGGGTAAATGAAAAACAGGTTTTTACTAGGTCAGGTTTGGGTGGGTAGTGTCGAGCGAGGTTACAGAGGGAACCGAATCTCGAAGCCTTGCAAGGTATGTTTATTTTCCTCTCTCTCGAAACTGGAGATGTGGAAATGCTTCTTGCTACTTTACTCAAACTTTAAGTCAGAGAATAGACGAAGAAATTGGCCTAGGATTTATGCTAAGACTTTCAAGATCTTAACTTTTATGCTGTTAATGATGGAGAGATTGTTTTAGTTATTATTATTATTAGTAGTAGTAGTGGTAGTAGTACCCAGTGTTTATCTACGGTTAGTACATTCTTAAATCAGTTACGAGGGCTATTTGTTTTCCATCTTTGTGTTCTAGCTTGATGAAAGTGAATTAAGTAAATACAGTCACATATCCTTACCTAAGGGGAAATAATTTTTATACTGTAGAATTCTAGACTTATTTTGTTCTTCGCATTATTGGCTGTAGTAGAGTATATATTTCAACACCAATAAAGGACAATGTCGTATCGAGTCAAGGTTAATGAATCTGTGTAGAACGATACAGTGGCTACATGGTCTCTGCTTAATTGTTTACACACACACACACACACACACACACACACATTACCGGGGTTGTATTACTGGGGATGCGTATAATGTTTTCCACTAATAGTATCTCCCACAACACTGTTACACTAGCAGTGCTTCTCCCCACCTTAATATATACAACACTCTTCTTTACATCCGGGTACAGTAAAACTTTTTGCTAGCATACTCAGTACAGAGTAGAATAGTACAATGATGTACCCCAGTATAATAGTGCTTCGTTACACCTTAGTATAGTAAATTGCTTCATCACACTTTAGTACAATGCAATGTTTCATTACACCCCTGTACAAGAGTGCTTCGTTACACCTTAGTATAGTAAATTGCTTCACCACACCTTAGTACAATAGTGCTTCAATAGACCCCTGTACAATACAGTAGAGTGCTTCGTTACACCTTAGTTCTTAGTATAGTAAATTGCTTCACCACACCTTAGTACAATAGTGCTTCGTTATACTTTAATATATGAGTGCTTCATTCCATCCTAGTACAATAGAGCTCTACACAATATCCCCTCCAAGGTAACACACACACACACAGGCTGAGACGTGGTCGAGGGGCGGTGCAGTCGAGGCAACCCCACCACAAGTAACTACCGCCACACACCACCACCACCAGACAGCAGGGACACCCCCCCGCCCCCAACACCACCACCACCACCTCCTCCTCCTCCGCCTCCTCGCTCAGTATCCATTGCCCATGAGTTGCATCACGGCATCACGTATTCTGTGTGTGGAATAGTTGTGCTATACATAAGCAGTCCGTTGAAATGTTGACGAGCATGACTAAAGTCGGCGACAGTTGTGCGTGTGGCGGTGAAGCAGTGGCGGTGGTAATGGTGGTGGTCTGGTGGAGCATCACCATGGAGTCACCATGGCGACGTCTGCCTCCTGGTGACAAGCGCTCACTGACAACTCTCTCCCTCTCTGTCCTTTCTCTTCTCTCCCTCACTCCATCACCATCCTAATACAGTATATTCCAGCCTACCAGAGTATACTCTAACCTAACAGTATACCACAGTACCACCCTAATACAGTGTATTCTAGAGCAGGAGTGTCAAACTCATTTGCCCAGGCGGGCCAGATTTAATACGAGTACACAGTATGCGGGCCAAGTAACATAATTATGAGCACTTCGCAATCACCTCTTAGTTGAGTAGTACGACAAAATAAAAAAGGTGGATTTAGTTAGAAACAAAGAGGCAAACTAAAGCCTAATAAGTCACCTGGTCCCGATGAGATATTTGCCAGAGTATTAAAGGAATGTAAGGAAGAGCTTAGTATGCCCTTAGCAAAGTTGTTTAACATGTCCTTAAAAACAGGTGTAGTACCAGAATCCTGGAGGATAGTGAATGTAATACCGATTTTCAAGAAGGGAGATAGATCACTATCCTCTAACTACCGTCCAATCAGTCTAACATCAATAGTAGGCAAATTACTGAAAGCAATCATTTCAAACTCTATTCGAAATCACCTAGAGAAGCACAAGTTGATCAATGATTCCCAGCATGTCTTCACAAGCGGGCGTTAATGTCTAACTAATCTATTAACATTCTTTTCGTCAGTTTTCGAATCAGTGGATGAGGGGCACAATTATTTTGAATTGAATTGAATTGGTATATCTCGACTTAAGCAAAGCCTTCGACAGAGTCCCCCAAGAAAGACTAATAAGAAAAGTAGAGGCTCATGGCATTAAAGGTGATAATCTAAAATGGATTAGGGCGTGGTTACAGGACCGGAAACAGCGAGTGAGCATAAACGGCACTAAATCCCATTGGAGCAACGTCACTAGTGGAGTTCCCCAAGGCTCAGTACTTGGACCATTATGATATATTATACACATAAACGACATAGATATCGGTATAGACAGCAACATAAGTAAATTTGCTGATGACACTAAAATAGGACGTGTAATCAAATCTGACGAGGACTCAGCAAAACTACAGGAAGATCTAAACAAATTTTTCGAATGGTCTGAAAAATGGGAGATAAAATTCAATGTTGATAAATGTAAAGTACTCAGTATAGGAGGTGTAAACAGGGAAACCAGATACCAGATGAACAACGATACAATATATATATATATATATATATATATATATATATATATATATATATATATATATATATATATATATATATATATATATATCTTAGGTGAGTACAGTCTGTACTCACCCCTGAAGATAAATTACGACAGCGCTTGGGAACTTCGTGCTTTTTCTCGTGGTTATCAGCATATACCTGGATCACGGGCAACTACAGTGATTTACTTGTATATATATATATATATATATATATATATATATATATATATATATATATATATATATATATATATATATATATATAATGTGTGTGTGCGTCGTCAATAAATGGTACCGTAATCGAAACATTCCTTTGTATTTTTTTTGAGGGGGGAGGGTAATTATTCACGACACACCCATTCCCGAATTTTCATGGAAAACTAATTTGAAAATGCTGCAATTTCACTGTGTTTTGCAGTGGGCCCTGACGTAGTTTGGGCAAATGTATTAAAATGGCTTTTTTTCTAAATTAAACCTAACCTAACCTTAGTCGATAAGAAACACAAGAGGCCGAGGTGTTGTTAGCAGAAGGTACCATCCTAATCAATGAAAACTACCTTAACCTTACCTAACTTCCTAGCTGACCCACAGGCATATCAAACAAAAAACAACAACTGTGATGTGGTGTATTTTTGCATTTTTTGTGGACGTGAGAATAAGGTCGGACCGAGGGGCTTGGTTGTTGGGCTTAAACAAAGAGCGTAGGACAACGAGCGTGGATCAGGCCACCATACAGTTTCACCAACGTGAAAGACACAATAACACAAGCCTAGGGGCCTAATTATCTACCAAACAAAGCATTTGCCCAAGAAATGAACATCATATCCGAACTCAGCGATGAAAATATAGAAAGAAAAGATTAACCCAAACAAAATATGCCTCAATGGGTGTGTCGTCAATATTGGTCTTACATTTTTTCTATATATTGGGCAAATTTCTTTACATTTGCGGTGTATAAATTAACAGATTTTATTATATCCATTACTACACTGAAAAGTAGAAAAAGAGGATTGAGGATGGACCAGTAGTGGTGCCTTGTTCACAAAAACTCGACGTGAGTTCAGCATACACGTAGCTAAAGACCAATTGTCCAAACCTCTTGACAATGATGACCAAAAATGTAATTCATATTAGATTTTACTATAACAGCTCCACATTATGCCTTTTCAAATATTGTACATTGTTACTTATTAGACTTGTATTATATCTTACTGTTTATGTTGGCTCAATGTATTGCCGTAAACAATCTATAACATACTTAAGAGATGAGGCTATTGGAAGGCGGTGCCTGTAGTGTTTGAGACGAATGTAGGAAAAATGGCACAGGAAAAAATGGCACAGGAAAAAATGGCACAGGAAAAATGGCAATAGGAAAATATGGCACCGTAAAAAAGGCATAATTATCAGACTAGGAAAAAATGGCACATTATTTTATTGACATGTTTTCGCCAATATTATATAACCTAACCTAACCAATGCACGCCGTAGCTCATTAGCTCGTGTGTGGTTCGTGAGCTACAAGTGAAATTTGTTGTGCCATGTTTTCCTACTATGCAAATTGTGCATTTTTTCCTGTGCCATTTTTTCCGGTGACATTTTTCCCGAGTATCGTTTAGGACAGAGTTTGAAACTGCATTTTGAGATAAGATATTGTCACTATCTTTTGTCCATAGCAATTATTTTGAAATTTATATCCTCTCTCCCTACACAATGGTTTTTGCAGTGTTCCTAATATTGTAATTCTTGTATCTCAGGTTACTGATGATATCAAAAGACAATTACATTTCCTTTACAGGGACTAGCCCACCCGGGCACAGGTCATCGACCCACAATGGGGCCTAGGGGGCGAAAAATAAGAATAAAAAGAAATTATAAATAGAAAAGTCAGTGTTTCTCACCAAAAAAATATCTTGTTTGTGAGTTGAGAACATAGTGGTGTCTGTATATCGTACAACGAAAAGACAGAAACGCCTTTATTAGCTTAAAATCACGAAAAGAACTCAGTGATTCGTTTTCAATGTTGTCTGGATGTTCTGAAATACTGGTTATCCCTTTCACTGGAGTATTGAGGGGAGGATACCACGTCCTGCTGCATCGCCATACAAATTTAGCACTAAGATGACAGTAGACAGCAGCGCCTTAACAAGATAATAATTACATCCCAAGGTTACCACTTTATTACAACACATAATCCTTACCACGTGCAGACGGAACATCACCTAATCTAACTTAGCCTAATCCTAACACAACCTCCCAAGGTAGTGTTAATGTGTTTAATCATCAAGTGAAATAAGCTTGGGGAGAGGGAGAGACTAATCTTCAGGTGATCCCGGTATAAAACGCTAAAGAAACGGGACAAATTACTACTTGGAGTGGTTTAAATGCGTGTAAGATATGTTTACACGCTAGCGAAGGACGAGTTAATAAATTCTGATTTACCGAGTATGTGAATATTTTAGTAATGTACAACAAATCGAACAAAGATATACTCGTATATGCTGAGTTTGTCTTTACTTGAATACCTCCTTCTCGCAAGCGTTCACAATAGGGAGCTTTATACACGCAAAATTTTAGCTTTTCAGTGGAGGATAAGACCAATTTGTATTTATTGGTATAATTTATGACTAAGTAATAGATATTTAGCTTTTCAGTGGCAGATAATACCAATTTGTATCTATTAAAATAATTAATAAAAATTTAGAAAGTAGAGTCATTTTTACATTTGAATTTTATAACTAGTTTAGGCTACAGATTTCATATGTGACATTAATAAGCTAAAGACATATTTCTTTTAAGTAGATAAATAAAATTTAGTTAAATAAAAACAGGTTATAAAACTTGGACACACATTGAAGGGACATCATGATTAAATTAAGTCACGTGTCCTTACAGATGCTCCAGGGTACGCCTGCTAAAGGGTACACTGTGATTGGCTGCGGGAGGAATTGACGCAACGAGCCATGATTGGTGGAGCCGGTTTCTCTCTCTCTCCCCCTCAGGGAATTGCATAAAGTTTGATAAATATGTAGAAACTAGTTATCATGACCAGTATGTTAGCTACTTAAGAATTTCCCTAGATACCCAAATGGTTAAAAGGTTTATAAGTTTGCACAGTTGTTATCCCACTGTCCAAATTTACAAAAGCTCCTACGATCAATATTTCTCGTAAATGAAGATAGGACGATCTGCTGTCTGGTTAACTTAAACTATAACACGGAAATTACATTACAAAAAAGTTCTTAATCACTGACATATTTTTGTCCCCTAACTGATATCAAAAGAAATGTCGTGCAATATTCAGATGGTTTCGTGTTTTAGTTTAAGTCAAGTAGTGGGGTCAATTATTACATCTCCATCTGATCTTAGGGAGGGAGTAGTGCCGGATTTAGACCTGTGGAGGCCCATGGGCAGCCTCTGTGTGGAGGCCTCCTCATTATAACTACTCAAGAGGGTGGGGTGGAGGGTGAAGCGAGACTAAACATCTGGGAGTTCTTTGGAGAATTTTGAAGCCATATGCAGTTATATTGAGGAAATTAGAACATTGAGAAATTTGTATTTAACTGTATATTTATTGATAGTGTACAAATTCCCAACACACACACACACACAAAAGTGAGACATGACTGGAGTCATTCATGTGGTTTCAAGTCGACCAGCCCTGGTATAGCTACTACCGCACATGTGGAGGCCCCCAGATTGTGGAGGCCCCTAGACAGCTGCCCACTTTGCCCACTCCTGAATCCGGCCCTGGGAGGGAGTACAGTATTGTGAATCAGCTGGTACACCGTAATGTACAGTTTCCTTCTGTAGTGTTTATTGTGTTTATACGTTACCTTACAACTTCCTTTGGAGACTTACCTAACTTTCCGAAGTGAGAGAAAGAGCACAAATTACATAAGAATGCAAGATGAAGGAAAAAAACGATCGAAAATTAACATGAATTGGCATCAGGTACCCGGATGCCAAACAAGGATATCAGCTACTTATGTATACACTAAGACATGGCATGATACGCATTTTAACCAACCAGATAATTAAATACCAACAACAACAGGTCTGACAAGTTTCCAGGAATGGCGTGGTGCTGAAGTAAGGAGTCGAGGCTTCTTGTGTGGCAGATACGTAACCCCAACAGTCAGCTGATGGAGGTGGTGCGGTTCACGTCCAACACTGTCTGCTGATTATACATCCAGTTTACGTTTGTTTGTAAAGGACTAGATAAAAGAGCATGTAGCATTCACATTTTATATATCCCGCATTTTTACGGACTTTCCATACAAGTTTGTGTTTACTTCTCCAGTCGAGAATGTTTCCCGCTCAAGTTCAAGATGTGGATGATGAATACAGTAGGTCTGATGTTGCGCTCCGGCATCACCTACTGTGATTCACGATGTTCTTCAGATAACCTCTGTCACAACAAGTAAGTGCTTGGCCCCACCCTGTTCTCTTTGCCAACACTCGTAGCTCGACGTAGGTTAGGTCTTGTGTGGGGAACCCTGGACCATGTTGTCCTTGGGCTTGGCCATTAACTGTCTTCCTCGTAGACTTTGTTATACGGTCCAGCCAAACACACAACAAGTTCTTGCAACTGTTCCTCCATGTTCATCCAACTTGATGTGGTTTCAACAGAGTTTTTTTTTAACAAAGTTGTTAAAGTCACGATACTGAAATGTTATGGCTACAAGGTTAATATACCGGCAATTAACAACTGAATTTCGTCTCTAACTGCAAGTTGTTAATGATTCGATATTGTAACGTTATTCTCTGGCTCTTTGACATATTTCTGTATGTCCTTTATCAAAGCGATCAGAGGTTCCGCACCGGTACTCTAAGGTAATGTAAATCAGACTGGCTTCATGGTTCCAGTGTCAGTACAGGAGGAAGTCGTAGTACCCATATGTTATCTGTGATGTTTGTTTCTGTCATGTACAGGACTTCATCACCCTCACGTCCAGGAGCCAGTACTTGCCAATAGTGCGTAACAGAGACTTGATCGACCGCCCAAGAGGCTAACGAACCGATCAGTGGCGAAGCGGATAAAGTAAAGAGTAAAAATAAAGTTCACAAAACTGTCAGGACAAACAACTTCGTCCAAAAAGTCGTGGGCGGTCCTAAAACGAATATTGACCTGTTGCGATTCTACTACATTCACTAAATTTAGAGGTTAGTAATTTCAAATTAATAATTGTTCATCATAATATGTCGAAGAGGACAAATAAGTAACTTCAAGTTAGTATTATAAGAGTAAACGCATTTGTAAAAGACTAGTTTCTCACCCAAGCTTTCTCGTTCTCTATGTTTAAACCCATTTTCTATGTATATTCGCGTTTTAAGTCAAGATTTTCTTTATCAGAGTATAAATCATCAATTAATATGTATCCTTTCAGACATTTTCTCGAAAGAAATTATTGCTATTTCGTTATTTTGATAAAAATATAAATATTGTTTAGTAATTTTATTGATGAGTTAGGCGTAGCTCCCAGTATCTCAGAATATATAATATACATTGGTAGTTACGTACTGTATATTATACTTACCATTAAGACTTACCAATAAAACTGTAGGGTTTAAGTTATTTAACAGTGCCGATATATTTCCTAAATTAATAACAATGAATGGAAGGTTTTATTAAGGTTCAAATAAAAAAAAAAATTCCCAGGGACCAGATATATAATAAACCTTTAAATTACAGGCAGATTAGCAAACCATGGCAAAAATAAATACATAGATTAGAATGCATATCAATATAAAATAACAACCAGAACAACTGTAGGTAAGATTAATAGTGATAAATGGCTACAGCTTGCATGCTGGGTAAACAACGAACAAGATGCAGCCCTTACCTTTGTTTTTATCAGCTGGGAAGGTAAGGTAGCAAGAGTCAGGGAACTAGGTAGGTAACTACGAGTTCAACTACTAGCCAGGCGTACTTGCTCTCTGCACTTTAGTTTTTACACGTCAACTGGCAGCCGGGAATCCTTCTGCAACAAAACACCTTCTTATAGGGCCACTCCCGAGATAAGTCAACTTTTTTTAGTCGACTTAAGTGTTAGGCGGTGCTTATTTAATTATTCATTTCTCGAGAGGCGTGATATTAAACCATTAAGGCAGAGGGTGATGGAGTAATGATAGATAAGATGAAGAATAATTAGTCGGTGCTTCTATAGTTAATCATTTCTCGAGAGGTCAGTGCTAGATAATTAGAGTGGCAGAGATGTATTGGAAAACCAAACTGTTTGATTTTTCCATTGTTTAACTTTTCTGTTGTCTTCAACTTAACTCAGAGCTGACTGGTTTACATTTCTTTTTTTATAATTAGTTCATGGGGGATGAGTGTCTCGGGCGCGTGAGGGGATGTTGGGTACGCTGTATTACATGTAACTTGCTAACAAAAATACCCATAAAGAGATTAAACACGTAAGAGACTGAAAAAACAGAAGAGAAAGACTGAACACGTGAAAAAGGGGAGAGGGAGAGATTAAACAAGTGAGACAACGCAGACCACGAGAGAAAGGTGGGGAGGAAGACTGAACGCGTGTGTGTGGGTGTACAGTGTATGAGGGAATGTGTGTGCGAAGGAGGACATTTAGAAGATTAATTGCATCATTACACTGAAATAAGTACAAATATACTATTAATTTAAGTCAATGTTTCAACGATGTGAAGAAATTTTACATTTAGGAATTGTTGTGTTCAGGATAAGGTTAAACAGAAGAAACCATTTTAGTAATTTACTGTTGAATATATGAGACGTAGTAAAGTTGAAGATTTTGTCTAAGGTTATATTACAAGGTTATGGAGAAATCACAGAGTGAGTATAGACTTAAAAACAGTTTCTAGTAATGTTTGTAGGAAGTAAACAGAGAATGATAAGCATGGTCAGTGTTAAAAAAAATCACGAACAGGACACCGAAACCATTCAATGTTTTGTTTTGCTTTGTTTTTCAGTGGGCCACCGAACTTACCGTAGCCTATCCTAAACTAACGATTGTAGGATAGTTATTGTTAGCTTAGAATAAGTTTAATCGGTGTGGCCCAAAAAACAAGAGGTTTGAAATGGTATTCGTGGTATTTTTTAACACTGGTCATTATACGGACGGTGGAGTGACGGAGAGAAGGTGTTTTATTAGCCATGGAAGACAGAAGTATAGCACACAACACAACACACACACACAGATCCATCACAAATGCCATTAAGTAACACAAGAACATGGGACAAAATTAATTCCCGGACCTGAAATATCGCAATAAATTTGGGGGTTTGGTCTCTTTTAGGTTAGGTTAGAGGAAGTAAAATGTACGTAAGGTTATGTTTTGTATAAGTTAGGTAGGTTGTTTAGGTGGGTTAGGTTTTAGGGGTAGGTTAAGATAAGTTGGATAAGGTTTTGGGAAGGTCTGATTAAGTTAGTTTAGGTCAGGTTTAAGTTAAGTCCGGGGATTAGTCCCAAAAATGTATGTGTTTAAGGAGAGCATCAAGCCGAGACAAGCAAAACTATACGAGTTTCCGCCTTAAACTGACAAATGGTGTACTGTACTGACATTCTGCTTAACAGAGAACTACTGAATTATTAACTGACTGACAAAATATTACAGTACTGATTTAATAAATAACAAAAGGAACACTGAATTGCTAACTGACAGCGGATTAGTACTGTAAGTAAAAATTTATTAAATACCGAACCCTCATATAGTCCGTCAGCCTGATGCCAGGCATATGAGAAGTGTTAAATCAAGCTGGGGCACATGATATAAATACTGTAAACATCATAATTTACGATTCATCCTTCAGTTTGTTGGTGGGTGGTATATCTCTTACTACTAGCCGTGGTTTTGAGTGTTACTTTCAACACGTGAGAAGGGTGTTATTCAGTGTAACTTTACCAAATAGCATAGGTTTCCTCCTGTACTAACAAAGAACTGACCAACCGCCCGAACGGCTAGTAAACTGATAAGTGGTGAAATGATAGATAAATAAAATAAATGAAAATTATAATAAACCACAAAGGCACGTACCTGAGGGTGTAACAATGTGCTTAAAATGGATAACTTAAGTTCCATCATAGAAAATAACACCGAAAAATAGTATAATGATCAAATGTATAAAGCTTAATTGAATAATTAATACTACGTTCACTTACCGCCAGTTAGGCGTTACTAAATGAAGGTAAAAATTCTGGAATTGAATATAGAAAGTTGACTCGGCTGTAAGTTTAATGTTATTTAGTGTTTTAGCTTTAAGTTTACTAAAAAGATGTATGATTACAGCTTAAATTAGGATTACTATTCATCGCGAGAACCTGTGTAAATCTGTATATATCTTGTTTACTTTCATTTGAATGATGATGAACAGTACCGAGAGTTATTGATGTAAACTCACAGACTGTCTATTCGTCTGTCTGATTAACCAACTGACTGACTGAGAGAACTTTTCCCTGTTCACGATTATAATCTGAAGGATGAACCGGTGGCCTCAACAGCCTAAACTAGTATGTCGTAGGGAGGGATTATAGGGACAATGCATAACAGAAAACATCCGAATAAGTCTTTGCCAAATGCAGTTAGAACACATAAATACACAAGATGCAGGGTCAAAAGAACACATAGTAATAAGAGCAAAAACAGGCTGTCAAGGAACTCAGTATGCGCATATCAGCTCAGTGAAGGTAGAACTACAGTAGTGTATATTGTATGTGGAAAGATTATTATTATTTTTATTATTATTATTAATATTGACATGTAAACATTGTTATTGTCATTATTATTACCATTATTGTTCCTGAGATTTTTATTGTTAGTCATTATTATTACTATTTACGCAGACAAAATAGAAAGGCATAAAGAGGAAAGAAAATATAGACATCGCGTCTACAATTAATAATGAGAATAAGAAAATACTGGACGAAACCACGACAGAAAAAAACGTTTTGACAGAGGTTCTGTAAACGTATGCCACCCACGACGGCCATGATTGGCTGGTTACAGTACACCTTGTGATGCCCGATGCTCTTCGTATTGAAATGGAAATAATATTACCAAGTCCTTCTTTTTTGACAACCAACCAATCAGAGCAGCGTCGTCTGGCACTATAGTATTATCGACAAAGAGGGACCAATTTAGAAGAATTCTTATATAAGAATTATTAGGTATGCATTTATCGTTCTATCCTAATTACGTAACCTAATCTATGATAGATTTTGTTAGGTTAGGCTTGGTGAGATTAGTTTAGAACGATACATGCTTACCTTATGATCTTTACTTCAGTATTCTTGAGTAGGTCGGCCGGCGATGGAACCTCTGCCAAATATAAATTAATGTTTACAGGCAGGAAATACAGTATAGAGATAAGGAAAAGGAGTAATAGGCCAAGTGAAATGTATTTAAAAAGACTGAAATTAATTTGGGTGAGAAGTTTTTATCCTAACTTAAAAACATCCAACACATAAAGACAAACAGTACTGTATGCTATACAAGTACAGTATATGAAATGTTGGACACCAGTACATGAGTCAGATTTCTAAAATTAGTACAATGATTCTTCCTCATAGCTGAAGATTTTTTAATGCACTTAATTTGTTGACTGAAGCTCATTAATGAACAAATGTAACGTCCATAATTATAGTAACAAAAAATACCCTTGAGAGTTTTTGCATGCTCATTTTATCCCTTGGCTGGTGGTAAGTGATTGGATAGTCAGTAGAATATTGATACTGTTTTGGGGAGTAATTTGTGTACTTTAAGTCAACCAGTTAACCAGTCTATGTACTGTATATTTCCAACCAATTGGAAACTTTTATAACGATTTTTATTTAATGAATATCTATCTACCTTTATATATATATATATATATATATATATATATATATATATATATATATATATATATATATATATATATATATATATATATATATATATATATATATATATGTATATAAGTGTATTCTTCAATCTTCAGTTCCGAAGAAAAATCATTGCCCAAATCTGTAACTGTTGGACATGTACAGAGTAGATAAGTTGAAAAGAATGAATTTCCACGTGCAAGATGTGAAGAAATAGGGGGAAAATGGAAAATATTATATTTATAACAAAACTAAATTCTTTCACGCCAAAAGCAGACATTTTTAAAAAAAAAATCGAGCAGCAGAGGTTTAGACTGGTGTAAGGTTTTGATAGTTGAAGATAAAATTAGATATAAACCTATTTGGGATTACAGTAAAGAATTAGCTTCTTCGTCCGCCACTGTCAGCTCACTAGCCGGTCGGGCGGTGGGTCAGTTCTGTTGGGCATTAAATGGTAGGTACTGGGCATGCCAAGGCTCAAGAATGTACAGTTGAAAACCAAATTCCCTTAACACTTTTGGTAATATCTGACATCTACTTGAAAATAATATTGGTTAGAGGAAATAGGATTAAAATTTATTTCCTAATTTTTTAAGAGATTGTTGCTATAATGTTACTACTGCGCTTCAACAACAAAGGTCTTTAAGCGCCTAACAAAGTTAGTAATTACAATATTCTAACATTTAAAAAATTATGAGATATAACTGAAAACTATTTTCCTGGTGTTATTGTAATACAGTACATTACTGCGTTTCAACAACTCAGGTCTGTAAGCGCGTATACTAGATTAATAATAACTAGTCATCAATAATTAAGAATTATGAGATACATATGTTATTGTAACCTAATTTATGAAAAAAAAAGCAGCTGCCAATTATTGCCAAATGTCAAGGAATTTGGGCTACAAAAGTCAGTGTTGGTCTCGCGTGGATTAAAAAAGAAAAATCGATTTACCCATAACTTTGGAAAGATACTTTGCAATACATAAGTGGAACTATAATAGCAATTTAAATCTTGACCAATAAAATTACTAGTAAGAAAGATTAGAAAGAGGAGAGAAGTAACTTACAGTGGGGGAGAATGGTAGTAGTCTAAACCTTTAAATGAGAGAGAACGGAGTAAGTCAATAGGACACATCATATTTTCTGGGGATACTAAACTACAATGCGCTCCAACTAACAGATCATAACACTGCCTGTCAGTCACATGCACCGAGGGCAATTGGAGAACCTTAGTAAATAAATTCATACAATATAGCTTTAGTACTTGTACATACATTACACTGCTTGCATGCAAAATACATGATGATTATTATTGATTATTCAGAGTTGTACATTATAGTATTTATAATCAATAGTGTAACTAACAAGGGTTTCACACCTCTTAATATCGTCATAAATACGCCCCAGAATATTGTAGTGGTGTCAAATATTACTGAAAATCGTATTTTTATATCCCAAGCTACTAGTAAAGCGTGGGAACTAATACATCCTGCGTTCAGATTTCCAAAGATTCAATGCGTTAACTTGTCCTCTAACTGATATGACGTTAAAGTTATGAATTTCACTAAATTTGGTGCCATTTTGGATGTTATATTTATGCTTTGGCTTCAAATAACGATGATGATAACTAAGTAAGTAAATATTTAAAGTTCAGTTGGCGTTTCTTTGCCTACAGTTACTACGTTAGTTAAACTTAAAAAGGTTAATGCATTCTGGATGTGGGAATCATATTTGACGATATTTAGAGGATATGTGATTAAACAATGAGATCCATATATAATATCAAAACTATGAGCTTTGAAAGAAGAATTAACAGATTAATAATAGTAATAAATAAATAACTTAGTCTATGAAGGAACTGAGACTAGTCTACCATTGAAATACAATTATTAACCTCGTATATCAATAAGCCCATAATGTTTATTGTATAACAACTAATTTTCTCTTTGATGATTTAAACTTACTAGAATTAATGCAAATTTCAAATTATTTGAATTCCAGGAAACACGACATGTAAAACATATGTACTTTACCCTTTTACAAAACAACTTTACTTACAACGGTTATGTAACTCACTTTTATATTTAATTTGACGGAGTGAACAATTACCAACCATGTTTTAAGTTTTTTTGTGGTACCGAGTGACATTCTCTACCCAAACAAACTAATTATATACCTTTTCTAACTTTTACATTTGGCATAATACAAACGTGTATGTTGCTGTTGTTCATTTTTATATTAAACTAGAATAAGTAGAACATTGATTTGCAATGATTTCTCCTCGGAAGAGATCAATATTGATAACTACTTAAAATTTTAAATTGATTCTCCCCCTCTCTCCTTACCATGTAGTTTGTTAATTCCATTACAGAAACAAAAAAATGGTTAACGTGACACACACACACACACACACACACACACAGCCCTGTTCCCTAAAGAGACAAGATAAACTTATAAGAATTAATATGTATACAGTAGTTGACATTTCTTGGTGATTTTCGTTCTAGGGATTTTACCTGCCGGGGTTAAGTAAACATCCACTAAATGACTAAAAGGATTCAATACAGCTGCCGCAAGCTTCGTGGTATAAGCTTTGTTACATTGTTTTTGTTGTTGTACTCTTAGATCCTGGTACTTCAAAGGCCAGTGTTATTTATCACCTTAGTAACGAGCAGACCAACCACGTGAACGGCCGGTAAACTGATGAGTGATGATATTATGCGATAAAATTTTGAAAAAATAGCCCAAGTGTTCCTATATAATGTTTTATTTATTTTTTCTTCTAAGAATTTCGAGTTTAATACTAAATTAATGTTGATATTTCGTTGTAGGTTATTCATAACATCGTTCACTACTCGGTGAGTCCGTTGCAGCAGACAACTTTTGACAATTCTACCGTAGCCTCCACAAAACCTTGATGGCTTGGTAACGCCATTGTTATTGTTGTATCGCCAGGTCTCGGAGCTTCACCTACCAGGGTCATTAAGCACCGAACACTGGTCTATTAACTTTCTCACAACAAACCCAACTTTTGGAAATTTACTGTGACTGCCACAAAGCCTCGCGGATATGACGGCAAAACGCTCTTGTTGTTAATTTAAATACTGGAAATTCAGCTGCCATTATGTACCATTAAGCACCGACCACCCGTCTTTACTTTCCTATACTGACATCTTCTGAGAGTTAGGTCGTCACAACCTCAACCTTCCTCCACCATAAGCACCTATTAGGTGGGTGGGGAGGGTATTGGAAGAGGGCAGGTGTTTGGATGTGAGGGTGGGCATGAATGGCGATGGTCATGGGTTTTGGGAATGTTGCCGGTTATGACGGAAGAGGAGGGAGGGAGGGAGTGGAGGTAATGGAGTGCGGAAGGAGGGAATGGAGTGTAATGGAAGGCGACGGAAGGATGGAAGAATAGAGGGGGTGGGATGAAGGAGAGAGGAAGGGACAAATAAAGGAAGAGGAAGATGGAGGAGGGGAGTAGAGGGAGAGGATAGGAAAAGGGGAGAGGGAAGGAAGGTTGTAGGAAGGGAGGGATGGAGGGGAGGTGGTAGGAGGAAGGAGAGGGAGGGAGGGAAAACTGTTGTGTCATAATTCACTCAGGACAACAAAGTGGTAGTTTGTGTGTGTTGGAAATGAATCATGAGGACACATGAACCTCAAGGAAGTGGAGGAAAGATATGGTGTGTTGCCCGCAGGATTGTGTATAAGCGAGTGACTGGAAGGAGCCATGACATGAGACAACAACAATAACACACACGCACACTTGTTTATATTCTCAACATCCAATATATGAATCTGTGCATCCACATTGATTCACTGTGGACACCTATAAGTGCATTCATCAGCAGTACAGAAAAGGCAAACAAAAATGGAGGAAGTAAAATAGAATAAATATCAACGGCATCAACTGCGGATGCTGGGTTACAGGACAAAAGCTCATTCAGTGGGTAATTAGAACGCCATTACTTTTTTTTTTCTCGTTGAATTTTCTCGTTTACTTGTGTGACAGATTCTAATTAAAAATTTCTGGTGAATTTTCCAGTTGCGGATGCTCTTTCACAATAAGAATCAGACAGTGACACAAAAACAATACTATCTCCACCAGCTGCTGTGTGCCATTTCATTAAATTTGGTTGATAATGTGTCCAGTACCTTATATTAAACAATCTATCTCTAGCTACACAAAGTACAGATGATGTATATGCGGAGATCAGCAAATAACCTTTTCAATTCTGAAATAATTGTTTGTCACCCAAATATTACATTGTACAATATAGTGAAATTAGATGTTTAAAATTCTGTGTAGGAGTGAATAAAGGTGAAGAACCATCTGCTTTGTGAAGCTACACTTGAATAAAATATCACTCACAAGCGACAAATAATCACCAGACAGGCCAAGTGGAAGACTAAACGCCGCCATAACGGTAGCCACTCATCCTCCCTGAGTACCACAAGTACGGGTCCGGCAGGTTAAAGTTTTGATTAAGTTTTTTAAGTTTACGTAGTCGTCTCTGCGTGTTATTTGGATATCATTTGGGAATTTATTTTCTTGCTGTAGCTTAAGTCAAACATTTAGTTATGTTCTTACGTCTCCAGTTACGAGGAAAATACAGGGTGTGTGAGAAATAACTGACACGACACAGCAGTCTCAGAATAAACAGTGTGTACCGCCACTCTGTATATTTAACTTGTGTGTGTTGTGTAGTATGTATTATGTATTTTGTGTAGTATGTATGATCTGTGTTGTGTGGTATGTATGATCTCTGTTGTGTGGTATGCATGACGTGCGTTATGTTATACAGTATATAGTATGATGTATGTTGTGTAGTATGTGTGATGTGTACCATGCATTATGTCCACCATGTAGGTTGACTAAAAACGTCAGCCAGAGGTTAATTATTCTCAACGGCTCATAAGTTAAATTTTCTTGCAAGTGAAGATGAAACAATGTTCCTAAACTGAACTTAACCTGAAGCATAAGAAAACATAATATCATAAGACACACTTGAGACCGTATTATACTAAGATACGTTAACTTAACACCTACCCTGACCTAGCCTAACCTAACTTAACCTATCCTAATCTACCAAATCAAACCTAACCTAACCTCACCTAACCTTTACATCCCCCAACTATCAAATTAGGTCCCCATTTTCAGCTAGGTGGACTGGGAGTGCCTCAAGAGCGAACCGCGAACCACTAATCCTTAGAACAAAAGACGAGCTCTGTACCCGCGCATAACAGCTATTAAATGTGTTTTTTTCACGAGTACTATCTAATTATTGTTTATGTGACTTTATATTTTATATTGATTTTAATAATTTATATTTATTGTTTAAACTTCTCCATTTATAAGAACTCCGAGACCCGTCAAGATTCGTTAAAAAAAATCGTAAATAATTACAATCTTGCCCTACATCATAATTGTTGAGTGAACCGCCATTAGTGCTCAGACCATGACAAAAAATATTTTATCCTAACTTAGTTTTGAGTGTAACATACTGACATAAAATGTCTTTGTACTTTTTTCTTTCCTGTTTATTTACCTCTAATAGTAATATAAGTTTTCATAACTTCCTCCTTTACTCACTGTTACAGCTTTCATAACACGATTACGTCATTTCCTTAATTACACTGCCTCAACACAACATAACACGCCACATATAATACTCACTGTGGCATTATCTTTTAAAGTAATTGAGGAAAAAGATTACTTTAATGTCATACAGACTGCGATTATCTCTCACACACACAAACACACACACTGTATTACAACACCAACATTGTACTCACTTGTTGATAGGCGAGGTCTTCCACACGAATAAAGACAATGTTGCTGTCGTAATACAAACATTCACGCGATTGCTACGGGAATCTGTATGGCAGTGTGTAATGTATATATTATTTTAGACACCCTGTAAGTTCAAGGTAATTAAATACAAGGAACAGAAACGTAAGTCTCAATCGCGTTTTCTTGAACACTGGAGTCTAGAGCCTCATAAGACCTCACACTAAAGCTAATATACAGAGCTCATCCAATACTGCCTCGCCGCCTTAACAGTTTAGTTCAGTGTTTGTCCACCTCGTGTTGTGATGCCTCCCACGCCTATTTGTACATTCTTATTAACAAAATTCCTGGAAATATATAGATATTCAGTAAAATCACCATTCAAGTTTACAATTGGTTCAACATGTATGCAGTATACTGTAGACAATGCAGGTATACAGTTCAGCATGTGTACAGGCAATGCAAGTATGCAGCAATTCACATGTACTGTATATGGACAATACAGGTGCACAGTTCAGCATGTACTGTATATAGGCTATGTAGGTATACAGTTTAGCATGTACATGTATATAGACAATACAGGTGCACAGTTCAGCATGTACTTTATAATAGACAATGCAGGTTACAGGTTAAACAATACAAAGTATAAAGCTCAACATGTATATAAACAATGCAGGTATACAGTTCAACATGCATACAGACAATGCAGAGATACAGTTCAGCATGTATATAGAGAACACAAGTATACAATGTACACAGACCGTGCAGGTTATACAAATAAGCATCTGATGGTTTTATTGGGTTATCCTTGGTCGAATCAACTTGATGTTTACCAATGTGTGTATACCTGCACTGGTATGTAAAATGTTGAATCAATTTGAACCTAAAGGCAAATTTACCGAATATCTATTTATCAAGAATCTGTAAATAATTTTCTCGTCGAACATTAATCGATGCAGACTCAGGGCCCCTGTCATTGGACCTGTTATTTTGTTCTGCCGAATGCCTGTTCATTCTTCCTCTGAATCTGTCCTAACTTATTTTATCCTTTCAAAAAGATTCTACCATTAGCTGATGAGGAAATATAATAAAATTAATGGTTTCGAAATTGTACTGAGACTATTATGCAAGCAGGAAACCACCCTACAATATCATTAGATCTTAGTTTAAAGTAAATTAGGTGGTCAGGTCACATTAGGATAGGTTTGAAAGTTTGGTTTAATTAGGTCACGTTAGATAATTTAGTTAGGTTAAATAGTCTTTTTAGGATAGGTTAGATTGGATGTTTAGGTTAAGGTAAGTAGGTTAGGTCAGGTGGAATAGGTTAAATTAGGTCACCCAACGTGAGCTGTTGGGTGGAATATATAAGATTAGATCAGATTATGGTAGAATAGGTCAGGTTAGTTCAAGATAGGGTACAATACATTAGATTAGGTTAGGATAGGTTTAGGCATGTGGTATTTTGTCAGACAATTATTCTTTGTATGTAACGTTGACCTACCTACAGTATAGCCAGCACCTGACGGCCAGCCAAGCGACGCTGGCATGTTATTAATGAAAGAGGTACAGTAGACACTAGACAGGCCGAGGCCAGTGTCGCCAACCTGGCGGAAAAATCGCTAAATCTAGAGATAACGGTTGCCAGTCCCTTAACCATTATTATTATTTTATTTTACTGAATTTTAACGAGTTTTAGCTTGACATTCGGACACATTCCTAAATTTACGTGACCTTTGCAATAGTTCTCCAGATTATTTATTTATTTTAATTTTTTGCTGAGATTCGTTGATTTTTTGTGAATATTAGCGAGTTTTAGCCGTGAGCCTCCTTGATAATTTGGGATCGTGAGAGATGATAAGACTGTGAAGCAGAGCGCTGAGGTGCACGAAAACAAGAGCAGTGGTGACGGCAGCAGGAAACAGCCTCTTGACACGCTTCCCATTCAATTACGTTGAGATAAAAAAAAGGAAAGATATTGTGTTTTTGTTTTCGATTATTTACCTTCACTTCGTTCTTATAATGTGTATTAAAGTGAATGACACACACACACACACACACACACACACACACACACACACACACACACACACACACACACACACATTTATTAGTATACAGTATATTATCTATGAATAAGCAAGAAAAAATCAAACATACAGTAGATACATATACAAAATTATGCAAACATACACGCATACACAATTATGGTGGCGGGTGAATGTCTTGGGTGTAGGTGGGTGTGGTGATGGTGAAGTGTGGGTGCAATTGGTGCCTTCCAGCCATCAATTAGAGGTGAAAAAAAAATCTAAGACAATACAGCCGTGCATCAGCCTCACCAATTAAACGTTAAAATCAGCAGATACTGCATGTGTTAGATTTACTAATTGTGCGTTAGATTAACCTAGTGGGTCTAGTTCGTCCATTCGTGCTTCACAGCGAAGGGATTAGTGGTGGTGTGGGGTGACTAATATAGGGGAAGAGGCGGCAATAATTGAAGTTGTGGTGTTGTAATACAGCACAATGCACCCTAAGGTTTCCTAGTAGCGTCATAGACTTACTCATCGTATCAACACACACACATAATCTTTTAGTGTCACCACAGAAAGAGAAACAAAGAAAATAGGGACTCATAAGCCAAATATTGAACAAGTAGGTGCGTGGGGGGGCGATCCTCACGTGTTTTACCTCCCTCACATGAATATAAACAATGGTGTTGAGTCTTATTCCACGACCTTGGGGGTGTTTAGCTTGATTTAATCCTCTTATCATTACAGGTGAGATTAAGACGATGTAAAAAAATATACTGGAGAAATAATCCTAATATCAAAACCTATTGCAAAGACCCTATTGGGCCATCAAGAATGTTATGTGCTTCAGAATGAGGTGTGTGTGTGTGTGTGTGTGTGTTTGTACGTGTATGTGTTTGCACGTGTATGTGTGAGCACGTGTGGGTGTGCGTGTGTGTGTTTATGTGTATTATTATTATTATTATTATTATTATTATTATATTACCATTGTTTTTGCACTTGCATGTTGCATCACCTTGACCAAGACAGTTCACCTGCAAACCACAAAACTACCAGGCTTCTCTCTTGGCACCCATCCAGCTGACCTCATCCTCACCTAGCCCTGCCAAGTGTGCTTCGAAAGTGGTCAAGGAAGGTCATGTGTAAGCGTAGGGTGCACAGCCATACCTTATGACCACCAGAGTGTGAGAGATGTGTGTGAAAGGCGTGTGTGAGGATAGTGAGAGGGTTGTGAGGATATGAGAGGTGGGTGAAAGGCGTGTGTGAGGATAGTGAGAGGGTTGTGAGGATATGAGAGGTGGGTGAAAGTGTAACGATACTGAATTAGTTTAAACTTAAATTTATATAAAAACTGAATTTTCTGTTGTGTGAGGTGCGTGTGAGAGGGGTGTGAAAATAATGAGAAGTAAGGATATGGTGAGAGGGGTGTGTTAGGAGGGTGAGAGGGGTGTGTTAGGAGGGTGAGAGGGGTGAGTGTATTGCGTGAGTTTTATATTCCCTACAACACTTCACAACCCATCATCATTTCACTGTCTTATAGAAAACTCCATTACATTCAACAGTAAGTCTGACGTCTAGGTCTTCTCAAATAACGTGTCTCTACTAAAGTTTTCCTTGATTATATAATGAAAGATAATTGGATAAACGGGATGATGTGGAATTGCTGAGACTTCCGTGTGTTTGTTGTTCTTCACCAAGTGTATGCCCGATATACTGTATACTTTGGGTGGCATAAGTAAAGGAAAAATACACACAGGCATTCTCCCTTCACATAATGTAATTCTTGTACAGTATTCTTATTGGAGTAATAGAGAGCATTATGTGATTTTTTGTAGTGTGTCACTCAATTTATTCTTCATCTCTCGAGCCAGCCAGAGACCTTGGTGACATTTACAGATCGTTTGCGTGTCTTTACCAAAGCTCTGTGTAATGTTTCCATACACCCAAGTCTTCACCCTGTTGTGTCTTAATGGAGTATCACTATTTATTGATTTTGCAAGTTATATCGATTACAGTGCTATAGACACACATACACACACACACACACCCACGCACATTTCTTAATAATTTCTTTGCCCTGTGGCCAAGTATGCAAATATTTTTTTTTTCAGTTTAGAAGAATTCAGATCACATCCCAGAGTGATAATATTGCTTAAAATTGTTTTGTTTTCTCTCGAGTTACTTACATTTATGATCAGAAGACAGCTGGTCCAGGGTGAGTTGTGTGGAGTGTGTTGAAGCAGAGGTGGGCGGACGCCAGACGAGGGGAGGCCTGACACAAACACATACATACACACACACACACACACACACACATACATACATACATACACACCCTCCCTGGACGACGGCAGCAGCTGGCTGACTCCCCTCACTCCCACCCTACCTCTCTCCCTCCCCTCACAGGCCATCGATTATTTCCCCTCGCGAATATCAGAAATGAACAAACTAAGCTTACCTTCCATGTTATGGGGGAGTAGCAGTGGCCAGCGGTGGTGTGACACAGTAACACCAGTAGAGACACACAACACAACACAGTAAGGTAGACAGGTCCAGCGCCGGGACCGTTTCACAGCACCTTCCTGCGTGGTGACGGGGTTGCCTCTCGGCGCGCTGACTGATCCACCCTGCGCGCGCACCCAAAGCAGCTTGGCGATTAATACACACGCTCCTAGCTCTCCTTCACTTCCTATGTGCGGTTCACCCGTCACCTGAAGGTGTCTGGGGTGTGTGAGGAACACTGTAGACGAGGGTAGTATCCTGCAACTTGGTCCGCTGGCCAGGGAACTAGGTCGCGCGAGCAACAGTTTGGACGAAGCTGTGGAGCTCCTGGACAAGCACAACATAACCTCACTAACCAATGAGCGACACGCCAGTCTCACCCTCCTGTCTACTGCCTGCCTCTGTGTCCCTCACCACACCACGCCTGTGTGACACACACACACACACACACACACACACACACACACACACACACATATATATATATATATATATATATATATGTATGTGTGTGTGTGTGTGTGTGTGTGTGCGTTACACTAAATAGGCCATAAACGATCCTGCAGATCAATATACAATACATAGAGTTGAATTGCTTCTTACAAAACCTCACCTACCTCAACATAATCTAACTTAGCCAAATGAGAATTAGTCCTGACCTAACTTACGTTAGATACGGTATATGCCTACCACTTGATGGTAAACAACCACTAAAATGATCTAGAGCCAGCTGAATTGTGCAAAAAAAAATAGCAATAAAAACAAAAAGTTGTCCTATTTGGCAAAACTGTCAGTTTCTTTTTAAAGCTTAATCGGGCAATAATCCTTATTCAGCGTGACATACATACATATGAAACATGAAACAATGTTTGATTCAAGTCTTCAATCATTGTTTCACCCAACAAGACAAATGGATTTATCGCTGTTTTTATCCCCCGCCACACGACAGTGGTGGGGTCATAATAGATTTGGCACCCTGTTGCTCTATCACTGTCCGCTGCCCGTCACCTGTTGTAGGATTGTTGTACTACTGTTTTGTTCTCAAGAAGACTCGAGGTAAACTATGCACTTTTAAGGTGTCTCCTACACGACCACCTTGTTTTAGTGTGTGTGGTAGGTCAGCGTAATCAGCTTGTCATTATACACTTCAGTGATCCTAACTCTCCAACATCACTACTCACACTGCCCTACAAGTTGTTCAGGAGATAAATTATAAGGCAGATAACACTTATCATGTCACTGTGAGGGACGGTTGTCCTGTCTCTTGTCACTGTGAGTCCGGGACGGTTGTCCTGTTTCTTGTCACTGTGAGGGACGGTTGCCCAGTTCCTGTCACTGTGAGTCCGGGACGGTTGTCCTGTTTCTTGTCACTGTGAGGGACGGTTGCCCAGTTCCTGTCACTGTGAGTCCGGGACGGTTGTCCTGTTTCTTGTCACTGAGGGACGGTTGCCCAGTTCCTGTCACTGTGAGGGACGGTTGCCCAGTTCCTGTCACTGTGAGGGACGGTTGCCCAGTTCCTGTCACTGTGAGGGACGGTTGCCCAGTTCCTGTCACTGTGAGGGACGGTTGCCCAGTTTTTTGTCACTGGAGTCCGTAGTTTTTTAACATAAGAAAATGACTCCATGTTGTTCAGCACTAATGTCAAGGAAGGGTTGTCTAGCTCGTCAAAAATAACAAAGACCTGTTGCCTACCTTATCTTATGGCTCTGGAAGTATTGTAACCCAGTTTGTCATTTGTGAGGACAGGTGACTGGGCCAGCTTGATGCCGTGTTCCCGAGGAGGACAGCAGCCTAGCAGGTGGTGTGGCCAATGTTTCACTCCCACGGTGTTGCCATCTGGTAGTGGATTATAGTTTAACTTTTATCACTATGTCTCGCTTATCTTGTAGCGCATAAGCCAAAGTCGATTATAGAAACTATGTCCAGATAAATAAATAGAATACTGTAAAGAAATAGATTTTAATCTTTTGGGAGGTGGTGTCATCGTGGCGGGAAAGGTAAAAGCTAGTGGCAGAACATCATCACTAGAGAAAGTGTCACTAAAACAACTCTACACTATTTTCACGTATTTTTATGTTTACAATTTTATGATTCTTATACTAAATGGATTATACACTTGTTATATATTCTCAAACCAGATTAAATTTTACATTACTTAAACTTACAATAGTTCATTATGTCCTCTTGAATATTTTGCCAAAAGTTAAACCATACTGATTAGTTCATTTTATTTTTACCATGTTTTTTCTGTCAATTTTCTGGCTAAATAAATGCCCTCAGTTCATAATTATGAAGTGCACAAATTATTGAAGTAAGATACTATGAAAAACTGACTTGATTCATTATAGTAGAAATGGTGATGAAATAGAATACGGGCTTAGAGTAATTATTGAAGTGCCGTAATACATTATACCACCGGCTGTTACTTTTATTTTATTTTTTATTTTTTTATAATTATTGAGTTACTAATTAAGAATACCGCCTCAAGCGCAGTAATACATTATATATAATTATAACAGCGACGACATCACCTCTACACCACACACCTGTAATCTTATCCAACATTATAATACTCTTTTACTGTCATACAAGATATCTCATAAATCACAACCGTCCATTTCAGTATATTCTCGTCTGTTCTTTTCATTTTTTTTTTTAAGATTTTGCGTAAATGAAATCTGAATTTAACTAAAACATATACAACTTATCACAATTCTATTTTCTATACACATAAATTATTCTTGATCTTAGAATATAACTTCCATTTTTTTAAATTTCGGATCACGTTAAGATTAGACACCCCAAGTTAACCTAACCTAGACCAATGCTTGGTAACCACTCCTCACTTAATCTCCCGAGTGTTTTTAATTATCCAGTAAAATAAGCTGGGATGCCTAATTCTCACCTGATTCAAATAACCTCTATTATTCATTAAGCTTTCCCACTGCGCTCTGGTGTTAGATTAGGTCAAGTTTTGTTTGGTTAGGTTAGGTTAGGTTACACTTTGTACCAGTAAATCTTCGAATCAACGAACTTTCGAACCAATGATCTTTCGAACAATGAACTCACGAAATAATGAACTTAAATCAATAATCCTTCGAAACAATGAACCTTGGAACCAATAAATCTTTGAACCTATAAATATTAAGATAATTGAAGCTTTGAACTAATGAACCATCGGATTAATAAACCACCAAACCAATAAACCTTCGAACCAATAAACCTTCGAAATAATGAACCATCGAGATACTGAATACTTCCCGGTTAAGAGAAGTTAGGCAAAATATAAATGGCTCAAGTTAGTCATTGGGAAGTTGGCTCACTAGGGAGGGTAATAGAATGTCTAGTGTCAGGTGCTAAGATGGAATAAATGGGATAAGATAGGGAGAGTAATAGGCTATTTAGAGCTAAGTGTTAGGGATGGTGGGTCCTTTTGGTGAGTACTGAGAGTCCCTGTGTATGTATGAGATAGGGTTCGAATAATGGGGTGGGGGTAGGTTTAACACGGAGGGTTGGTTCTTCATGCTGGGTAGGGGTAGGTATGTCATGGAAGATTGATTCTTCCTGAACGGGGTAGGTGTGACACGGAGGGTTGGTCTTCATGAAGGGTAGAGGTAGGTATGACATAGTAGATCGGTTCTGTATGTTGAGGGGGGTAGACCTGACACGAGGGGGGTAAGTATGACACGGGTGATGCATTGGAGTCTTGGGGTTGGTGTGTCATGTGGAGTGAGGGGTTGTACCACATATGAGGTTATGATAGGAGCAAGAAGGGGGGGGGGGCTCTTTTATGTTTGGCGGTAGTCAGGTATGACACGGGTTGATGACGTCACACGGGTGGTAGCGGTACACTAGGGGGTGTCAAAGTAACGGGGGTGGAGATGTGACGCCGCCGACGATCAATGTGGAGGACCCTGTGACATTCCTCCCTTACCACGCTGCCACACAACTTCACACACATTGTTATGGTTTAATTACATTATCGTCATTTTGTGCCACCACCACAAGTTACAGGTTGTTGACATTGCTCAAAATACGTTGTCGTTATGTCAGGAACAATAATTCTTCATTGCCCCCCCTGCCAGAAAAGTGGGTTATTTACATACAGACACACTGTACTCAACCGCCCAAGTCCCGTCGGAGGGAGGTAAATTTGGCTGTAATTTTGTAATGTTCTGTGACATTTAGGTTGAGTAACACATCTTTAAGAGCGTATAATTTGGCCTGTTGATGTCGGAAAATTTTCTCTTATATGTACCAAAGTTGTTCATAAATTTCCAACTAGTAACGTACACAGTATCTGATAAACCATATTGATTTATGGATTTTATTGGAAATTCCTCAAAAGTACACCAACTGGTGACAGTGGTGTTAAGTAATGGCAGGTAAATCAATAATGAAAAGTGTGGAGACATTTTAGGCAGGATTGGTGTGTTGAGCGAGGACTGGGCGCCTGCCTGACGTTACCGCCTCTCATGTATAGTGCAAGACATTAATGTTGTCTGTATACCCACACGGTCTTGTCTAGGTTTACGTAGTTTCTATTCTCTCAATGACTAGGTACTGTACTGTACATTGGAAGTTGTACACCCAGCACGTCTATAGTGTGCACACAATACCTACGTTGCCTATATACTGTACTGTACATGCTGAAGTGTATACCTGCAATATCTACAGTATATACATCCTTGATGAAGTGTTAACTTACATGACGATGTTTTTATTGAATAAGTGTATTTTTATTACTTCTCCCTGGCATTAAAGAAAACAGTCAGATATCTATAGGTTGCAATTATCAAGGGTTGGTGAGATGACTAAAGGCTTTTAAGTGAAGGTGGACTAAAGTACTCAAGTGACTGATTGATTTTTGATTAGGTACAAACATGACGTCCGGATATTAACAAACATAAATATACCGAGACAACCTTAAATAGATGTGATCAATTATTACCAGTGGCCAGGGTGTTAAGGGAGTGAGTCTGTGGTCAGCGTGTTAAGGGAGTGAGTCTGTGGTCAGGGTGTTAAGGGAGTGAGTCTGTGGTCAGGGTGTTAAGGGAGTGTGTGGTCAGGGTGTTAAGGGAGTGTGTGGCCAGGGTGTTAAGGGAGTGAGTCTGTGGTCAAGGTGTTAAGGGAGTGTGTGGCCAGGGTGTTAAGGGAGTGTGTGGCCAGGGTGTTGAGAGTGAGGTCTGTGGTCAGTGTGGGGTGCTGTGGCCAGGGTGCCCAGGGTGTTAAGGGGTGGGAGTGAGTGTGTGGCCAGGGTGTGAGGGAGGTGAGTGTGGCAGGGTGTTGTGTAGGGTGTTAAGGGTGTGTGGCCAGGGTGTTGAGGGAGTGTGTGGCCAGGGTGTTAAGGGAGTGTGTGGCAGGGTGTGTGTGTGTGGCCAGGGTGTTAGTGGAGTGTGTGGGGGTGGCCAGGGTGTTGGGGAGTGTGTGTGCCAGTCCATGTGGCCAGGTGTCCACAGCCCTGTGTAGCCCCAGCGTGTTAGGAGGGAGCCAGGGTGTTAAGCTCAGGGTGTTAAGGGAGTGTGTGGCCAGGGTGTTGAGGGAATGTGTGTGTTAAGGGAGTGTGTGGCCAGGGTGTTAAGGGAGTGTGTGGCCAGGGTGTTGAGGGAATGTGTGGCCGGGGTGTTAAGGGAGTGAGTCTGTGGTCAGGGTGTTAAGGGAGTGTGTGGTCAGGGTGTTAAGGGAGTGTGTGGCCAGGGTGTTGAGGGAATGTGTGGCCGGGGTGTTAAGGGAGTGTGTGGCCAGGGTGTTAAGGGAGTGTGTGGCCAGGGTGTTGAGGGAATGTGTGGCCGGGGTGTTAAGGGAGTGTGTAGCCAGCATGTTAAGGGAATGAGTAGTCAGCATGTGAAGAGAATGTGTAGCCAAAATGTTAAGGGAATGAGTAGCGTGTACAATGGAATTCAAGTTAATGACTGGTAGCTCACGTGTTTCATTCCGCCACGCCATATCGACTATTCTTTGGACAAGTCTGTTCAATGGCATTTTGTTATTTCTATAGTACAGTATATCAGAAATCTGAAACAATTATGGTCTTCTACCACAGTAAGCCGAGTCTAAGCAAAGGACCCCTCTGCATATAAGCGTCTCATGGCTTTGTTGACTGCCCTTGGTCGAATTACTTGACTGTTTACCATTGTTTGTATACCCGAACTGTCATGGTACATTTGAAATTGTATACTAGCACTGTCTATGTACATGGTTAACAGTATACCTACATTGTCTTTGTGAAATGTTGTACTGTATACCTGCAGTGTTTATATACTGTACACGCTGAAATGTATACAGTAAGTGCATTGTCTTCAACTCGTACATACTGAACTGCTTGCGTGCATTGTCCCTCTGCATGCTGAACTGTATACCTGCATTTTATACATGCATGTTGAACTGTATACCTGCATTATATCTATGCTTGCTGAACTGTTTACTTGCATTCCCTATATGCATGCTGAACTGTATACTTGCATTGTCTCTATACATGCTGAACTGTATACAGTACTTGCATTGCCTATATACATGCTGAACTGTATACTTGCAATGTCTACATACATGCTGAACCAATAGCAATTGTATGGCGATTACTATCTAATCTAGGTCGTGGTATCGGGTATGGGATGTTAGATATCATTACCAAAATAAACAACAAACAAGGTAAGTGATGTAAAAGTTAAGGTTAGTTGTATGGGCACGACTAAACCTGGGAGGATCCCTTTCTTGCACCCGACACTTCCACCCTTTAAGTATTGTAATTATATTTTCCAGTTAGTAAATTCCTCTATACTGGAGCTTCGGGAGTAGAGGGTGAAAAGAAAGTTCCCCCTCCCAGGCTCTCCATGGGGCGTTGATCTTTGAACTCCTAGTGAGGGAGGACTCTTGCAGGTACAGTCTTTTAAACTTGAATCGGCTTTAACAGTCCCCTACTAAGTACGGCAATTCACACATCAAGGAACAGCTGAATCTTGGTGTTATCCTTACAATGTTATTATTGTTTTATATACCTACTGCTTTTCGCACTCAGTTCAGTAGATCACCTTAGTAAAGCTCCTGTTATGACTTATGTTGGCGTCACTCCAACTCCCGGCCAAGGTGGGTCAGTTTTTCCCGCCAACACCAGGTGTAAATAAACTAGGTGGTCCTGCAACATTGCCCTTAGTTTTTATTCCGTGAAGTTGACCATTCAGGAAGCTGAGAGAACTGGGTGTGAGAATGTGTGTTTTCACCTTGACGTAGGCATTTTGTCACTTGTTAATTTGACAATGAGGAAGACATAAACTGTTCCCCAATTGTCATATACGTTACACAATTGGTATTCACATCCTCCACAGAGTACCAGGCACATTTGTTATGTACCCACCTCCTTTTCTTCCGCTGTCCCCCCCCTTCTTCTTTCTCCTCCTCTAGGATCCTCCAGAGTGTATCAGGCAAAGGTGTTGTGCACCCACCTCCTCTTCTCCCCCCCTCCTCTACCCCTTTCCTCTTCCTCCTCTCGGATCCTCCAGTGTCAGGCAAGATTTTGTACTCACCTATGATTTGCTTTTCCTTGACACCATTACTGTCTGAGCTAGTTGATTAAGTTTTCATTCTCTGTGTAGTGGGTGTAGGTGGAACACTAGCCACAGGAGTTGCTGTGCAGTATAACTATTTCTGTGCATGGGCTGTAGGTGGAACACTAGTTACAGAGGTTGTTACGCAAGTATAAATAATAATGTGTAGTACGTTGTGGGTGTAAGTGTCAGATTTAGGTAAAAGTATTTCTGCGGAGTGGGTGTATAGATGTAGCACAGTATTAGGTGAAGATGGTGTCACCAGTACAGCAGTAAGCGCAGGAAATCAACCCAGTGGGGCCGTAAAACATCTGTTCTGCATCATGACCGCTGTGAGTCACTGGTTTGGAATTTCTAGTCAGGGGAAATACCTTAAAACTGTGAGTGAACAGAATTTACACCTTAAAACTGAAAGTGAACATTATTTCTAACTTATAACTGAAAAAAACATAAATAAACCCAAAAATTTTATGAAACATTTTAACACTGGTGGTACCTGAAGTTGCGACTGCGTTGATACTCCCGCTGCCTCGAGCTGTCTTTTTTTTATGAGAATGAGCCCACCCGGGCCTGGGGGGCGAAAATATAATAATAATAATAATAATAATAATAAAAATAATAATAATAATAATAATAATAAAAATTAATAATAATTAATAAAAATGAATAAATAAAAATAAAATGATAATACTAAAGATAATCGTAAATAAATAAAAAAAATGAACAAATGAATCAAGAGTGAGAAACGATATACAATATGTATGTTGTGCTGTCAAAGTAAGAGGAACAACTGAGACCCTGCAATTTTGTGTAAATAAAGCAGAAAGTCAGATCAGCAACCTGGGACTTGGTCACAATTTTTGTGATGCCATATGGCAGGGTGTGTAAATAAAAAAAATAAATGCAAATATAAATCAGATAAGAAATTTATAGAAACAAAAAAAAATAAATAAATTGAAGAAAAGTGAATAAATAGATAAAAATATAGTACGTGATTGATTTATACTGGCTGGCAAACGATGCGTTACATTATGAAATTTACCAGAATAACATGTACAAACTTTACATATTAAGAAAAGTCTGGTGGCACAGTGATACCGGGCTTAAGTACCTCTCACTACCAAACATGACTATCACTGAGCAATAAAAGTAATAAAAAAACCCAGACCATCCGCCTAAACGGCTGATAAATAATGAAAATTTTAAATAATAATATATAAAATAAACAGACGTCCATGAAGAGAATGAACTAAAGCAATACGAAACTTGCTAATGCTGTAAAGTGTAAAAAACCTTTGTATGTTTAATTCATCCGAACTCCTGAGATGCTCAATGTAAAGTGACGGCAGCAAGGTCATGGTTGTGTACATTTCACTGTCATGTTCAGACTTCTAGTGTCAGCTTTTGTCACGACTCAGGGCGGCTAGTTTACTGTGCATCTGGGAGGGTGGCGTCTAGTTTATTAGCACCAATATCTATTCTGTGGGACGGTAGAAACTCTGCGACTGGTTGAAAATGACCTGAATCTAGGAAATGTGTGTTTTTCACGGGTTTCTTCCGCTGTGCGTGGTAAAATTGAATTACTGTTTGTCATTATTTTGCATATCTACACTGTCTACATACAGTACAGTAATGCTGAACTAGAGTGAACTGTAATGGGGGTTTATACCGAATAAATATTATCTCTGTTAATCTATCTATAGTCAGTCATACACTATTATCTGCACTACAGGATATGTTACTATGCCAAACCTGCATGATATTACGTGAAGCTGAGTGTAGGTATCGGCTCAAGGCATTGCTAGTTACGCATTACAGTATGGGTACTTGAAAAATGAGAGTATAGTATATGAACATAGCGTGAGAGGAACAATGTCTCACGATGAACTACTTGTTTTACTGTGTCCACTTTAAGAAATATTCTATACGTTAATTTTAACCCCAGGTGGTGTTTAAACAACGTCCAAATGAACCCCTAAGTAGAAGCAATCTTAAATCAACATTTATGAGGGAAAAATAAGTTTAACTGCGCGTAACTACCCATTCCTTCAAACTTAGAACTCTAATTTAAATACCCAGAAAACTATTTAATTCAATAATTCCATTTTTGGAATTTTTTTATAAAAAAAAATCCATTTTGCTCTGCAGGTGTGTATGATCCGTAATGATGTTAAGGTTAATTACTACGTTTGGACACCTAAGGTCTTTAAGCGAGTAACTAGGTTAACACTTAACTAATCATCAACAAAAAAAAATAGGAGATAACATTGCCATGCAAGTGCTGGTAATGTTTCTTGCCCACGGCATATCTCCATACCACGTGGCGTACGTAGCTCATGCTGTATACCTGCACTGTCTGTATACATGCTGAAGTGAATACCTACATTATACATGCTGAAGTGTTTACCTAGTATCTATACATGCTGAACTATATACGTACACTTTATACATGTTGAACTATACACCTGCATTGTTTATATACCAGATAAACTGTATACCTGCATCATCTACTGTATATACATGTTGAACCAATAGTAAACTTGTATGGCGACTCACGACTTTCCTGAATAATTATGTCATCAACCAAATCAGTACAGTACTGAGATCTGAGAATACCCCCACTGGTGTGCTACACGGCGACCTACCACATCACTGGAACATTACACATCTTATTTTTTACCTGTATGTAGTAATTTCACTTTATCAGATACCAGTTATGAGTCGACTCCTAGGTTATATTATGAAGAGTACTAGTTGTGAATGAAGCTGGTATTTTGAGCATTATAGCAACCCCTTTTAAATAACGTAACTGACGCCTATTTGTACCCTTCGCCAAACCTTGATTTATGAATCAATACTCGTTATGTGAATTATGAAATTATATATTTTCAGTTGGGGGTTCTTACGGCTTCCTTGTGATATAACGGATTGTTGATTTTGGCAACGATGTAGCCCGTGTTGCTGTAATCTGCGGTTTCCTCCACTAGTGTAAACTGTAGATAAGACAGTGAACTACAAAAAAAAATGCTCAAGCAGTTGCCTAATAAACTCGTACTACCAGTGTTAAGTAATATCCTTAACCAGCTTTTGGATTAAATATTATGGGGGTTATTTGTCTAATCAAACGTTTCTGAGAAGATAAGCTCGGGAAGCCGAGAATAAATATCGTTTTATAAGTCTTTTGTGAAGGGATGTTCTTTATTTTCAACTTCCTTGTGAGAAGGGAAGAGAGCTCGGAGGTGGCAATCAGTGCTCTCTGATTCCTTACCCCAAGGCCACACATTAGTCCCGCAGGAAGAGGTTAGTGGCGACCCACCACTTGCGCAACACTTGGCTGAATCGCTGCTTTTGGCTCACGTGTTCTTCACCTCACCATTTCACAAGGTTTCGTCGTATCCCCAAATGTTTAACACTTTATTTTATCCCTATGGTTGAGACTTAACCCTAAAATGTCTTATTATATTTTCGTATGTTACTCAAATCTGTTTTAGCGTAATGTTTGATAAGGATAACATCATATTAGAGTAAGGTGTTGAGGTAACATATGATAGGTGTGTTAGGGAGTGATCCCCGCCACCCTCGGCAGCAGACGCCACCCACCAGTCCTCGGGTTTGTTTATGTTCATCTCTAAACTCAAATGAGGACTCTTACAACTTCTCTTTCTCCTCACAATATATTATTTAATGTTTCATATTACATTTTATAATATTACTTATTTATATATTTATTATTGACTTATTTTTCTTTTCAATTTATTTGTTAGTCATGGTTTATGTTGACTTAAAGGCTCTCAAGTGATGTTTTCATCCGGGGAGGCTCACCTGCGCGCCGACCCATCGATGGATCCATCTCAGATTCAAATTTCGGGTAAGTACTGCCTTATTTACTCCCCAAGAATGTAATGAATAACCATTTCATCATTCTTCAGTTAAAGATAAATGTACAAAGAGTCTTTCTTGCTAATGAGGTCGTTGTCACAAATGGTTATGACATAAGGCGGGAGAATTTGATATTTAAAAAAGTGCGCGGGAAAGGTTGAGTCCAAAGCATCATAGAGCGTCCATGGCGGCTGCCCAGAGACGACGTAGATAACACCCTGGGGATGATTGTACGCGCTTTACTGTAACAACTGCACTAATTATTATGGATTGACACGTAACCTGCTAAGATGATAGGCACCGTGTAACAAGACAAGACCACACGGTTGATCTGATGTGAAAAAATGCCAAAACCATCTCTGTTCTATGTACAGGGTACTTGTGTTCTTGTCAATACCAAATAAATTTCGTCGATTGAAATTTAGGAGTTTGAATATATAGTATACTACTCTCATCAACCGTAATTTAGGTACTAATGTCTTGGGAGAGGAAAGGGTGAAAAACAAGTATAACAATACTGTAAGCTGGGAATTTTGTAATTAACCGGTCATAACACGTATTAAAAGGGCACAGGGCTCACTGGGATGATCTGCTTTCACACAGGCCTTTGATGTATTCTCTAGTGTTCAGATAATGGCTGACGTTATTTTGCTGTGGTATTTTTTAACCAGTAACCTTATGATAATGTATTATGGATAAGTATGGGTTGGTTTATTTTTTTATTTTTTTTATAAAACTTGATATTGGAATTGTTGGACTACAAAAGTGCAATACATGTATATACTCTCATAATACTGCACAGTAGACTTAATAGGGGCACCTGACACCTTGTTTTTGGATGGTCAAATGCAGTCAGTGGTATTTTAAGTGGTAAAGATTGTTGCATTATTTTTTAAAGTTTTTGATGGGCTCTTCAGTACCTGAGCTTTAGTAATGTATCTTAGGGTTACGACTTAAATGTAATTTTGTTTTTGACATTTGCGCAATTTACGGACATTTTGTTCTCAGAAGAGGTTATAATTATAATAAATAAATTGTCAAAGCTAAAGGTTCATAAGAGTCCCAGCCCTGACATGATGCATCCCAGAGTACTAAGAGAATTGTGCAACGAGCTTGCTGAGCCCCCTGAAGATCCTGTTCTGTAAATGCCTGGATGAGCAAAAGATCCCCAATGATTGGGAAATGACGTATGTAAGTCCCATCTTCAAGAAGGGCGATCGTCACTACACGAATAACTACAGACCAATGAGCCTGACCAGCCGATTTTTCATAGAAAAAATTATAAAATTGCCGCAATTTCACTTTTATAATGGACACTCGCAGTTTGTGCAGATGTGTTAAAAGTGGTTATTTCTAAATTAAACCTAACCTTAGTTGATATGAAAAACAAGCAGCAGAAGAGTTGTTAAAAGACCTCACCAATTTAACCAAACAAACCTACCTAACTGCCTAGTCTGGGGCTATCCCCCCCCCCCCCCGGTATATGAAGCAAG
Organism: Homarus americanus; assembly: GCF_018991925.1. Taxonomy (NCBI): domain Eukaryota; kingdom Metazoa; phylum Arthropoda; class Malacostraca; order Decapoda; family Nephropidae; genus Homarus; species Homarus americanus. Next base: position 10,961,100 of record NW_024746161.1, read on the forward strand.
GAACTTACTATGATATGGTATCATTTTGCACAGAATCAGCGTTGATCAAGCCCGGGTGGCGGAGTGTTTTGAAATGTCAATATGATTGGCTTTTTACCCCCTGGGATGAGAAGTCACCGCCACATTATCGCAGAGAAGACAAAGTATTGCGAGCCTAGGCGCCTAGTTATCTACCAAACGAAGGGTTTGCACAAGAAGGATTATCATATCAGAACTCACTGATGAGAATAAAATAAGAAAATAAACGGTAAAAGAAATAACTTGTTCGCGCGGGGGAGGGGGGGGTGGTGTTACTGTTAGTTCTTAAGATTTTAAAGTATGAAGTTGAGCCAGTGGCTGACCATGTGATGCAATCTGATGAATGCAGTTCAGTATTTCTAAAAAAAAAAAAGGAATATATAGATTTAAAATAAGGGAGCAGACACACTATGAACTTAAAAGTAAAGAACATGTACCGGTACTGTACTGTATGCAGGTGCAGTTGTAGGTAGTAAGCAGCTATTAAACAGGTAGGTACTACTGTCTGGGAAGATATTGGAAGCATTATGTGTTGTCTAATGGTACATCCTGCTGCCATATGACATTACAAAATTTGTAACCAAGTCCCAGGTTGCTGATCTGAGTTTCTGCCTCATTTACACAATTGTGGGATTTCAACTGTATCTCTTACTGTACTTTAACAACTTAGCATACATATATTGTTTTTTACTATTGATCTTTTTTTGTGTATATTTATTTATGGTCCTTTATTATAATTATTATCATCATCATCGTTGTAGTTGTCGGCATCATCATCGTAGTCATATTATTATTAAATTGTATTTATATTAAATTTTTTGCAATTTGTTATTTATTGTTATGTATTTTTATTTAATATTTTTTTAATTTTTTAAATTTGTATTAATTATATATTATTTTATTATATTGTATTTATTTAATATTTTTTAAATTCTTGAATTACCTGTATTATTGTTATTATTACCTATATTATTATTATAATTATTATTATTATTATATTTTCTATTTTCGTTCCCAGACCCTGATGTGGGTCATTGACTTGTCCCCTGGTGAGCTAATCCCGTAAAAAAAAAAATGTGAACATGAGGAATGTTAGGTTCTTGGAAACAGCTTATCTACTATAATTTTGATTGTGATATGACCAAAGACATTCGTTTTACTTAATTATAAGATAAACACATTTGTATTTTCTGTTGTAATGCAGTACTATACAGTGATCCCTCGGTTAACGAACGGTTCAATTAAAAAAATTTCGGTTAATGAATTACCTCCCATAAGGATCTTCAATTCGGTTAACGAACAAAACTTTGATTAACGAAATCCTTACGATAAACACGTTTTGTTGCGAGCATCAGCTGATCAGCTGATGGGCTAGTCTGCCAATACAGTAATCTGTTCTATGTTTACATTCGTTTCCAGTGGAGTAAATACCAAGAAAGTTGTGCTCTTTAATTCTGTATTTTTGCATTTTTTATATTAAAATTATTAGTAATTTTAAAATTTAGTTAACATATTGATAATATATGCAGTATAGGGGAAAAAAATTTTTGTGCGCCCATCAGCCGCTTGACTCACCCACCAGGCGCCAGTTTGGCTTCGTTTACAGTGGAGTGAACATCGATTTTGTTGGTGTCTTGAATATTTTTGCCTTTTTACATTAAAATTATTGGTCATTCTGAAATTTAGTTAACATGTTGATAATATATAGCGCAGTGCAGTGTTGATTTAAATAAAATAATCTTGAATTACACCTAGTGAACTTAAAATTTCATTGGTGAAATTACTGCATCAAGCATGGGTCCCCTGAAAGGTGATTTCTCCTCCATCTCCACTTCCTTCTCTTCTCCCTTCTCCTCCACCCCCACTTCTAATTCCCATCATCATCATCAACCAGGAACCCTCTACATACATACCTCAAAGTAAGTGTACTTTGCTGCATTTTTTTTTTACTTAGTACTTTTCTGTGAGCTGTAATCAATTACCCAATATCCCATTGAAACGATGGATTCGGTTAACGAACGACCCTGTGGAACGAATTGTGTTCGTTAACCGAGGGACCACTGTATTTGTAAATGACCCTTTGGGGCCACAAACATGAGACTGGAACAGCCGAGGTGTGAGTGTAGAAAACTCTTCCTATACAAATCCATCTGTTACTGATAGATGTTTTAAGTTTTTGTAGATGCTGTAGATGATGAACTAAATAAATGGCAATCTAAGAGGTCTAGGTTTTGTTATGTTTGAGTTGATCTTTTATTCTATCATCACAGCTTAACATGACATCTTCCAATACTAGTGTTTTTGATTGATAGATACTGTATTTATTCAGTAAAATCATCGTACTAGTTTACAACTGAGGTGACTAGCATAGAAGTAACAAATTCATCAAGACCCCATTTTGAGGTAATCACATTTAAGAGGTTTTTCCTGTTTCCACACAACTTTTTTATTTGTTGATGGAATTTAATGAACTTGGTTGTAAATCGATTGTGTAGGACTGTACTAAGCAACTGTTTGTGCAGAAATATTAAAAACGTACAAAGACTTTTTGTACATGGGGGCACCATAATCCGGCAATGTTAGTGTAATAATATTGGGTTGTAATAGCTGATGGATATACTGTACTGTATGGTACTTACAGTCACAGGTCAAACGTTTGTGTTTGTTTGATGTGGAATGAGAGACTAATCCAATGCATAGAAAAATACTTGAAAACTTCAGAAATCCTCGTGTCTTAAGGCGAGGGTATGGGTTCCTGTGAGAGCCTGGCAACAGGCTGTATGCTGATTGGGTGCTGGAGTCATGTGGGGCCCTGGGTGTTGGAGTTATATGGGGACCAGGTATGCCACCCATTGGTTTTGAGGTCACTATTCTGACGTGTTAGTGGAGCTTCCCAGCAGTGTGGGGGGTACAAACACTCTGAATTTACGGCAGGAAGGAGAGTTCTTTTGAGGAACTGCACTATATAGGAAGAAACTTGAATCCCAGGAAAAATGATTAATGAAAAAAAAAATTGAGTGAGTGACAAGTTCGTCACTCCTATTCTAAACCCCTCAGTTGTTCAGTATATATATATAGTACAGACATTACAGTCTCGTTCAAGATTCTTCGAACAGTGCTGGAGACAGCTGGCAACTCAATGCCGTGTGTTTACTATAGTATTAGTATATTATAATGCGAAACAACAAAGCCCAACCATTAATTAAGCAACTGGGAACTAAGTAACCAATCGCCGATAACCTTTTACATTCATTCATAATTTTTATTACGTACTATAGTAAACAAACGGCTTTGAGTTGCCAGCTGTTTCCAGCACTGTTTGAAGAATCTTGAACGAGACTACGTATGGAATACTATTATCTGGGTACGGCATATGTAGGTGTACATACACACGTACACACAAAAGTTTACACCTACATAGGTTTTTTTTTTATTATTATTTTCTTTTTTTTTAATGGGGAAAAGCCCACCCGGGCACAGGTCATTAACCCACAAAGGCTAGGGGGCAAAACAATAAGAGTAAGAAGAAATTTAAAATAGAAAAAAAAAAGATTACCGGGACAGCCACTCCTCGACATACAACCGCCCCAGTCGTACCAAATTACATATTCTCGAATTCCGACGTTAGTGATTGCCCTGTGTACTGACAAAATTATCGTTTATAATTCCCTTTAAAATGGCTGGCAAGCTTAAAAGTGAGAGTTTTGGGGAGCTGAGAAGAAAAAGAGACACCCATTTTAGATTTTCTATGTAATATTTTTGCATTTTCGACTTACAACCTGGAATTGGGTCTCAAACCCCGTCGTAAGTCGGGGAATGCCTGTATATTAATCTACACCACGAAGATGCCGGAAAACCATCTTTTTGAAGCGAAACATTGTATGGGCATGGACACACAGAAGAAGGGAGAGTATTCCACAGTTTGGCTGTGTGAGGAAAGAAGGATGTACTATAACGGGTTATTCTAGTGTGACCAACATTCACAAAGAAACGGTGGGCACCACAGGCAAGATGAGTTTTACGAGCCGGCAGTACACAGGATGCCAAGTCCACTGAACATTGCACGTTAGAAGTACAGTACCTGTAAAAGAGAGAGTGAAGCAATATTGAGGTGAAGAGAAAGGGAAGAAAGATTATCAACTAAAGGAGGAGAATTAATAAGGTGAAATGCCTTTGATTCCACCCTATCGAACAGTTGGACAGAAGAAGAGCCACCCAAGATATGAGAGCAGTACTCCAAGTTAGGACGAATGAATCCCTTATATACTTGAAGCAACTGCTCAGGAGTGAAGCAGCTACGGCATCTGTACAGCATTCCCAACTTTCGGGAGGCAGCTTTAGCAATGTTGAGGATGTGTGGCTTCCATGACATATTAGAGGAAATGGTGAGGCCTAGCATATCTATTTTAGAATTTGGCAGAATTATTGTGTCCTGAAATGTGATTGGTGGGAGATCATCTAATTTGGAAAGTGTAATTGGTATATACTGTGTTTTATTACTATTGAATTTTAACCAAGTTTCTACCTCCCCATTCGAAGATGCTGCCCAGATCCGCATTGATAGATGTAATGACATCAGCTCTCGAAACAGATCTAGTTTGAGAATTAGGGGGAAGGGGAAAAGTGAAGAGTAGAATCATCAGCATAAGAATGGATAGAATTAGTTGTGGTGTGAAGTAAATAATTGATAAAAGGAAGGAAGAAAGTAGGTTAAAGAACAGAACCCTGTGGGACACCACTATTGGTAGAGAAAAAGTGAGGGATCGATCCCTCGACAACAACTACCATGGATCGGTTCTCAAGGAAGCTAGAGATTAGAGAACAAAGTGGGGGAGAGAAACCATAAGAGGGAAGTTTAGAAAGCAAAGACTTGTGCCATACCCTGTCAAGTGCTTTGGAGATGTCGATGGCCACGACGAAAGTTTCCCCATAATCCCTAAGAGAGGATGACCAAAGATGGGTGCAGTAGGAGAGTAGATCACCAGTAGATCTTGCCTGGCAAAAGCCAGAATGGCATTCAAGGTGACAGAAAAAGAGAGTTTAAGACAGTTTCGAAAATCTTAGAGAGGGATGAAGTATGGGCAATGGGGTGATAGAGGGATTGGAATGGTCACCCTTCTTTGGGATGGGCTGAGCCGGGGCATGCTTCCAAGAAGGAAAAGTTTGGGTTTTGAGGCAAAGGTGAAAGAGGCGAGCCAGCCCAGGGGCCAAAACTTCAGCACACTCCCTCAGAACATGAGGAGGTATTCCGTCCGGTCCATGTGCCTTACATCCAACCTGGATAACACACCAGCAACCCTACGAGTGGAGATAATAGGAAAGTGCATAAGTTCAGTAGGAGGAGCAGGAGTAGGAGGGAAAGATTTGGAATCGTCTAAGGTGTAGTTAGAGGAGAATAAGGTGCCAAAGAGATTGGCTTTATCAGGGGAAGAGTTGGCTATAGAGTTATCAGGTCGGAAAAGAGGGAGTGCAGATGTTTTTGGTTAAGGACTCGAAGGATTTACTGGGGGAAGAGTTTGTCAGGACAGCGGTGTTTCTTTTTATAAAATTCTGCTTGGTCCTATGAAGAATAGCCTTACGACGATTCCTGGAAGTAATGCGCAGTAGACAGTGTGGGTATATAAACAATGGCAAATGGAAAGGATAACCAACAAAGCCATCAGATGATTACAATATTTCCATTAGGATTCCTTTTAAGTCTCATCTTATACTGTACGTATCTAAATTACACAAATTAATTGAGGAAATAAGTTTTCATAAGTACGTATAAGTAGCTGTACAGAACAATAAAAGCAACTTTGTAAGATAATTTTATTGTCATAGTTTATCAGGGTAAGTAATAAGTATTGTTACAAATTTGGGTGTAACTCCAATTATTTTTGCTAGAAAGGCAGATATGGATATGCTACAAAATATATAATAGCCATTTATAAGCATTTTAAACGAATTTCTGATTTTTTGACAAATTAAAACTTAATATGTAATGTATCCTACTCTGTGATGGTTTGCCATCGAGGGATTTTCTTTGATTAATGGCTTTAAAACCTTTTTTTTTGTGGGTTAAGATGAGTGATCCCTAGTCCTGAAATCTTAAGCTACATTATTCATGCAACATGGATCACTTTTAACTTTATTTTCTTTGCCACTTGTCAGCTTACTTACCAGTTGGGTAGTCTTCTTATACACTTTTGACTGTAAATAATGGACTCTTAAATGTACCTGAATGTGTTCCAGTGTTTATTGCAAGGTTATTCCAAGAATTCACAACTCATACTCCAGAGAAGTTATCTGTGACAGTAACTGTTACTGAATGTTTTGATTGCAACATGATAGTGTGTCTAAGGTAATTGCACAAACCAACCCAAGAATTTGAGGAGTAACCATTAGCCAAAAGTCTGATGGTAATATGTAAACAGTAGCTCAAAAACTAGCAAAGTTCAGATCTTGAACAGAATTTAATTTTGTTTCTCTTCTGTTAAGCATTTCACATTATGGTTGTACCTCTATGACAATTGACATATCCCTTTTTCAGCCAATTATGTGTGCAGACTATAGTGGTTTTGTTTTATCCACAGGAATCTCTTTAAAGGTGAAGTCACACGTGTGCTGGTGTTGAAGTGAGATTATTGCTTCTTCCATTTATGGGCCATCATTGGTTGGGGTGTTCAGGGTCAAGCTACTGTTTGCTTTATCTTGTTGAGGGTGTTTGTGGATCGGGTTCCTCAGTGACTTAGCTATCACTTGTGTTGTCTGATTTTTTTCTAAGATAAGCAAGGATTCATGCATTTATTTTATTGTACTGTACAAGGTTTAGTATACGACCAGACACATTATACATTATTATTGGTACCTGTATTTTTTTTTATCTGTCTTAAAGAGAAAAATTTGCATTTTTTGTTGGCAATTGGATGCAATGTTATTGTATTATGGTTAGCTTGTACAGGTAACTGGAAATTATGGGGCCCTGACATCATACTCATTAATGAGGTAGATTTGCATGAAATAATACCTGGTGTGAGTGATAATAATTTATTTGTCGTTATTTCTATATGAAGAATAGTACTGTTGTAAGAACCCAGCAGAGTAAAGAGGGACTAGGGTATACAGTATATGGGGCAGATGTACCCATAATTTGTTCAGATCTGTTATGAAATAACTGACTAGGGTACAGTACAGTACTGAACAGTTTGGGTTATATTGTATTTTTAAATACTGTAATGGTTTTATAGTTTAATCCCTCAATTGACGATTGTTTGGGAAATCAATAAAAATCATGGTGCCATTTTCTTGACAAATTACTGCCATAAACAGACAAATTTTGATGGACAGTTTGCAACCAATGGTGTCAAGTCTTCCTCTACACAGTTGATTAATCCCTTTTGAATTTATTCATGAAACATATAAATATTATCTGTAAGATTGATGATAAGTCATTCTATTGATGGCGCCCGTTCTTGAATAGTGATTATCATGTGAAAGAATTAATGGAAAGAAGTCTCCTTTTTTTACCCACAATGGGGCCTGGGGGCGAAAATATAATAATAATAAAGGACCATGAATAAAAAAAGAAAAAAAAGATCAAGAGTGAGGAATGATATATGCATATTGTATTGTCAAAGTAAGAGAAACAATTGAAACCCTGCAATTGTGTGTAAATGAGGCAGAAAGTCAGATCAACAACCTGGGATTTTGTTACAATTTTTGTGATGCCATATAGACAACACATTATGCTTCCAATATCTCCCCAGGCGGTAGTACCTCCCTGTTTGATGGCTACACTCATTTATTAAAAAAAAAAAATGGTTATTTTTTAATATTCTGTGCAGTATCAGAAAAAGATTTGTTTCATGCAGTTTGATATGGCGATTATAAATATTTTATCACCATTTGTTGTAAAATATGATACAAAATTTATATTTTTTTGTTCTGACACTTTCTTCAGATTCCTGATGGTTGAGTACAGTACAGTATTTGTTAATTAATATATTTTATCAATGTATTGAATTCACATTTCCTTGCTTGGGTTGGAGTTGTTTCTGTTGTATATCTTGGGTTGCACTGTACTGTACTGTACTCATCAAAGAATATGATCAGAGGAGACATCCATCACATTGGAATATTTTTGTGTAAGAGTGTAAGACTACAGTATATAATTTATCATGGTTCGTCTTCAGTTTGAATGTCATTTTATTTAATTCTTAAATTATTGTGCTAATTTTTTCCCATAAATACACATGTGAGATGACACCGTTTAGGGTTGCAATGTGTTAATGTTTGTCTACAAAATACTGTACTGGACTGAACAGTGTATCAGAATAATGCAACTCGTGACCCATTTGACCGCGTCAGGATAGCCATCTGTAGAAGTAGTACCCTGTACTGTACTTTAGTACGTATCCCTGTCTAGATTGGTTTCATCTGTCGATAAATTTGTTATATATTTAAGGTTAAATTCAGCTGAACCAGTTTACCTTTATTATTTTTTATTCATTAACAAACTTTGCATATACTATACACATGTACAGTACTTGAAGTTTTATTTCTTGCATGCAGGTGTTGCACACTACTGGCACTTCAATACAACTCATTAAAAGAAATATCAAAAGAAATTCAGGTTATCCAGATCATCTTACATCTTCAGCTCAAAGTTAACAAAGCAAAGCACGAGGGACTTGGCTGAGTAACTTTACCATATTCACAGATGAATATTGTTGTGGGTTATGCATTATGCACTCGTACCGAAGACAGTAATCATCTGTTTACTCTATTTGTAAAGACGTACAATACTCGACAGACTGAACAAATAAACAATAGTAGAAGTGGCAGAGGGTTGAGTTGGCTGAAGCTGTGTTCATTCAACTGGGCGCACGTTACTAACATTAAGTAACCTTGTTGCCAATGTACATTACTTTACATATTTTTATGTCCAAAGATGACTTGTTATTGTTTATTTTTCTCTTTCTCCTGCTCTTTCATTATCATGTATACATATTTCATTTGCGCTTGATTAGAAAATTTTTCGAAGCCAAGGCCAGAAACAGGCAGCATGGGGAGTTGGTACTTGGGTTAGATTTGGCACGTAGGCGACCGTGAAACCTTCCCGCCCGTAGTGTTGGCGTCATGGACGATGTCAGCACCCCTTCGTGGCATGTGGCCCACCGTGACTGCACAGGTATTGAAAGAAATTGTGGCGTATTAGAGCACCCACTAAAAGTTGGAGTTGTGGGTTTTTTCAGGATGTCATTGCATTAATAGTTTAGAACTGAACTAAGCACTCCCGTTTACGGGGACAATGATGGACTAAACCGGTCCCCTGTGGCCTTGACAGGCATAAGATTATGATAGCTTAGAACCAGCGACTATTTGTGATTAATTAACTCGTTAACCAGCGAAAGTGCGATTATTGCTCAAGAGAAATGTTGAAGCTGGACTAAAAATTATATGCTTCAGATAAAAAAAAGTCGTAGTATGCTCCTCTATAATCGAATATACTGTTGTAGGTATTGCAACCTATGGGTCTCTAGAAGTTAAACTTCAACACTAATAGCTGTACACTACGCGCTGTGTATGCAGTGCTGCAAAACACATTTGTTTCCATCACAATTTTCAACTTGAGGTTGACCGCTTTACTAAGGCAGAAACTACACTCGCTATTAACCGTCTTAAGTATCAGTTTAACACCAGGCAGCGTGAGGCCATTGACATACACAAGGTGAATCTTAAGTTTCAGGACTGCCACACTGCTCAGTTGCTATTATCTACTGTCGGGTCCGGGCAAAAGCCCTCTGGACAAACCCCCGCAGATAACGTGCAGAGTAGGACAAAAGCCCCTCAGTTAAGGTGCAAAATAGGTTAGGTTACGTATTGCAGTCTTATGTTAAAGTAAATAATACTTTACATGTGAGAGAAGTTTTCATAAACTAAATATTAAAGAATAAAAATAATTTAAAATTATTATTTGGAGACTTTTGTTTACTATTACCAGAAGTATAGTACAGTACATAAACAACCCGAACTTAGCCTCACTTAATGGGACGTCCATATATAAAACCTTTCTCTCCCAATTGCCCTGAAACCACCTCTTACAGGAACAGGCCAGGCACTAAGGGACGTTCCACCACGCTTTGCTATAAAGTATAAACATGAACCTGCACTGGGTATCCTACGTACTGTTTCACTTATCCAGTTATCCTTCCTTCACTGCATGCAACTTGCTAATGCAACCAGTGGCCCATCAGGCACTCGTCATATATGAACAAAGTCTAAGAAGGTAATCATGACTAGTTTTCCTCTTTTGCGCTTGTCACGCAACACCTTGTATTGTATAAGATGTTTGGAGGCAGATTTGGCCTGAAAATCTGTAGTTTTTAATGCCTAACAAATGAGCGCTAATGTAAGATACGCTTTGGGAGAACAACATTAGCCGTGATTAGAAGACAATCTAAGAGTTATGGATTGTTGTCGATTTCAAGAAAACTACATTTACGGAAAACATTGTAGTCTCTTGTAGTGCCACTGTACTGTACTAGATATCGTGCAGTAAGTGGCCCACGGCAGAACACGAATCCTTTTTGTGAGCGTGATTGGCGCCAGTTTACATGTTGAGTTATTTGGGTAATTTATATTTTTGTATACGGTTTGAAATGATTTAAACTAAAAAAAAACACCGGTGAATATGCTAAACAAAGGGGACATTACAAAGGTACTCAAACTATCCAACCAGTAGCGAACTCGTAACAGTGGTTTTAAATTAGACAAATTTAGATTCAGGCGCGGAATAGGTTAACATTGGTTTGGAAATAGAGTAGTGGATGAATGCAACAAGTTACCAAACATCATCATTAACTCGAATACGCTGGATGGTTTCAGACATAGGTTGGATGGATATAATTATGAGCAATAGGTGTTGGGTGTAAATGGAACTGCCCATTGTGGGCCAATAGGCCCGCTGCAGTTTCCTCCATTCTTATGTTCTTAGTATGAATAATTTGCGAAATAATTTTTTCTGCAAAAGAATGTTTATTTATTTTTTAATTATAATTTATCTGCACGTTTTATGATTTTTTAAATACCAAATTAAAGGCTGTTTTTGTATGTAGTTTGTGAAATGTTATAATTCGAATATGGGTATACATTTGTTTTATATGGATTGATTTTCGTATCACTGTAACATGGCAAATATAAATATTATGCTACTAACCCGTCTTATGTCGATTGTACAGTAAGTTGAAAATCAGGATATACAGATCTGACGTCTTAAGGCAAAATGAGCGTGAACTTCTGTACTATACCGCCCACAAAACAAAACATATAAATAAAATAAAATAGGTGTTAGTGGCAGAGTGACACATATCTCCTGTTGTCCTGGGTTCTCGTCTTGGACAAGGACTGACTTGGGAAGGAGGGTGTTTATCCAGTGTGACCCTCCCAATTGTGGCAGGTTTCCTCCTGTATTAACACTGTCCAAGCGGCTTGTAAGCTGATGCGGTGAACTGGTAAATAATGATAATAAAAAATACTGAATCTTTAGTATTCAGTAATACTGTTAGTTACAACAAGCAGAGGACAGGACTGTCGATTTAAACCAGTTACATCATAGCGGTCGATCATCAGGTAAACAAACACAAATGTTGATTATAACATTTCATACATACATACATATACAGTAGTGTACACGTGTGGGTGTTTATCCGTAATCTGCACGTTTATTCGTCTTGAAAGAAGGGGAAAACAAGGCCGCCGCGTTCCTTAGTGAAATTCTTGAAATATTTTTAGTCACCATGGCAACAAGTTGGGTTGTTTTGTGAGCGGGGAACTTGACATTGGGGTGCGCGGTGAGTGGCCTCTCCCATCGTCCCTCATAGCCTTCACAGTTCACCTGTGTCGTACCATACTGGTGGAGCGTTGTGCTACGTTTCATTGTCTAGACCCAACCTGTACCTCTTGCCCTTGGCTTTGTGTGTGTCTAAATTTCCCGGAAACCACTAGCCAATTTTACCAGGCGATTGGTGGGTAAAACTCGCGCCCTCCACTTTTGTCATTAGTTTGTCGCTGAAAAGTTGACTCACACGTACACACACACAGTTCAACTAGTGCCGGGGTGGGTAAGAGCGACTCATGGTAAATAAAGATGTATTAGTATTAAGGAAGAGTACTGGACAGATCAAGGCCAACACCAACACGCCAGGGTCGCTGCAGGAGGAGGAAGTGGCGTGTTTACTGTCCTTACCCTTCGCCGCCACCTGCCGCTACCCATGGGGGATATACCATGTTGATAGGTTACGATCTACAGCGGGTTCACTCGTTACCATGCATCGGGCTGTGGCTTAATCACCCTATTGTCACCATTAATGATGTACTTCACCCGCAGGACGCTGACGTTATGTTATCCCTGCGCGTGTGTGTCATGAAGCGCGTAACTACTGTAGATTAGTAATTACACCAGTCCATCAACTACTGTAGTGAGATGAGGTGGAATTTTGTTATCTTACAGGATGTTTGGTTAGGTTAGGTTTGGTTTTATTTATTTTTGTGAGGAAGCTTGTCGGGTGTTTGTAGTGTACAGCGGCATCGTCATCCACCGACCGACAACTTTGTCTAGTCATTGAAGTACAGCTCGTCAGTGTTGATACTCCATCTGGTGGGTCGCGTGGTTACGTGTATGATTGTATGAGGGAAAACTGCCTTGTCGGGATGTTACAACGCACCGGGAACTTTTGTTATTCTCTGACCCTTCGCACCACTTCCGCCATGCAGGAGCTCACTGTGTTGATAGATGGATGTTCAGTAAAGTCGCCATACAAATTTACAATTTCAGCATATTTACAGAAAATGCGGGTTATAGTTTCATATATATATATATATATATATATATATATATATATATATATATATATATATATATATATATATATATATATATATATATATATATATATAACGTAGGTATACAATTTTTTATGTACCTAGGCAGTGCAGGTATAAGACCAGTGTACTTAGATTGCGAGTATACAGTCGGTGACAACTCTTGCTGCTGCAGGTTTGTTGATGGTGTCGTGCGTGTGGTGGGGGGGGGGCGACTTGGGATTCTGACATTGGCGTGAGGTTGTGGCCGCAGACTGTCATGAGAGTGTATGAAAGAGGAGGAGTGTCAGGCAGGAGTGTGTCAGGAGGGAGTGAGGGAGGGGGTAGTGTGGGTAAGGGAGGAGAGGGGAATAGGGGGTGAGGGTCTGGCAGTGAGCGCGCAGGAATCAATGGTGTGGCGGGGTGGGCGAGCAGGAGGAGCAGCAGTGTCGGCCCACCACACCACGGAGGCAAGGCACCAGCGTCCACACCAGGTACTGACAACTTACCTCCCTCGCTACTTAAACATCCACCTCACCTCCCCCCTTACCTTCATCCCATTCTCCCCCTCCCTTTCTTCCGCCCTTCCTTCCTCTCTACAGGGACTCTCCACATGAGGACTTGTGCAATTCTGGTGTCGTGTGCGTGTTAGGTAACGATCCTTGGCCTGTTAGTGTCCAGTCCACGTACACGTCCTCCCGCGCGCGTGTGCCGCACTTGTTGTGGCGGTCGAGGTCATGGTTGGCCTGTTAGGTGACAACCCCGGGGTCATCAGGACACCTATCTCCAGGTCAGCCCCGTACTCCTACACTCACCTCCGCTCCGCCTCTCGCCCTCCTGCATCGGGACTGGACATTTGGCGGGAAGATCCTCACCCGTCACCTATGCACTCTCACGTTTTCATCCGTCTTTGGCTACTGCTCATCCACCACTGCTAACCGTGCCACTTACCTCTTCCACCACCTCCCCCTCCTCTTCCACCATCTTACGTATCACCACCATCTGCCACCACAAATACCACAACCACCTCCTCCTCCTCCTCCTCCTCTCAAAACACAACCACTGATACCACACTACCTGCAACCACAACTCCATTTCTACCACCACCACCCTACTTCCACCTTTACCCTACTTCTACCACCGCCATAACCACACTTCGTTCACCACCACCACCCTACTTTTACCACTACCACCATAATCGTACGTCTACCACCATAATCATACTTCTTCCACCACAATCCTACTTCTCCCACCACCTCAGTCTTGGCAGGTCCCGGGTTGCTGCTCCACCTTACCTTGAAGCACCTGTAACACCTTCCGTTGCAGCCAGACGCCACCAACACGAGCTACCCACCCTTCATTGTATCCCTGGCTTCATGGTGTAAGCGCTTCCTTAGGAGGATTTCTACACCTCTCTTCTACTGTAAAAGCTCGTGGCTCACTCACGTCCAGATGCACCGTGTCTACAGTGACGGTTCTACTTGACTGACACATTGATTCCAATTTATCGCCGTCACCTGTTGAAAAAAATGAGGAAAAATATAACTCCTGTTGAAACTTGTGTCTGGATTGATTTTTCTGAATTTAGGAACAGTGAAACAATTCCTTTTCAAAGCTCACAAACTTGAAAATAAAACACCAAATTCGATTCAATTTTTCGAAGCCATATCCCGTGATTTTTTTTTATATTTTCTAGAAACAACTGTAATGATTTATTGAAAAAATCGACAGATAAACTCCATGAAGAACGTTTACTGAAGATGTTAGCATTCACACTTGTCTCCTGGGAATAAGAAAAGTGAGCAAGGAGAGGAAGGTCGAGTTTGTGGTAGTGAACTGTGAGGCAGGCAGGAAGGAAGGAAGGAAGGAAGGAAGGTCTTGTGTGTATCATCCGCCTGACCTGTCCAGTGAACTGTTGTGGTGGTGTATTATTGGTAATATTGTGATAGTGGTGTTACAATGGTGATAGTGATGTTGTATTGGTGACAGTGGAGTTTTAGCACTTGTGATATTGATGTGTAATGGTGATATGGTGTGATAATGGTGAAAGGATTGGTAGCTATATCAGTGATAAAGATATATGGTGATAGTGTCGTATTAATGGTGGAAGTAATGATTTTTTGTTATGGTGAAACTAATGATGAAAGATTGACGATGGTGAAAGGAAATGAAGCATTTTTAAATGGTGAAATATTTGGTGACAACAATGGTGGAGGAAAACTGTGTTTTAAGGTGATGCATGAATAGTGATGGTTTGTTGATTGATGGTGACATGATGTTTTAATGTAAGTGATGGTGATTTGATTTATAGTGGGGGGTACAGTATATAATTGTGCAGTATAGTGTAACTGAGTCTCTTACTGTGTGTGAGTGAGTATGTTTTGATGACTGCTGTTAGTGTGTGTTGGTGACTGCTGTTAGTGTGTGTTGGTGACTGCTGTTAGTGTGTGTTGGTGACTGCTGTTAGTGTGTGTTGGTGACTGCTGTTAGTGTGTGTTGGTGACTGCTGTTAGAGTGTGTTGGTGACTGCTGTTAGTGCGTGTTGGTGACTGCTGTTAGTGTGTGGTGACTGCTGTTAGTGTGTGTTGGTGACTGCTGTTAGTGTGTGTTGGTGACTGTTAGTGTGTGTTGGTGACTGCTGTTAGTGTGTTGGTGACTGCTGTTAGTGTGTGTTGGTGACTGCTGTTAGTGTGTGTGGTGACTGCTGTTAGTGTGTGTTGGTGACTGCTGTTAGTGTGTGTTGGTGACTGTTGTTAGTGTGTGTTGGTGACTGCTGTTAGAGTGTGTTGGTGACTGCTGTTAGTGTGTGTTGGTGACTGCTGTTAGTGTGTGTTGGTGACTGCTGTTAGTGTGTGTTGGTGACTGCTGTTAGTGTGTGTTGGTGACTGCTGTTAGTGTGTGTTGGTGACTGCTGTTAGTGTGTGTTGGTGACTGCTGTTAGTGTGTGTTGGTGACTGCTGTTATGCGTAAGACTGCTGTTGGTGTTGGTGACTGCTGTTAGTGTGTTGGTGACTGCTGTTGGTGTGTGTTGGTGACTGCTGTTAGTGTGTGTTGGTGACTGCTGTTAGTGCGTGTTGGTGACTGCTGTTGGTGTGTGTGGTGACTGTTAGTGTGTGTTGGTGACTGCTGTTAGTGTGTGTTGGTGACTGCTGTTGGTGTGTGTTGGTGACTGCTGTTGAGTGTGTGAGTGTGTGCTGTTGGTGACTGTGTTGGTGACTGCTGTTGGTGTGTTGGTGATCGCTGTTGGTGTGTTGCGACTGCTGTTAGTGTGATGGTGACTGCTGTTGGTGCGTGTTGGTGACCTGTTGGTGCGTGGTGACCGCTGACTGCTGTTGGTGTGTGTTGGTGACTGCTGTTGGTGTGTTGGTGACTGCTGTTGGTGTGTAGACTGCTGTTACTGCTGTGTGTGTGGTGATGGTGACTGCTGTTGGTGTGTGTTGGTGACTGCTGTTGTGTGTGTGTTGGTGACTGCTGTTGGTGTGTGTTGATCGCTGTTAGTGACTGCTGTTAGTGTGTGTTGGTGACTGCTGTTAGTGCGTTGGTGACTGCCGTTAGTGTGTGTTGCGACTGCTGTTAGTGCGTGATGGTGACTGCTGTTAGTGTGTGATGCAGTGACTGCTGTTGGTGTGTGTTGGTGACTGCTGTTAGTGTGTGTTGCGACTGCCGTTAGTGTGATGGTGACTGCTGTTAGTGTGTGTTGGTGACTGCTGTTAGTGCGTGTTGGTGACTGCTGTTGGTGTGTGTTGGTGACTGCTGTTAGTGCGTGATGTGACTGCTGGGTTAGTGTGTGTTGGTTGACCTGCTGTTAGTGTGTGTTGCGGGACTGCTGTTGGTGTGTTGGTGACTGCTGTTAGTGTGTTGGTGACTGCTGTTAGTGTGTGCTGTTGACTGCTGGGTTAGCGTGTGTTGGTGGACTGCTGTTAGTGTGTGTTGGTGACTGCTGTTAGTGCGTGATGGTGACTGCTGTTGGTGTGTGTTGGTGACTGCTGTTAGTGTGTGTTGGTGACTGCTGTTGGTGTGTGTTGGTGACTGCGTTGGTGTGTGTTGGTGATGTGTTGTTGGTGTGTGTTATGATGTGGGTGATGGTGACTGCTGTTAGTGTGTGTTGGTGACTGCAGTTGGGGTGTGTTGGTGACTGCTGTTAGGTGTGTTGGTGATGCTGTGGTGTGGGATGTGTTGGTGACTGCTGTTGGTGTGGTGGGATGTGTTGTGTGTGTTGGTGACTGCTGATGGTGTTGGTGTTGTGTTGGTGTGTGTTGGTGACTGCTGTTGGTGTGTGTTGGTGACTGCTGTTAGTGTGTGTTGGTGACTGCTGTTAGTGTGTGTTGCGACGCTGTTAGTGAGTGGTGACTGCTGTGGTGCTGCGAGGTGCTGTTAGTGTGTGTTGTTGTGACTGCTGTTAGGTGTGTGTTGGTGACTGCTGTTAGTGTGTTGGTGATGCTGTTAGTGTGTGTTGGTGACTGCTGTTGGTGTGTAAGTTGTGACTGCTGTTAGTGTGTGTTGGTGACTGCTGTTAGTGTGTGTTGGTGAGTGTGTGTTAAGAATTGCTGCTGTTGGTGTGTGTTGGTGACTGCTGTTGGTGTGTGTTGGTGATCGCTGTTAGTGTTGGTGACTGCCAGCGCGTGTTGATCCTGTTAGAGTGTGTTGGTGACGGCGAAAGTATCCGTTGTAGCGTTCACCTTTTTAGTCCCTTCGGATCACTGCACGCCCGATCGACCGACTTACTGGGGGGGGTCAAAACATTCCTCAGCAGAATTGTTAAATAAAAGAGCAGTTTATTTTTCGAGATTGCGAGACAGTTCATTACACTTCGAGATTGCGAGACAGTTCATTACACTTCAACCCAACTTAAATGTTAAAACTCTTGTGTGTATGTTTGTACTTGTGTATGTGTATACTTATGTAGTTTGTGTGTATGTGCATAGGCGTGGAGGGTGTATATGTGTTTGTGTGTCCGGGCGCATTTATAGGTAGGAGCCGCAAGACCATCAGCTCCCTAGTGTGTGTGTGTGTGTGTGTGACAAGTCTCAATATCAGGGTGATGAGGCAGCGAGCGACCTTGGCCTCCTCCTGTGCGCTAGTTCCCATCACCTGCCGCCTCCTGCTACTGGAGTGGTTTGTCACTTGTGCCTTCCATCCTTTACTGTCAGCTCATAACACTATACATGTTGTAAACTTATGTTGAAGTGTGAATGGTTTGTCTGCTGATAAAACCTGATGTGTGTGTGTGTGTGTGTGTGTGTGTGTGTGTGTGTGTGTGTGTGTACATAAGAGTGACGGCGCCTTACGACTTCCATTGTTCTCGATTTTTTTGCGTGTTACGTCAGGTCGTAATTCGTGTAAATTTTTTGCTCCCGATCTAGACTATGAAGCGTATGTGTATCTGGGTGTAATGTTATGTACACTTGTTACTCCCTGTGTTTGTTGTGTCGGCTCTTAACTCCGTAAATGTAGCTGTTAAATGAAGAGTAAGGCGTGTAGTGGTGGACACGTCTTCCTGTTTCTTTTTCATGGTCAGAAACTCGTCGGCTGGATGTAAAAGGTTAAAATTGAGGTCATCGAGAGTGTTGGGAGCCCATGGTCACACACACACACACACACACACACACACACACACACACACACACACATTGGTTGATTGATTGATTAACACCTGTATAGTAATTGTGGTGTAGATTTAAAATGTAGGTACAGTAATTTCTATATTTTGGGCATATACGTTTTAAAAGGATTGGGTGAAGAATAGGCAGCCCAGCTTAGTTCAGCCCAGCTTAGTTCTCCTGGTGGTGAAACACGATAACCTAACCTAACCAAGTAGCATTAAGAATCCTCAGGTGAAATGCGCTGGGGGTGCCTAATCTTCACGTGATCTTTTCAAAAGTGAATCCCTTATTGAGTAATATATCTGGCTGACCTAATGAGTCCGGTAAACTCACTCACGTCTCATGAAGCTCCGGTAAACTCACTCACGTCTCATGAAGCTCCGGTAAACTCACTCACGTCTCATGAAGCTCCGGTAAACTCACTCACGTCTCATGAAGCTACAGTAAACTCACTCGTCTCCATGAAGCTCCAGTAAACTCACTCGTCTCATGACTCTAATCTCGTCTCATACTCGTAAACTCCTCGTCTCATGTAAACTCACCGTCTAATGCTCCTCGTCTCATGAAGCTCCTGTAAACTCACTCACGTCTCATGAAGCTCCGGTAAACTCCTCACGTCTCATGAGCTCCGGTAAACTCACTACGTCTCATGAAGCTCAGGTAAACTCACATCTTACGATTCTTCAACAAAGTTTTGGCCGCGCTGCTAAAACTGAGTGACGTAGTGGGTTGAGGCGTAAGAAAGAAGAGCGGGGAGGTGTGTGATGTATTTGTGAATGGGATACAGCAGCGTGGGGGATTCACGTGGGTACGAATTTTCATTTCTTTACGATTGAAAGAAATTGATGAATGGAGCGCCGTTATGTGGCGGTATGAGCGAGAGACTGGAACCATTATAGTACTGTATGAGTCAACTGGCAAGTACTTACCAACCTTGAATACTGATGTGACAAGTTGTGGATTGAAGGCATTTATATATAACCGGATGATGGTGATAGTTGTAGTGGCGGGGATCGTAAAAGTAAGTTAAATGGGTTTACTGTTACGATACTTTATTTGGGAGATATATTTGTAATAATAGTTTTTCATAAATTACTATTGTATTTTAGTTTGTTACTATTATCACTACCAGCGTCTACTACTAGCTACTACAACTACTATCTTAACTACCAACCCAGTACTACTTGCTGCTACTATTACTACTTGTGCTGTATATACCAATGGCACTGATTGACTACTAGCTCTCCACTACTACTACTATTACTACTACTACTACTACTATCTGGGGGTTAGGTTGGGTTAGCATTAGGGTTGTTATTCTAAGGTGAAATAATCTGGGGTTAATCTTCAGGTTATTATTATTATTATTACCAAATACTAATACTATTATCATTACTATATCAAAAGAGAAAACATTATTTCCAAAGCTTCCCGAGGTGTGAGGAAAGCCATGGCAGTGTACTCGCTCTGTGAAATGGCAAACACAAAAATCAACCAATAAGAACTCTTGGTGAAGGCGACGTAATGGGGTTGGGATTGCATCAGAGAGGCCGGAGCTCCTCTGTGTGTGAGATAATTACATTTTGAACCTGTATTTTTATCTATAATCTGCATTTGTACCTTTGTCTTATTATAAACATTGCATCTGAAGTAAGTTGGGAGGGAGGTGATGGTTGTAGAGTGTGTGTGTAATGGTTGTAGGAAGGAAATAGTTAATGGTTGTAGGAAGGAGAGTAGGTAGTGGTTGTAGGGAGGGAGGTGGTGGGCTGGTCTACCTACTACCTTTCCTCGGGGGTGTTTACATCCGGTTTCGGAGGTTGCCAGAAAAACTTGCCACTTCCTTCACCTCTGCTACACCAAGGTTACTACTACTACTACTACTACTACTACTACTACTACTTAACATTTATACTTACTACTACTACCACCACCGCCACTACTACCATCTCCATATCATTACTATTAGTACACCATTACCGCATCACTACCCTCTCCCCCCACCCCTATTTCCGTCTCTGTCGGCATTATCCTTCACATTAATCTAATTTTAACCTGATTTTCCCCTCCACCCCCAACCTTCCACTCCCGATCGAGGGGAGATATAAAAGTCAGTGTATGTGTGTGTGTGTGTGTGTGTGTGTGTGTGTGTGTGTGTGTGTGTGTGTGTGTGTGTGTGTGTGTGTGTGTGTGTGTGTGTGTGTGTGTGTGTGTGTGTGTGTGTGTGTGTGTGTGTGTGTGTGTGTGTGTGTGTGTGTGTGTGTGTGTGTGTGTCATAAACATAAGTGTGTAAAATGAACTCGCCCATAATTTTCAACGCCATTGCACACCACTTGGTACAAATGTCGCCTGTAGATGGGTGATGCACACACACACACACACAAGATAACATTACTGTTTTGGGTTGAGCTCAATGTCTTGGATCTTTTCGTCTTAAATTTCGTCATTATTATGCTCTTCTATTACAATGAGACTGGTATTCTTTTCCTCTTCTCCCTTTCCTTTCCCAGTGCGCCGCTCTTCCCCACCACACGTTAGGACACAAATGTACAGTGGTATTTCTAATCTATTTCCAACTCCAACTTTGTTAGTACCGGAGTGTAGGAATGACCCCCCTCCCCTCTCCTCTATCTTTCATACTCACAGAGTAGTTCATTCTTATCGGGTGCCATCTTAAAACCTTATTAATACCACGATGTAAGGACTCCCTGACTGGCTGTAGGTGTGTGGGAGGGCCGAGGTAAACACAGCGTGGTCACAGGTTTATAGCTCCGAGGAGGGTGTTTTAAGTCATAGCGGGGTGTACACAGGCTGGCAATGTAGAGTGACACAGAGGGGTGGGGGAGGGAGAAGAGGGTGGGGATGGAGGAGAGGTGACACGGGGGGTGGAAGAAAGAGAGAGGGATGGACGGAAGAGAGGAGAGACAAAGAAAGAGGAGGGGAGGGACGCCAAGAGAGAGATATTTTCTTTCAGTTCATCATCTTTTGTCAACAGACGTGTGAAGGTTGGGAGGGAGGAGGGAGGGGGTGTGTGTACATGTAAAGGAGGGAAGATGCTATTGTGGCTCCTTTTCCTTCCTTCCCCTCCTTCCATCCCCCCCCTCCTTCCATCCCTCCCCTCAAGTCCTTCCACCTCGCCTTCCCTTCTTCCTCTCTTTCTTTGTCCCCTTCCAGTACTCCCGAGAGAACGTTACTTATTCACTTGTTGATAGCGACCTCGTCCTCTCGTTACTTACCAACTTGATCGACTTTGTGCTCCTCGCTGTGTCGTGTGTGATCTGTCGTCATGGTGCGAGAACTGATGGGTCCGTGTGTTGATCATCAGTAACACACACACACACGGGAACTGAGTAAAGGTAATTATATTATCTTCACCTTTCTGTCCTCGCCCTCACTCCCCTACTTTGTTCTTCTCTAAGCATCTCTCTCTCTCTCTCTCTCTCTCTCTCTCTCTCTCTCTCTCTCTCTCGTTACTTTCCTACTTTCGTCCCTCCTCCTTCCTCCTCCCTCTCCTCCCGTGGTGCTGTTCAAGCGTGTCATTCCGTATTAAGAAGTTAAAGGGTTTTATAAAGCTTCCGTGAGTTTTCAACAAGTTTAAGGGGGGGGACCAGGAAGGGTTGTGAGGAGGCTATTGTAGGTTGTGGTAATGATAGAGGTAGGTTGTTGTGGTGATACGGGGAGGTTGTGGTGGTGATACAGGGGTTGTGGTGGTTATAAGGGGTTGTGGTGGTGATACGGGGGTTGTGGTGGTTATAAGGGGTTGTGGTGGTGTGGGGTTGTGGTGGTGTTACGGGGGTTGTGGTGGTGATTCGGGGTTGTGGTGGTGATACGAGGGGTTGTGGTGGTGATACAGGGTTGTGGTGGTGATACGGGGGTTGTGGTGGTGATACGGGGTTGTGGTGGTTATAGGGGTTGTGGTGGTGATAAGGGGGTTGTGGTTGGTGGTGATGATGGGGATATTCGACCTTATTCCACCTAATGATTAAACACCCTAACACTACCTTGGGGGAGGAGTTAGGTTAGGGTCTTTTAACCATCGAGTGAAATTAATTGAGACATCCGGTTTCACTGTGTATTAACATCTCCCCAGCCCAAACCTTATAATTAAACTTGGCCCCGTAGTAATTATTCTCCAACCTAACCTAATCTACAACACATTATCCACTTGTTAGGATTTGAGCTCCGGTCGAAATGGCTTTGGTATGTTAGATCTGTGGCCCCGTATTTGACGTGTGTGTGTGTGTGTGTTAAACCTTAAGATACCAGTGACACTAGTGGCAGTGTAAAATGCCGTGACCTACAGCCCAGGATGACGCGGTGTTTGGTCGCATTAACGCTGTGGATGTTTTACACACACGCGCACATACATGCATCATCCTGCGTGACAGTGAGAAGTGATACCACCCTCAGTGTCAAGACCTGACTGAATTACTCACAATAGGCAAACTGTACTACAAGCTCTGCCAATAAATTTGTTAAACTAAACTAAAGCACATACATGCACATACAGAGAACCGACGCACACACCAGACACAGATAGGGAAGAGTTCGTGAGAGACGTGGGGAAGTGAGGGTCTTTATTGTTGTGAGGAGAAGTGAGGGTCTTTATTGTTGTGAGGGAGAAGTGAGGGTCTTTATTGTTGGTGAGGGTCTTATTGTTGTGAGGGAGAAGTGAGGGTCTTTATTGTTGTGAGGGAGGAAGTGAGGGTCTTATTGTTGTGAGGAGAAGTGGAGGGTCTTTATTGTTGTGAGGGTCTTTATTGTTGTGAGGGTCTTTATTGTTGTGAGGGAGAAGGAGGGTCTTTATTGTTGTGAGGGAAGTGAGGGTCTTTATTGTTGTGAGGGAGAAGTGAGGGTCTTATTGTTGTGAGGGGGAAGGAGGGGTCTTTATTGTGAGGAGAAGTGAGGGTCTTATTGTTGTGAGGGAGAAGTGAGGGTCTTTATTGTTGTGAGGGAGAAGTGAGAGGTCTTTATTGTGGGAGGAGAAGTGAGGGTCTTTATTGTTGTGAGGGAGAAGTGAGGGTCTTTATTGTTGTGAGGGAGAGTGAGGGTCTTTATTGTTGTGAGGAGAAGTGAGGGTCTTTATTGTTGTGAGGGAATGAGGGTCTTTATTGTTGTGAGGAGAAGTAGAGGGTCTTTATTGTTGTGAGGAGAAGTGAGGGTCTTTATTGTGAGGAGAAGTGAGGGGTCTTTATTGTTGTGAGGGAGAAGGAGGGGTCTTTATTGTTGTGAGGAGAGGAGGGTCTTTATTGTTGTGAGGGAGAAGTGAGGGGTCTTTATTGTTGTGAGGGGAGAAGTGAGGGTCTTTATTGTTGTGAGGGAGAAGTGAGGGTCTTTATTGTTGTGAGGAGAAGTGAGGGTCTTTATTGTTGTGAGGGAGAAGTGAGGGTCTTTATTGTTGTGAGGAGGTGAGGTCTTTATTGTTGTGAGGAGAAGTGAGGGTCTTTATTGTTGTGAGGGAGAAGTGAGGGTCTTTATGTTGTGAGGAGAAGGAGGGTCTTTATTGTGAGGGAGAAGAGGGGTCTATTGTTGTGAGGAGAAGTGAGGGTCTTTATTGTTGTGAGGGAGAGTGAGGGTCTTTATTGTTGTGAGGAGAAGGAGTCTTTATTGTTGTGAGGGAGAAGTGAGGGTCTTTATTGTGAGGGAGAAGTGAGGTCTATTGTGAGGGAAGTGAGTCTTTAGTTGTGTGAGAGAAGTGAGGGTCTTATTGTTGTGAGGAGAAGTGAGGGTCTTTATTGTTGTGAGGGAGAAGGAGGGTCTTTATTGTTGTGAGGGAGATGAGGGGTCTTATTGTTGTGAGGGAGAAGTGAGGGTCTTTATTGTTGTGAGGGAGAAGTGAGAGGTCTTTATTGTTGTGAGGGAGAAGTAGAGAGATGTGTGAGGATAGAGTGGATGGAAGAGATCCTATAATATAACAAACAGGGAGAAGTAAGAGGATTGTGTAGCAAGGAGAGAGGGACATTATGGTTTTGGAAGGAAGGGCTGCGAATTAACGAAAGAGGGAGAGAGAAAGACAGAGAGGGAGAGAGAGAGGTAGCTAGCAGACAGGTGAGGGCCAGTGAAGGTGGGTGGCAGTGTTAAAGGTCAGGGTTCGTGCAGCCAGTGAGAGGAGAGAGAGAGAGAGAGGGGGGAGAAAGTGAGAGAGGACACTCGGAGGGAAGAGAGAAAGAGAGAGACGTGGAGACAACAGTGAGAGGGTTAAGAGAGAGAAAGGGAGAGGGACAATGAGAGAGATCAATGATATGCTGGAGTGTCCGGCCTCAACACCTGGACAGCCGCCCCTCCCACCACTCACTCTCCCTCCACTCCTCTCCCTCCTCCCCTCCCTCCTCTCTCACCTCCTCTCCCTCACTCTCCCTCTCCCTCCCTCCTCTCCCTCCCCTCCTCCCTCCTCTCCCTCCCCTCCTCTCCCTCACTCCTCCTCTCCCTCACACTCACTCTCCCCTCACCTCCTCTCCCTCCACCTCCTCTCCCTCACACTCACTCTCCTCCACACACTCACTCTCCCTCCACCTCCTCTCCCTCCCACACACCTCCTCTCCCTCACACACACTCACTCTCCTCCCCTCACTCTCCCTCACACACACCTCCTCTCCCCTCCTCTCCCTCCACACTCCTCCCTCTCCCTCCCACACACTCACTTTCATCATCTGTTTCATATGTAATTGTACTCTACTCCACATCTTATTCTCCCTCCTCACATTCATCATTCCACCACCCCCCTCTCCGTCATTCTTCCCTCAGTGCGTTTTATGCTGCACACACCACTCCTCACTGTCTGTAGCCTCAGCCCCCCCCCCACCACCACCACTTTTTGACAATCTGCTCAGTAATGATTATAAGAGATGGTGAGAGATGGGTGTTTAAGGACTACAGTACAGTACACGTCTTACACATGTAAACTTGTCATTGTTACCTGTAAATGTGAGGGTCCAATAGAGTTCCTCACAAGAAAGGTTGGGTCATTTCTATAATCAGCTATATGGGTTATTTTATAGGTGTCTCCAAAAAATATGTATTTATACATTGCTTTACAAACTTCCATGTGCTCCCTTTGTTGACGTGTAGGGTTCTTCCATGGGAGCCTCACACGTCAACAAGTGAGGACAATGTAGTTGTTGTAATGCTGTCAGTCACGCGATCACCACGACAGTCTGTGAGGCAGTGTGTACAGTATACATCATTTAAGACACTGTAATAAAGAGGACGCTCACACCCACGCCCATGATAACCTTAGAGCCGGGTGGACCAACAAGGAGGCTGGTAGAGTACCTCGAGGTGTGCACATTATAGGTCGCCACCAGGATGTGAGTGCTGTATATAACCTGTTATTGTACACATAATTTTTTTTGTATAAACTTTTTTTTACATACAGGAGTCGGTAGAAATTAATGCTTGTATACCTATCATGTCTGTCTGTTTATATTGTCGTAATTTAATGGGCATCTTCTCTAAAACTGCATACTCGGAGGGCTGAAATTTTGCACAGATTGTTCCTCTGGGCATCAAGTAACACCCTGAGAGAAATAACACCAGTAGAAGTTACTAATAATGAGTGAATGACCTTTAGAATATTCAATGAGTCTGCTGGGTGAAAATATGCCATTGACAGCTTAAGGGAAAAGTAAGTTTATTGTAGTTCGTTGTTGCAATTTGGACTCACGTACTCAGTGGTTTGGGGGCATAAATAGTTGAGGGGGGTCTTATCCTTAGTTGTCGTTTTGGTCTTAAAATTGGCTGTATCAGGTGTAAAGTGTGAGCTATTTTGGCACGCGTCCAATAATACATGGCGTGCCTGTGTGGGGGACCTCAGCGTAACGGGAGAGCCTGGAGCATGTGGTGCCTTACGTGTTAGGTGTAATTATGTGTGTATAGTTATTGCAGACCTGAGTGTGTTGTTTGGAGTGCGTGTTGAAGGTGTGTGTGTGTGTGTGTGTGTTGAGGATGTGTGTGTGCGTGTTGAGGATGTGTGTGTGCGCGTGTTGGGGTGTGTGTGTGTGAAAAGATTTGAGACGAAAATTCTTTGTGAGGCAGGAGGTGTGATAGAGAAATATGAGGTGAGGTAGGTGGACCCATGGGTGTGAGACAGGAGGAATGAGGTGAGGTGTGAGACAGGAGGAGTGAGGTGTGAGACAGGAGTGAGGTGTGAGCAGGAGGTGTGGTGTGAGACAGGAGGTGTGTGGAACAGGAGGTGGTGTGAGACAGGAGTGAGGTGTGGGTTCGAGGTACGAAGCAGGTGTGAGGAGAGAGGGTAAGGTGTGTACAAGCACCAGCACCAGGTGGGGACTCCCCAATTATTGATCCACTCTTGTCCCGCCACCTGGCCTCTTCCACACCACCACCACCCACCTAAACAACACCTCCTCCACCACCCACCTAAACAACACCTCACCACCACCCACCTAAACAACACCTCCACCACCACCCACCTAAACAACACCCTCCTCCACCACCCACCTAAACAACACCCTCCACCACCCCACCTAAACAACACCCTCCACCACCACCCACCTAAACACCCCTCCTCCACCCCACCTAAACAACACCCTCCTCCACCACCCACCTAAACAACACCCTCCTCCACCACCCCACCCACCTAAACACCCTCCTCCACCACCCACCTAAACAACACCCTCCTCCACCACCCACCTAAACAACACCCCCACCCCACCCCTAAACAACACCCTCCTCCACCACCCACCTAAACAACCCTCCTCCACCACCCACCTAAACAACACCTCCCACCACCACCCACCTAAACAACACCCTCCTCCACCACCCACCTAAACAACACCCTCCACCACCACCCACCTAAACAACACCCTCCTCCACCACCCACCTAAACAACACCCTCCTCCACCACCCACCTAAACAACACCTCCTCCACCCACCTAAACAACACCCCTCCACCACCCCACCTAAACAACACCTCCTCCACCACCCACCCCTAAACAACACCCTCCTCCACCACCCACCTAACAACACCCTCCTCCACCACCCACCTAAACAACACCCTCCACCACACCCCACCTAAACAACACCCTCCACCACCACCACCTAAACAACACCTCCACCACCACCCACCTAAACAACACCCTCCACCACCACCCACAACAACACCCTCCACCACCCACCTAAACAACACCCTCCACCACCACCACACCTAAACAACACCTCCTCCCACCACCCACCTAAACAACACCCTCCTCCACCACCCACCTAAACAACACCCCACCCAAACAACACCTCCCCCCCACCACCCACCTAAACAACACCCTCCTCCACCACCCACCTAAACAACACCCTCCCACCACCCCCCACCTAAACAACACCCTCCTCCACCACCCACCTAAACAACACCCTCCACCACCACCCACCTAAACAACACCCTCTCCACCACCCCACTAAACAACACCCTCCACCACCACCCACCTAACACCAAACACACCCTCCACCACCCCCTAAACACCCTCCTCCACCACCCACCTAAACAACACCCTCCTCCACCACCCACCTAAACAACACCCTCCTCCACCACCCACCTAAACAACACCCTCCACCACCACCCACCTAAACAACACCCTCCACCACCACCCACCCCTAAACAATACCTCCTCCACCACCCACCTAAACAACACCCTCCTCCACCACCACCCACCTAACAACACCCTCCACCACCACCCACTAAACAACACCCTCCTCCACCACCCACCTAAACAACACCCTCCTCCACCACCCACCTAAACAACACCCTCCCACCACCACCCACCTAAACAACACCCTCCTCCACCACCCACCTAAACAACCCCTCCTCCACAACCCACCTAAACAACACCCTCCTCCACCACCCACCTAAACAACACCCTCCACCACCACCCACCTAAACAACACCCTCCTCCACCACCCACCTAAACAACACCCCCTCACCACCACCCACCTAAACAACACCCTCCTCCACCACCCACCTAAACAACACCCTCCACCACCACCCACCTAAACAACACCCTCCTCCCCACCCACCTAAACAACACCCTCCTCCACCACCCACCTAAACAACACCCTCCTCCACCACCCCCAAACCCTCCTCCACCACCCACCTAAACAACACCCTCCACCACC
The DNA here is from genome assembly GCF_018991925.1 of Homarus americanus. Classification (NCBI taxonomy): domain Eukaryota; kingdom Metazoa; phylum Arthropoda; class Malacostraca; order Decapoda; family Nephropidae; genus Homarus; species Homarus americanus. Next base: position 10,989,680 of record NW_024746161.1, read on the forward strand.
ACCCACCTAAACAACACCCTCCACCACCACCCACCTAAACAACACCCTCCACCACCACCCACCTAAACAACACCCTCCTCCACCACCCACCTAAACAACCCTCCTCCACCACCCACCTAAACAACACCCTCCACCACCACCCACCTAAACAACACCCTCCACCACCACCCATCTAACATATTTAGTGAAGTAAGATAACGGGTGATGTGAGAAAATGGAGTTTGGGAGTGAAGGAAAGGGGTGGAAGGGAGGGTGAAGAGGGAGGTGAGTGAAGGGTAAGGGGGGTGAAGGGTAAGGGGGGAGAATGAAGGGTAAGGGGAGAGAATGGAGTTAGGAGGAAGGGTAAGAGAGAGAGAGAGGATTGAATGGTGGGAGGGAGACGGCTAAAAAAGTTCCCGCCAGATAAGACCATTGGCGCGTTTTTTGTATTGTTACGATAGTGACGTCAGGAATGACGTCACAAATGGGGCGGGGAATGATTTAGGGCACCAAGGCCACACCACGGCTATACTCGTCACACCGCAACCACACTCCAGCCTCACTCCAACCACACCACAGCTACAATCTACACCAGTGTGTGTGTCTGCTATCGGCTGGTGGGTGATAAGCTTTGTTGTGTGTGAGGTGAAGTCCCTGATCACTTGCAGATACGGACGACCCTCCCCCCTTCTTATTTAATCATGTAATACAACACACTGACGCTACCTGGGGGTTAGGTTAGATGTCGTTCGGTCAGATTTTATTTGGTTTGGTTATATTAAGTTAGCACTCGGGTGTTTAATGATCAGATAGGGAGCCTTTTATCACGTGATCCTAAATTGTTCTATGAAAATAGTTTGGATTGACACACCGAGTTGAGTTATTTGTATGACCAAGAGAATGAATATTAACATTGATATATTTTAATAATCTACTGAAAAACTTAATTTAACCAAGATTATTATTATGGTTGTTGTTGTTGATGAACCAATACTGAATGTTGTTGAGAGAAGTGCATCATGATTGACCAATATTTACTACTTGGCAACTGAGCCTCGTCCACAGGGGTCCGGGTGAGAGGACCGACTTGTTCCTCTTAATTAGACTCGACTGAAAATCCCCGCAGATTTTCCCACAGGACCTTAATAGTTTTAATCTGGCCGCTGGTATTGACCGAGGGTGATAAATGGGGGTTAAGAGAGAGAGAGAGAGACCAATTTTGAACTCTGAACTGCCCTTTAAACACATACAAAGAATGAGCTCGAGTTCATTGTTATCATGACGGGGCCAAACACACACACACACACACACACAGACACAGACACACTATTCAATTAAATAAAAACATGGCAAAATTAATAAATAAATGAATAAATAAAAAGTCGAGCCTAGAAATGGAGCTTTTAACCCATGAGCTGTCCCTTTAATTGAGGCCGGATGGTTGGGCTCACCGACACAAAATGTACACTGCCGTCGCTGGTAATGAAGGACAGTCATATTGGGAATTTATTATATTACCAAATTTTATTCATTCGACGTAGTACAAAAAAATAATATGCCTTGATAGAACACTTTATTATTATTATTATTATTATTATTATTATTATTATTATTATTATTTTTAAGTTAAATATGAATCTTGTTGAGTAATAGGAATTGTGTGTTGTCCGGTGTGGGGACAATTTGACTTGACCTTGATTCAGTTGTCAGGGTCACAGCTGTGGGACATCACCATGTACACTACAGCCATGGCACCTGTGGGAGTATACAGTGACAACCCCGAGTCTGGCTGCACTATATGTAAACAACCCGACTCTCACACCCTCTCCCACTCACTTGCCCTATGACCTCCTACAAGTTCCCAGTCGTCACCAACGCCTCGTCCCTCCTCCTAGAGACAGGCCTGGCACTTAACATTATTAGGGACCTGCCACGCTTTGCCATAAACAGATGAAATGTATCGGGAAGAGAGAGAGAGAGAGAGAGAGAGAGAGAGAGAGAGAGAGAGATGCGTAGATAATTAAATAGACATGATTAATTAAGAGATATACCAGAGAACACCACAGTTAATTAGAATATACCAGTATGACATTCTAATGGTGTGGTTGGTGAATGGGTCTGTTTACATTCAAGGATTTTCTCTATTGTCTTATAAAAATACTCAGATTTTCAAGGGAGGGTAAAATATATAATCCGATTTTCAGGGGGGTAAAAGGGCAAAGATTTCAAGGGGGTTACTCAAATCGTTTACTGATGCCACCTAATTGATTTACCGATTTTTTTAAATGGACGAACACAGATGTCATTGAAGTCTGACATTAGCTAACTGTATGTCGGGAACACAAGCTGTGATTCTTGACTGGCACCTGACATTCAACTTAATCGTATATTATCCACCGCCAAATCCAGCCCCACTGGTTAGTTGACACCACCCACACGGACATAACCCACACGAGGACACCACTTGGACACCCCACGGGGACTACCACGACTCCTACAGCCTCACTGCACCTGTGCAGCTGACTAAGCAGCATTTATGACATAATACTTTGGGAGGACACATCACCACCGACACCTGGGAGGACACATCACCACCGACACCTGGGAGGACACATCACCACCGACACCCGCGAAAGCAGTCGACCGACCAGTGGCACATGGTACGGCCTATGACGTCAGAGGGCCACACAAGGCACATACAACAGGTCTTTGTTCCCTCTGAGGATGCGTCGGGCGAGAGGCTGTGTGCATTGTTATTTTGGAGGGAATTTGGATGTTCTGCATTTTGGCGGGAATTCCGGCATGTCACTACACTGCCAGAGAGAAACTTATATTCTAGCCTTAGTCTCAGTGATACCATCCTGAGGTCTACTGATAGTGTCGCGTGCTTCCTAGTCTGTTTTATTAGACATGCATCATCATGGCAGACAATGGGTCATCTGGTGGCTGCTTACAACTGTCTGTTTCGTATTTATTATCTGCATCTTTCCTAACTACAATATTTTGTGTTCTGTCTGACATTTTAAAATTATATTCAAGTGTCAGTGTTAAATGGGAGTTGAGTTAGGGGATGAACTGGTGCTCGTTGTGGCCTGTGTGAGAAGGAATCCACCAACAAGGCGTGTGTCTGGCCTTAAGAGACGTGTGGGTGTGAGTTTGGGGGCATGAGGAGCTTGTAGTTAGGATAGGGTATAAATGATGATGAAACTGTGTGGTGGTGACTTAGGCAGGTTTGAAGGCTGTAAGGTACGGCAGATAGTTCAATTTGTAGAATAGATGTCCAGTTATTAAGTCTAACTCCCTCTCTCTAGTTTGTTATCCTTGTGGCCCCTCATAATAACAGTACAGTACGCCCGGACCTCCTGCTGGCGGTAATGATTGAGTCAGTATAGTTGGTCTGTGAGATATTGCAGAGGTGGAAGTGGTTGGTGATGGTGGTGGTAGTGGTGGTTGTAGTTATGGAGTTGATGGTGGTGGTAGTGGTGAAGGAGCTGGTGGTGAGAGGAGACGGACGGATCGATGTTATGACTCAGTGTCACCATCAGCAGAGACTCTCCCCCCCTCCCCAGCTCTCTCATCTGACACCCCTCCCCACCCCCCCCAACCCCTCCCCACCCCAGCACCTCCCCCCAACACCCTCCCCCCCACAACACACCTCCCCCACCCCTTGTCTCTCTCTTCCTTAAAAGTATCGCCTAAGACTATCCCATGGGCTTATAATTCACCAAAAAACACTCACTGAAATATAATCTCCCTCTACCCTCCTCACAAGTTCTACCTCTCCAAACATGAAATCGACAGATAACCCCCTCCACCTACACCCACACACCAAGTTCAACCCCCCTCCAGCGCGGAATTTAACCTCTGCTAAATTTGACCGTCATGACGACAAGCAACACACCAACGCAAAATTGTTGGCGTGAAGAAATAATCACTGATAGACACACATTATTCACCAGCCCTCTGCCATGTTGTCACTTGTTTCAGTTCTTAAGAGTACATATACACTATATATATAACTTCTCCATGACCTTGGATGGCCATTAGGTTAAATAAGGTCAATATGATCTCTTGACAAGTGCCGGAAATAACAGTAACGAACACAGTCAGCTCGTATATGAATGTAGAATCTATTTAAAATGTATAAATACAGATGTGTTGTAGTGCACTAATTACTTATGTTAAATAGGTAATTAACAGTGAGGTTTATAGGGAGGTAATGAGTCGCCGAGATTGATATCAAGTTAATCACCAGAAATAATATCACGCTAATCACCACAGAAACTTGATATCAAACTTATCAACACAGGCATATCAATAACAGTGTGTGTGGGGATAACAAGGGGGGACTGGGGGTGGGGGTGACAATATGACGTGTGGCCCTCGTGACATTCATTACGTATATATAAAGTGGTGATGCACTCTGAGCCAGCTGGGTCTTTGTAAACAAACCATCAGCTGTTCATTATAAACAATTTATCGGGTATTCAAAGTTGCTGGTTGCTTGGGAGGTAATGAAGACATGATGTGTGTTGCTGGTTGCTAAGAGGTGGAGAGAGAGTTGTTGTTGTTGCTGGTACTTTTCCATCAGTGTATATGTGTGTGCGTCACGTCTACCAAACTGGAGAAATTGTGGTAGGTGGTAGATATGTGCTGGTAGAGGTAGGAAGGTGTGGTAGGAGGTAGTAAGATGTGGTAGGGTATGGTACAGGTGGTAAGTTGTGCTGAGATAGGGGTGTGATAGATGTTTAAGAGGTGATAAGAGCCTTGATGGAGCTGATAAGGGATAGTGAGTACTTTGTTGTCGGGTAGTTGACATGAGGTATGGACGAGTTGACATGAGGTGTGGACGAGTTGACATGAGAGAGAGAGAGCGTAATAAGACTGTGCATGTGAGACAATTATTCTACTGGTAAAGGGAGAGAGGGAGGGGTGGGGGGGGAGGGTAGACAAGGGCAGAGGTGTTTTGTAGGAGGGAGGAGAGGGGAGAGGGAGGTCAGACAAGTGGGGTAGGGAGAGAGAAGGGTGGTGTGAAGAGAGATAGGGCAAGTAGAGAGAGAGAAAGATGGGATAATGAAGAAGGAGGGCAGGTAGAGATGAGAAAGGTTGTTGTTGAAAGAGAAGAGACAACAGGGAGAGAAGAGAGATGGGATTGTGAGGTGGGAGGTAGAGGTAGCAGCTGTGGTGGCCTTGTGTGGTGACCTTGGGAGTGTGTGGTACAGTAGATCCGCTCACCTGTCCGTTATTAGCTTCAACCTTTGTTACGTAGGGGGGCAGAGCTGAGTGTCGATAGTGTTGCCTTATGTGGTGGCTGGCTGCTGGGGCCGTGTGTGTGCGCTTTCTCGGGGGGGGGGGGTCAACTTTCTCAAGGGACTTAGAGTGGATTTGTTCTCCAATAAAAAGCTGACCTGGGTATTTGTGTACATTCTAGAATATTAAATACGTCACAGCGAGTATCGTCAACCAGGGACCGAGTATCGTCAACCAGGGACCGAGTATCGTCAACCAGGGACCGAGTATCGTCAACCAGGGACCGAGTATCGTCAACCAGGGGCCGGGTAGCGTCAACCAGGGGCCGGGTAGCGTCAACCGGTGTCCAAATATCGTAAATGGGTGGGGGTGAATTTCTAAAGGACGTGTGTGTGTGTGTGTGAGCGCGCGCGTCGCATTTGGGTTTTCCCTGCATGTACAGTCAGGGTTGTAGTTGGACTCCATTTTGGCCGCCATCTTTGTATATTTGGGTACGTGAACGTGTTGTATACCTGTCTCACATCTTTAGTTTAGGGAGTCATTGTTTCAGAGAGATTCCTTGATACAGCGTTTCTTTAGACTGGTTATAATGTTTTTGACAACCCAACACTGACCAAATCTTAAGGTTAGGTTAGACTAGTTTTGGTTGGGTTAGGTTAGGTTAGACTAGTTTTGGTTAGGTTAGGTTAGGTTAGGTTGGGTTGGGTTAGGTTAGGTTTAGTGGGCGGTTTCTATGGTTGCTGCTCGCTGTTACATGCACGTCTTTGTTGTGTTTGTTGTCACTTACCGCTGTTGGGGGAAGACCATATCCGTATTATCATTATTATTATGTGTTGTTATTATTATTAGTAGTAGTAGTAGTAGTAGTGTTTTATCTTGAATATTAGTCACTATGATCAATGATATGACTGCAGTTGTGGCTACGGACAGAATAAAGTGTGACATTGAAGGTGTAACAGTGAGGGAGGTGAAGGCTGAGTTGGGCCGCCGCCTCTGGTAAGGTCATGTACCCTCCCCGCTAGGCCACGGTCACGCTTCAGGCCTTCCTGGAGAGACAAGAGTAAAGAATTAAAGTGTGTGTGTGTGTGTGTGTGTGTGTGTGTGTGTGTGTGTGATGGTACAGGTGGATGATGATGACTTGGACACATCCTCATCCTCCTACAACCGTCGCCATAACAACGCCTCCTCGTCTATGCTGTTCCCTCTGATTGTGTGAGCTATTGTAGGTAACACTTATGGTGCTCTCTCTCTCTCTCTCTCTCTCTCTCTCTCTCTCTCTCTCTCTCTCTCTCTCTCTCTCTCCTCTCTCTCTCTCTTCTAAATTCCCGAGAGAGAGAGAAAGAAGAAAGAAAGAAAGACTAATGAGAAGGAAGGAGGCAGGGAGGGAGGGAAGGTGGAGATCGTTGCATAGGGAAAGGGCGGTGATCAACAGAAGTATACCACGCGGCTAGGCAGGCAGGCAGAGATGGGAAGTAGGCAGACAGACAGTGATGGAGGCAGGCAGCAGAGATGGGGAAGTAGGCAGACAGACGGTGATGAGAGGAAGCAGGCAGACAGATGGGAAGTGGGCGACGAACGGTGATGGAGAGCAAGTAGGCAGACAGACAGTGATGGAGGGAAGCAGGCAGACAGATGGGGGGAAGTAGGCAGACAGACAGTGATGGAGGGAAGCAGGCAGGAAGGGAAGGATGAGAGGCAGCAGATGGTGGTGACTATCTCCAGGTGGTGCCCGGGACGTGGGCAGACCACCTGTGTCAATGGTCGGGCCTTCCAGTGATTTAGGATGTGTGTGGGTGGTGAAGGAAGTGTGTGTATAGGACGTGTGACATTCTACCTTCAGTCACTCATTACTCATTCCACCAAGTCATTCTTCAATCTAATACGTATATACGGCCACACATGGTCCTATGTAACCCAAGTATGCTGGGCTGGGTCAAGGTTTCAGAGCGCCTGACTCGTATGTTAACATGTTCCCCGGGTGTTGTGAGAAGTATTGGTGTTGACACTGTGAGAAGTCGGTCATTTTTGATACTTTTTTATTATTTTATATTTTGTGTGATAGTGTGAATGTATTCGTGTATGTAGGTACAGGTATGTGTGTGTTAGTGGTGTGTTGGTGTTATGTAGGTGTGTGTTTATGAGTAGGTGTGTGTGTTGGTGGAATGTAGGTGTGTGTGTTGTGTTGTGTAGGTATGTTACTATGTAGGTTGGTGGTGTGTGTGTGTGGGGGGGGGGTGGCACTGTCGAGGAGCCTTGCATTTGTTAGGAAGCTGTCAAGGAGTCTTGACACCTTTACCAACTGTTAACCTCTTCTTTGTCCCATAAAAGCCTTTACACTTCACTCACAATTGTACCACCACCATCACCACCTCCAACCACAGTCACTACCACCTCCAACCAGAGCCACTACCACCCACCACCACTTCCGACCACCCTTCCCCACTCTGCACCGCCCAGAGGACACGTGTGGGTGGTGGAGGTAAATTGGGCGAGTGTTGTGGTAGCGACCTTCCTCACCCTGTAACACACCAGTCCAATGTGGCGTGCATGCTCCCCCCCCCTCACGTGCTGCAAGGAGGGAGTGTGGGTCCGGGGGAGGGAAGGAAGGAGGAGAGTTAATTGGATAGGAAGGTTGGTCGTTTGGGATGGAAAGGATTTCGGGGGGTGTGTGAGTGTATAGTGAGGGAAGGATGAGAGTGGAAGAAGTGTGAGCCGAGGAAAGGAAGAGGAAGAGGATAGAAAAGAGTGTGGGGAGGAAAGGTGGGAGGGTGCGGAGTGTAGAAGGGGGAGGGAGGGTGTGTGGGGAGATAGAAGAAAGGGATTGTGGAGTCCGGGGAGGGAGGGAGTATGGGGTTCGGGGAGGGAAGAGGGAGGGTTGTGGAGACAGCAGCAGGAGGAGGAGGGCCGAGGGAGGCAGCAGACCAGCAGTAGTGTGGTGGCGAACGGGTGAGGGACGGTGTGTTGCCAGGCCAGACCTCGCTCTCCTCCCTGCCCTCCACCTAGTGTAGGTGTAACACTTGGTTTACATCATCTCCTCGTGTTGTGTTTGTGTAGTTCTTGGTGTTGGCGCGGCTCTCAACACCTGTGATTCTGTCAGTAGTGTGGGACGTACACACCTGTCGTCGGGAGCGCCACACTGCCCTACACACCTGGTGCGCACCGCCTACAGTAGAGCGTGGTCCGTGAGGCCTTCCGTCAGGATAACCTGCTAGGGAAGCCAATAGGAGGATAACCTCTTGTGAGTGTAAGGAGGTGGCCGCGTGCCAGCGTTCAGTGCCGGTTATGCAAGTGTTGGTGAGGCTTGGGGTCGTACCCGCCCCACGCACACACACTCAAACACATTCCTCAACATGCACTCATACATAAGAACACAGATTCACACACACACACACACACACCATGCCAGTGGGTATAGCAAGTGTCGCAACACCTCGCCCGCGCGACTGGTGTATGACGAGACAGGACAATACCCTTAGAGTGAGTGAGTGAGGGTAGTGATGAGGTGTTTGTTGTGGTGGTGCCGTGGGCTGCTCCTAGTGTGTGCGTAGGTGGGCGGAGGACACATACACGCTCCCTCGCAGCCGCGCAGTGAGTCACTCAGTGAGTCAATTAGACATTCAGTGAATCAATCAGGCCCTCGGTGCTAACTCTGTACAGTAGTATAGTTTTGGTCCACATATGGTATACTGTACGTTAGTTTGGGTGACTCGTATAGTGCGGTGTGGCCATCTTACAGTAAACACGACGCTGCAGCAAAGTGCACTTGTCTGACTCAAACTATAGTGGCAAGCGATATCATAATAGTGACGACAGTTTTAGATGTTAAGACGGTGATCAATATTATTGTAATCCACAACGTGTATATGAACTGGGGTGACATGTACAACATTTGTAGAAAAACACTCCTGCTTTCGGGTTCCGTAGTCCAGTTTACTTTCTGCCAGTAAACTAAGTGATACGAGAAGATGAGGAAGTGAAAGAGGGAGGCAGTGGACAGAGAGGAGTGATTTAAAAGTGTTGACGGTGAAGCGGAAGGTTGAGTGAGTACAGATGTGTGGTGGTGTGACGCCCGACCTTGGCCAACCTCTCACCACACAGCACACCCGCAACACTTTACCTCATGGATTGTGCCCGCGTTTTACCACAAGCTACTGTGCGTTAATATTTTGTTTCAGTGTGCTGTATATTAATCATTCAACACATATTGGAACAATGGTTTTGTGGTATGCTGACAGTTTCTCACACCACACTTTCTGTTGTGTGAGCTTATTGTCTGGTTAAAAAAAAAAGTCTACAGGCCAGGGAGTTCACTGCATGATAATTCTCTTCATTGTGTATATCAAGTTTATATTACACATTCTTTGGGTCGGGTCAATCAACTAAGTCTTTTAAACCTGATTCACTTTACTTTTTTATTTCTTATTTTTAATTTTATCGTGTTTATGTTTTATGTTTATACTGTCACTAAAGTTTGTAAATACACCAGGAAGTGTTGATGACACTGGAACTTATCCAGGAAAAAATAAAACAGCTATCATATGACCGCTGCGCCAGGTGGTGAGCCTGTGGCAGGTAGGTGGTGTGGTGCTAATGGTTGGGTGTACAAGTGGTGAAATGAGGGCTGGAGGATGGATTTGGTGTATATGGTGTTCTGGTGCAGCCTATGAGAAAATGTCGAGTTAAAGTGGGTGGTAGAATGTGTACCCAAGGTATTAGTTGGCGGGTTGTTGGTAGAAATAGATGGCATTTTGAAGGTGTTACCTGAGTGACTATTGTGTACGAACAAGAAGAATCCCAGAGAGGTGGAGGAGTGGCATAGTTGTCACGTCTGTATGTGGCAGCAGACAACAGCTGGCAGGGAAGAGGGCTGGGTAAACTCGCTCTGTGCCAACCTTCAACACGTGCTTACTGACGCCGCTACCACCACCCACCATATTGTGGCGGCACCCTCTTAACATTTATCAGTCACTACGGCGCCGCCCTCCATGCTAAACATGTTCCGCTTTACTTGGGTTATTATATTATCCTTGAGAGCTCAGTGGTTCATATTTAGCTCGAGTAAAGTTACACCACCAGTGCCGGGTAATGTGGTGAGTGAGGGCCAAAATCTTCATTTTAACAGTAATCAATGGCACCAGTCACCTGGAATTATTTAATATCAGGTGTCTTGGCCAGGGTATTGGGCTCAGTTGACGTCAGTTGAAAAAAAAAATCATTAATTAATAATTATTTGTACAACTGTTTCCTTTTAAATTTGTAAGGGTAACGCAGAACGGTAGATGGTCACTGCTTACGATATTATGTTGGTTGAAATTCTACTCCATATTGGTCAGTGTATTTTGGTATTCCGTCCAAGAGTCTTGGTTCCCGGCATGTCGTACGATGAATAATTCCTTGTAACAGCTAGTTAACATAAGCCACACAAAAAAGTAAAATCCACACCTGAGACTCTTAACGATAATTTTAACAGGTTTATGTGGCAGCAAATGAATGTAAATAGTTAAGGTTAGTCACGATGTATGGTAATTTTGTGATATGTATATTACTTTTATGTATTTTGTATTGGGTTTTATCTTCAGTATGCCAGTTAGGTGCGGTCTTTATCTCTTTAGCTACAGTGCCAGGGATATTTATCGCACGAATGTCCGAGAATAATGATCGTGACAGTATTTATCTTAAATTGGCGGGAAACCTGATTGTTGGCGGCGTGGTGGTGATCGGCCTCCTTCACCACGAGGCCAGGCTGCGAGTACGGACTGAATGTGTGTGTGTGTGTGTGTGTGTGTGTGTGTGTGTGTGTGTGTGTGTGTGTGGAATCTGAGTTTCGTAGGTGAAAAAGAAATGTTTAAATTATAAATAAGTAATGTTTCAAACAGTTTGTGGTTGATAAAGTATTCCCTTATTTGTGCTTCTCTGGAATTGATCTTGTTTACTTACACACAGACGCACGCGCTCCTTGCCCAGGTGTGTGAAACAGGCGACATTCACGATGTGGGATATATTTGGGTTCACCGTTTTTGTAAAGGATACAGTTTTCATTAATCAGCTAGAGCAATTCTTTGTAGTGTTTCATTGTGTTTCTGAAACTCTAGTGGATTTTGTCTGACTGTGCTGTCGTAGAGTGTTAGGTATCTGGAAAAATTTTAACTTGGTATAAAAGTTTCCGGAACTATCATCTTACAGTTAACGTTTGTCACACGGATGTTTTCGAGACCTACGTTTTCGGAACTTACTGTAAGTCGCACGGTGTTACTTAAAATGGTTTAAATACATGGGGCCGACAACTGTAGAACGGTGAAAAGCTTTTCAAGAACACATACAAATTGGTCAACGTTTTCAGAATCTGTGATTGAAGGGGTGACATTTTTCAAACGAATTAAGTTGGGCCAACGTTTCTGGAACAAGTGTAGGTGGGGCAGGTGGCCGATGGCGGGAATTTAAAGCTGAACCCACCGGGCAGAAAGTGGTTGCTATGGTGATTGTCATGGCGCGATGCGCAGTTGTTTACAGCGCCAACTCGTCCGAAAACACGCCGCTATATTTATTTATTTATTTATTTTATTTCGTTGTTACATATTTTTTATTTTACTTGTAAAATTTCTCATGCTGATTTCTTCGCAAATATTTAATTACATACACACACACACACGCGCGCGTATAGTAACAACACCAGCGGGAACAACCTTATGCATGATGCACTACTAACCTGTGTGCTCCAATACTGATAAACACAGTATGCAGCATAATAATGTAATTATTATGCAATGTAACACAGCTCAATATTCACACTTAACATAAACATGCACATTTCACAATTCATGCACATTATTGTAGAAAATTTGTACCAGCACTTGTAAAAAATACCAGTTTTATGAAAGGATAGTGAAAAGGAAAAACATTACCTCATATAGTCATTAATACAATTGTTATAAATTCCCAGTAAGGTTTTCATGGTTTCAGATCACCGATAACTTTTATCTTATCCACTGGATTTTTTTATTTTTTATTTTTATTTTTTTTTTACTTATAACTAATGGCGTAAGCATAAAATCACTTGAATCATGATATATCATGTTCAGTACACAGCTTCCTGTACAGAACATGTAAATAAGATGCTCAATACAGTGCTGTATATTATTTTTAAGATGCCTCATGCGTATGATATATAGATATACAGTACTGTACAGTAGTGTACTGTACTCTACCATGGTTATAATATATGATACAGTATATAATAATGTATGATAGTGTTGTGGATTTCTATCATCCAGAGGAAAGGTATTTGAATGTTGCCATGAGTTAGAGCTGCTGGATTATGCAACAAACTATTCTTTATTCCACATGTCTGTACAGTACAGTATAATGGACGTTGGGGGCTACTATAGCATTTACAGTAGTCTACAAAGATATAAGGCAGTGGTGTCAAACTGAAAACCTTTTGAGGGCCAATTCTTATTTTAGTTACCCTCTTCAGGGCCAACACAAGTGCTATGTCACATATTTGCAGGATTGAAGTTTACAGCTTCACACATTGCCTTACCTGGCTTACCAGGAATACCTCATATGAGTTTGTCTGATCTTAAGTTTGTAAAATTAATTTTACTTAATAAACATGATTAAAGCTAATAATAGGATAGCAAAAGGCATTATTTTGGGTCTACAAGTTATTATAGAATTCCATTAGTGTTATTACTAGCATTAACAATATAAATTCAATTACAGGTATTGCCACAATGATGTAAAGGTCATTTCGGAATTTACCGACTCGTTCATATCTGCATTTTTCCTTCATATCTTATTTCCATCATAATTTCACGGGCTGATAAATGTTACCGTCATCCCGTGGGCCACACCTGACCCTCCCAAGGGCCACATTTGGCTCTCGGGCCATGAGTTTGACACCCCTGATACAGTATAAGGTACCGGTATCTAGTCAAAGCAACCTTACCTTACCTAAATATCTTGTAGACCACAGGCTATAGTAGCACTGAAGGTTGTTTGTTGTGTGCCACATTATACAGCTTTAGAAGATCACAGTACAGTATACTGTACTGTACTGTATACATGAAAAGTCAAAGATGTATTGATGGATTATGAAGGGGGAAAATATTTGTTAGAAGTGTGACAGTAGAGTGCATTTTTTACTTATATTATCACAAAGGTGTTACCGTACAATACAACATTTTTGGGAGCCTATTAATTTTTTTTATTACCTTATCATTTCTGCCACTTGTCAGCTTACTAGCTGTTGGGGCAGTTGGTTTGTTCTTTATTACGTTCATCATTGTCAAGTGTTATTACAGTACAGGAGGAAACTAGTGTACCTTAAGAAAACCTGCCAGTTTTGGTAGTGACACACTTGATAACACCCTTCTCACATGACTGGAGCCGGGGATCAAACCCAGGATATAGTAGTAAGAAGCACATGCATTACCACTGTACTGTACCACCAACACCCCAGTTAGTATTTTTTTTGTGGTAATTTATATACAAGTATAATTATATATTACTTTTTAAGAATATAATTTCAGTTGCTTATGAAACTTGATTGTGTAGAATCATGATGGTTTATATTCTTGGTCTTCTTTTTTATGTACAGTATAGTCTGTATTTACGCGGTCAATTGAACCCGCGAAGGTCCGCGTAAAACGAGAAACGCTTAAACGAAATAACAGAACATATGGGATTAATTGAAATAGAGACTGGGCAGACCCCCAAACTACACTTTTTCTGACACAATACTTACGTTGTAGTAAAAATAACATCTTAATTTTATGATGGTATGCACACACAATTAATATTTAAGAGAAATATATATATAATATTAGGTTTTTTAACACTTACGTTAGTAGATAAAAATGGCTGGGCACAAGGGGATGGGGGGTTGGTTCCGAGGCAGAGGGCAGATTATTGGCCCTCACCTGTATCACTTGCAACAATTGTATCACTATCCACCACAGAGGCTTGCAGGGCCTCTTTGTCAAACCCCTCAAAGTCCATATCCTCACTATCACTGACTTGGGCCAGCTGTGGTGGGTGGCGGGTGAAGAACTCGGTAATGTTTTGATGACTGGGCGACCTTGTGCGCAACCTGCCTGCGCCGCTTCCCGCGTAAATGATGAAATTTACCGCGTATTTAAAACATTTCATTCTGGCAAGGCACCGCGTAAATGACCAAACGCGTAAACAAAATCCTCGTAAATCCAGACTGTACTGTACTGTACTTGGTATATATATAATTATTTTTTGGGGTGTGGGGGATTAGGGTGATGCCCGAGTGGTACTATATAGAGGTATTCACAGTAATATAATTAGGATATAAAGGCGCTTTAAAACACATGGTGATCGCCAGGCACAGATGACCTGATAATGTCAGCATCACCCGTGTTGATATCTTGTCCATCCATGAATCAACCTTATGATTTGTTAGACCTTGATGCAGTACTCAGGTTATATTTACTGTAAGGTTTCCCAGGCATAAAGTGTTATCATGAATAATTGGTCTGATGCATATTATTTCTTATGTTGATGACAGGCATGCGGTAGTGTTGAGGATGAACCTGCGTTACCGTGTGAGTCGTGGCCAAAGCAGCAGCCCTGTTAGCAGCAGTAGCAGCAACAGCGGTGGTGGTGGCGGCGGCGGGGGAGGCAGCAACAGCACCAGGACCCACCACCGCCGCACACCTCTCTCCCCCGCTCCTCCACGTCCGCTCTCTCCCACGCAACTGCTCAAGTCTCCAGTGAGAGCTCCAAGAGCTCATAGGGCTGTCAAGAGATCTGGTGATGCCTTTGAGGTGAGATGCACAAGAAGCAGTGACAGGGTAGGTCTTGGATATCATCTTCATTATCATGCCATTTTATGGCCATTTTCCTTACTTATCTAGGTTAGCCATGATTACCTGATAACAGCTCTCTATGCTGCACCATCTCTTGCAGCCTCTCGCATCAGGTTCTTATCTTTGAGGTCATTTCTCACAACCTCTCACCATGTCATTCTTGGCCTACCCCGATCTCTCCTTCCCTCCACATTCAAACTCATGTATTTCTTGACCTGGATGGTCTCCTCCAGTCTCTCCATTATGCCTGAATCTTCTCAATTTACCTCTACATAGAGACTCACCATTACTGTAGTACTCTTAATACCAAGTTGCCTTCTTAACTCTTGAACAGGGTTTCGTCACTTTACACGACCATCTCACCATTTTAATTCTACCTAACTCAAGCCTATGTATGTCTGCCTCTGTTACCTTCTCATGTTACTACTACAGGTATTAATTCTGTTGTAATAATATTTTGGTATAGAGAGTGATGAATACTTTACACATTTGATGAGTTATCAACATTCTTCAACAGGAACAGAATGAAAACTTGTTGGTGTCCCCAGCACAGTACAACAGTGTGGTGAACGTGTCCGTCCCACACCACCATACTCCTCCTCTTTTACGTGCTCGACGTTACACCAACAAGTTCTCCAAGTGCAAATCTAGCCCTCCAACACCTGTTATTGACTCTGAAAACAACATTATTGCGACAAAATTGCTCAAACCGCGTCCTCTCAGAGTTAGCAAGTGAGTGATCAGTTCTCTTTCTTCTGTGGAATTAATTAATTTTAAGCAGTTATAAATATGCTTTCAGTACTGCTGAGTGTGGAACTATACTTAGGGAGGCATTTGAAGTTTCTGCTTGAAGTGATCAAAGATGTTTATTTAATGTAGGTGAATGACTGAGATTTTATTTTCGAATTTTCTGTGGATTCTGGATCAGATAATTTTAACAAAGGAAGATAGGGTTCCCCACAGAGGGAGATTGAGTAAAAAGTAAAGGATGACACCTCAATATTGGAACACAGTTGTTAGGGTTGTTAGCCAAAGTTATATATACAGTACTGTTATGTTTCATTGTTGAAAGACTTGAGACTTTCTAAAATAATCCTTTCTTCCAGAAGATAAGAACATTATTGTTAAGGAAGTCATTTATGACCTAGAAATCATCATGATTTAATTTTGTTGTGCTGGAAGTGTCTAGAGGAAGCTTACTTTATTGTTACATTTAAGGCGGCAAAACGAATCCCCACCAAGCTACAAGCGTCACACACCACGGAAGCCTCACAGTCGACGTCATCGCATTACACATCCAAGTGAAACATCAAAAGTAAGTTATATCTTTATATAGATGGTAAAGTAATATACTGTAAGTGCAGGATAGATAATACAAGTACTGTACAGGTATATTCCTCCTGAGTTGGCCAATTTTTACCATTTTGTACATTTTGGTATGATTGACTTCAGTATTTTTAAGAAAATTATTAACCAGCTTTTAGATACAGAAATGCCTGTACAGTATGTTAAATACCCTGTAATACAATAATGCACAAATATATGAAATGAATATTGTCATGAAACAATAATGAATTTGACTTATTGTGTAATGTTAGGATGGTTGTATATTTGCTCAAGTTTTTGTCTTCCTTTGATGTACAGTAGAATGTGAATCTGCTTTAGTTTCACGAGAAAATTGTGAGTTTTACATTTTTTTTCTTGTTATTAAATATAAGATGCTGAAAGAAGTACAAGAGATGAAGACTTCTGCCATGGACACGTCCCTCTTTTCCCCTGTGTATTCAGTGGATGCCACTTCTCCGCCTCTCTCATCATCCCTCGTGGGTCCCACCGTGGGAAGAGATTTCACCAGGGGACTCGTTGATGAAGATTACCCAGTTGAGAGAGGGCAGGAGGAACTGGAAGAGGTTGAGGATGATGAGGAAGATCACGAGGGTAGCATCCAGGGAAGAATGTGCCAGGAAAACACTTCAAACGGCCCAGATCTGACACAACTTTCTTCTCGCATTCAACTTGATATTCCTCACATCTTGGATCCACCTACACCTAATTCTCCACAAGGTGGGCTGCACTGTACGGCTTGATTTACTCGCTGGTAGCCATGGAGTATCTTTTATGCGTGATATACTGTACAGTACAGGTTATTAGGCTTTTGTGCATTTTCAGTAAACTTTGAAGCTCCTGGGCTACCAGCTAGTGAATCACCCTATACAGTAGTATTAATGAATGGCTATTATTTTTGTTTTAATTATTATTGGTACGAAGATATTGTTCTCCATCTGTGTTCCTCTACTGGCATTGTCTCCCACATACTGAGTACAGTATCTTTATTCGTGTAGTCTTTCACAGATACATATACAGTGCTGTACAGTATATCATTTGATGAACATCCACTGTTTTTTAAATGATCTGTCCAACAACAACATTTCAAATATATATATATTTTATTAAGATTTTATGTTAATTAACCTCTCACATAACTGAAGAAATATTATCAACTCTGTGCAGCAAAAAAATGGTGTGGAAATTATTTGATAGAGTACTGTATAGAACTTTCTCATATTTTTTAAAGGTTTCAACTTGTATCTTCAAGATCATTATTCCATAAATTGCACTGATTTACTTTATTATGTATAAGTATTTTCTCTAATATATTGTTTTTTTTAAGTGACTCAGTTTGCTACTGATGATAGATGATGTATAATTTGCTTCACTTTTGATTAATGAAAACAACTGGGGTGGTAGTGAGTTAGAATATATTATGTCCTTCAGTGAATTTTTTTGTTTTGATTGTTTGTTGGGACTTCACAAACCAAATAAATTTTGTTTTACTCATCACTATCATTATTACCACCATTGCTTTATGACCATTTCCTACACTTGCATTAGTTAGCTTTGACTACCTGATGGCATGGTGTCCCAGTTGCTGTCTAGCACAGTATAAGCAAGTTACTACTGGATGCCCTTCCTGGAGACTGGGCATTATATGTTGGACAAATTGTACTTTTACTCATACTTCACTCAGGTTTTCCCACTGTATCATTTTGCTCAACAATAATAATACCCTGTCAATTGCATGTACAGATGCTACACACAAAGTCAGTAACTCATTTCTTGTTATTCATGCAGTTAACATCACTTACTCTGATCCTTCAGTTGTGACTTAAAAACTGTTTACCCTACAGTGCTGGAATCTGAGGAAGCGGAAATGATGATTGCCCAGGTCTCCCAATGTGCAGCCCAGGAGAATAAGGAAAATTATGAGGTTAGTATTTGTCTATGATTTATTTTGGTAATTATTGACGACTGACTCGCGGCCGATTTTTCATAGAAAACGCCGCAATTTCACTGTGTTTTGTAGTGGACATTCGTAGTATGTGCAGATGTGTTAAAAGTGGTTATTTCTAAATTAAACCTAACCTAACCTTAGTTGATATGAAAAACAAGTAGCAGAAGCATTGTTAGAAGACCTCACCAACCTAACCAATGTAATTCTATTTGTAGAGTAATTGTTTCCATCTCCAGCTCAGCAGTGTTTAGTTTGAAAACAAATCCTGTCTGAGATGCAGTTTCACCAACATCGTTGACCATTAATGGGTTAGACATGAAAGTGGCTGCTGGTAGAACAGCATTAAAGTTCACGAACTGTTTCTGAAAGTTATTCAAAATCTTGTTAAGTGATCTGAGACATCCACAATTTAAGTTTGCATATAAAAGGCTGACTAAACATCTATTTTGCCACTCATTTAGGTACCTTAACATGGATAATAGGATTATATCATGGGTTTTTCAATATTTTCCCCAGGAGCCCTTGTGGACTTACATAAAATGGCTATGTACTACAGGTTGGGAATCACTGCTGGGCCAACACAGTCGTATGTAAGGCCTCATATAACAGTGAACTTATCAAATTAGTTTACAACATGACATTAATACTCATAGGCTGGAGGGACATACGAGAGTTCATGTGACGAAGGTTATGATGAATGGGAAGCCTTTGATCCATACTTCTTCATCAAGCACCTTCCACCACTCACTCCTGAGATGAGGGCAAGAAATCCAGCTCTACCCCTTAAGACTCGCAGTTCACCGGAATTCACCCTGGTCTTAGATTTGGTAAGAAGACATTTTCTGGTTTGCAAAAGTTTGAAAGGTGATATTGAGAGTAACCACAGCTTACAAAGTGTTTTTTCTCAAGGCTTTCAGTATGATAGGTTAGCACAGAAGATCGGCAGTGGTATAAGTGAAGGCAGGATTAAGGTTGTGGATTGGATGCGAGATGTATTGAATTAGTTTCTTTAACCTACTTCAGGATGAGACACTGGTGCACTGTAGTCTTCAGGAGTTGGAAGATGCCACGCTCAGTTTCCCAGTGGTATTTCAGGATGTCAACTACCAGGTGTTCGTGCGCACCAGGCCATACTTTCGAGAATTTTTGGAACACGTTTCCCATCTGTACGAAGTGATCTTATTCACCGCCAGTAAGAAGGTTTATGCGGACAAATTAATGAACCTCCTTGACCCCCAGCGCAAGTGGATCAAGTTAGTATACGTTTTATTTCAGTAGCCCAAGCATTCATCCTTTTTATATGCCTGGTTTTCCATCATCATTATCATCATCAATGTTTTACAGCCAATTTTCACACTTAGTTTGTATGTGCTTTCCATGTTTCTTATAAATGGTTTTAACTGTAGTGTATTGTAAAGATTTTAATAATTATAATGCATTATTTACACCATTGGCTTACAGTACACGGGGTTAAACTTGAAATTTATAGCATTTTATTTACCCGATGACTTATTTTTTGCTTTCATTTACTGCATTTTGTCATTCTATTTCTTCTTTTGTCTTAAATTAAGTAAGTTTAGATGTATGTAAGGACTTGGGCTATGAGTTTAGATGTATATAAGGACTTAGGTTATGATATAGTGGGATTTTAAACATTGTTCTGTAAGAACAATATGCACATAGCCTGTGTTCCGACCTACGTACAAATTCGACTTACAAACGTTCTCAGGAATGGAACCCGTTCGTAACCCGGGGACCCCCTGTACACAGAGAATTATATTTAAAATTTAGCTGCTGTGGTGTGAAAATGAGCTTTTCAGATGTGAAGGTGTACACTCACTGGAAAAGAGTTCTGTAACTAGTGACAACAATAGTGAAATTAAAAGAAAAAATCTCATTTATTTTGAATACTGTGTTGGGTTAGTACGGTTGGAGTATGGGCAACACTGAATATATCAGGTGTGTGTGAGACATTTATTTGGACCAGTTATGAAAATTTAAGATTTTCAATTTGCATTTCAACATGACTCGCCCAGTTTTTGAGGATTTAAATTCACTGTAAACCAAAGACGAATGAAAATGGATTAAGATTGGAAAATTTGCCGGTATAAAAATACATGCATTGTCAATTCTGTCCCCTCTCATACTTATGGATGGATATATTACTTAGCATGATTCTGTGTTGTGGGTATAGCATCTACTGTATAATATAGAGTATCATAAGTGTCATAAGTGAACAAATGCACACAGGGGAGAAAAATTTCCCCCCTTTCTGTAATAAGTTTCCTTTTCAAAGGTATTTGTTTTTCATGATATCAGCTGTTATGAGTTTCTTTATTAAGGTATCAACTATAATGAGTTTCTATATCAACGTATAGTATATATCAATTGTAATTAGTTTTTGCCCTCAAGGAAAATCAGTTTGTTTTTTCAAGTATCAACTACTGTATAATGAGCTTCTTCTTCAAGGTATCGACTGTTCCGTGAGCACTGTGTGTGTGTGCAGGGCAATTATGTGAAGGACCTTACCATACTTGGCAGAGACCTTTCCAAGACCATAATTGTGGATAATTCTCCCCAAGCTTTTGGTTACCAGGTAAGCTAATGAAAATGGTCTTTGTTAATTTGAAAATGATCATTCTTATGAAGATAACAAAGTTATACAGACAAACAAGATAATTTTGCTGTTCACGAGTCACAATAATTCATTAGAGCGGGAATCAGGCACCAAACTTAAATATTGTGGTGCAGAAAGATCCTGATTAATTTGATGATCAATGTTGTGGGACAGAAGGCGCTCATCTATTTACAATTGCCGCAGTTTAACACCTTGTGTATGGGTTCCTCTCAGATCTGAATAAAATCCCCTTCCAGTAGCCAAATAAATATTCAAAGTGGCATCCCTGTAGTGAAGGGTATAAGAGTTATTTTTTCTAGAACTAGAGAGATTAATGTTATTATTCTTGAGAGATTACCGTTAATGTTATTATTCTAGAGAGATTACCTTTAATGATATTGTTTTTGAGAGATTTATTTTTAATGTTATTGTTCCTGTTGCAGTCATTACTGTTATCTACAGTGAGTGGGAGTATTTATGAAACTTTTTTTCACCAGATCAACAATGGGATCCCTATTGAGAGCTGGTTTGTTGATAAAGAAGATCGAGAGCTGGAGAAGCTTGTACCATTCCTAGAGTCGCTTGTAGATAAAGATGACGTGCGACCCTTCATCCGTGAGAAGTACAAACTGGAGACTTATTTGCCACCAGATTAGACTCCTGAGAACTCTTGGGGTGGAGAATATTCTTCGAGGTGACAGGAGCAACAGTAACTAGAAGAAAAATTAAGTGTTCTGTTATAAACACTCTTTTATCTTTCAGTAAAATATTCTATCAATCTGTCTGGTACACTTTGCATTAAGCTCAGGTGATAAGAACTGGTGCCTGATCTTGATATACTACAGTGTTGACACAAGTGAGGAGACACAGTACCATAATTAACTAATATAGTGTATATGTTTGAACCAATAAGACCCCCAGACTATGGTGTTAGAACTAGATGTAGAAAATATAAACTTTCAGAAGGGCTGCATTGAGCTTGGAAGTGATACATTATTTGTTTGGCAGGAAATGATGATGGGAGAAGAATGAATGTTTTGGCTTGAAAAGCACTGGAATATATAAGGTGATAAGTATTGAGTTATAAACAATCTCGCAAGTAAGACAGTACTGTGTATGATCAACAGAAATATATGATGCTTTGATAAACCTGATCCACGGATGTGAAAAGTTGGCAGCATCCAGTGTAAAAAGTTACACTGCTCCTGTTGGACGATATGCATCTTGCTGCTCTCAAAGATGAGATGTAGTGTTGGATGTTCTCCACACAAGAGATGTCAGGATAAATGTGTAAATCAAGTGAATGCATGTCCGAGATTAAGTAGCTTGCATTGAATCTGTCACCTGGATTAAGGAAGAGAAGAGTGTATATTTTTAATGTCTTCTTTTAAGGTATTAAAATTATAACCCACAGACATCATTTTACCTGTTGCACTTTTTTCTCTTTCCGGCTGTAAAGAAACGAATTAATGTTGGTCTAGATTATAGGAAAGAAGTAGGTCTTATTTTTTTTATTGTAATGAATGGTTGGAAATGACCTACAACTTTTTGCAATGTAATTGCTATATCTTTTATGCATTTTACTGAAGGATTAATATACAATGTACTGTACATAGTCAGCCAGGGAAGCCTCAGAATTATTTTTTTAATACGATGATCATATTTCGTCATTGGTTAATCGAACAGTGGAAGCAGTATAAAATCAAGAGGTATGAGACATTTACAGCAAAGTCTTTGTAAGGGTTTTGTTCTTTAATTATATTCACGAACACCTAATCCACATAGCAAACTATGGCATTCAGCTTGCATGAGATATGTGGTTATGAGATGGATAAGAAAATGAGTAGTCATGAAAATGGTTTGTCTAACTGTTTCTTAAGTACTGTACCATAACTGTACAGTAACCTTGTGCAGTTCCCACATGTAAGGTGAAAATGAGAAAAGAAGAAAGATGTAGTTATGGACTAAGAGGTATGTGTTATTTGGAGCATGAATGAAGATAACCAAAGTAACATAGATATTCACCCTGTGATCCTTATCTCACACCTACAAGAATTTGGCCAAAATCCCCATCAACAATATTCTTATTTTTCTCTATATAACTTGCATAATTTTTGTAATGTGTGAAAGTTTATAATATTTTAAAGTTACTTTAGCTTCAAACAAAATTCATAAACAAAAATGGAATGTAGATTTCATAAGCAGTTTAAGCATTAGCTGGGCTTCTCAGTATGCTTGTGTGAGAAGGCTAAAACCCAGTGGCAATTTTTTGTTTGAGGAGCTTGCCCAGTGCACTGTTTCAAAAGTTATCTGCACTAGGAGCAACCGGTGATATAAATGAATATCTTAAGTTGTTGGAGGAATACAAATCTATTTAAGGTTTTATCTGTATGTATTTGCTTATTGTTCTAAAGTGTACAAAGATGTTTACAAAGTATCTCATTTTGAGTTCATATTCTAGCTTTCACATTTTAGCATAAATTTTTATTTAAAAGTAATTTGCTTCTTGTAATTTTTTTATGTTATTTATGAAGCACAAATTAATTTTAAACTTTGTACAGTAGAGTGACACTGAGGAAGGTTCTGTCTTTGAAGCAGATTTCTTTATGTATTGTTGTATATAGTTAGGAAGAAACACAGGGAGTGATGGACACAACATTATCAGAGCCCATAAGGTGTAGCGAGCACCTTTATCTCCATTATAACTGGAACGCACCTCATTGTGGCGCTCATTTTATGAATTAAAGTACAGGTATAATATATTTGGATTGTTTCGTGTATGTTTTTACCATAAAATACAAAAATGAACAATTCATTGATTACTAAGAATGAATGTTTCATATTGTGTTGGCCAGTTTGGTGTATACGTTGGTCAAGACTTCCTTATTGTTATCATTATATCATGATTGTAACTTGCATTGGTACAAGTAATAGGTAAAAGTAATATATTTTGTCAAAATGGGAAACGGGAGCCTATTCTTTTGAAATAGGTAATTACAGTTTGAGTTTTGTTAATAATTCTTGGTAGTAAACCCTTGATAATTTGAAAAATATGGGGCTCTAACCATTCCGTGTAATCAAGGCACTTTTCCCCCAGTCTTTCGTCCCACGTCAATACCCAAAATAATCTACTGTAATCAGAAATCTTGCAAAAAATTAAAGATTACCATCAGTGCAAGAAAAGGATCAGGACAATTCAAGCTCTTGGTGCCATGTCAGAGGTGATTGGGGGCTCCCTACACTACAGTAAGCACTTACAGCACCAATTTTACCAGGAATGCCTGGTAGATGTTCACAGAACAAGAGAGAGGAGGACACCTTTTTAGTACCGAGTGGTTATTTTTCAACTCGTAATTTCGGGAAGACGTAATTTTCTTATTTTTTTATTTTCTTTATTTATTTTTGTCTTTAGTCTGTTACACATATACACAATCTTTCATACACAATGTGCAAGAAAAAACTAATTATTGACAAATCCACCGGCGAGTTTTCGAAGAAAATAAAGTTAAGAACGTCGCAATTTCACTGTGATTTGCAGTGGACACTGTCGTATGTTGGGCAAATGTGTTAAAATGGGGTTATTTATAAATTAAATCTGACCAAACCGTAGTTGATAAGAAACAAGTGGCTGAAGCATATTAGAAGATCACACCAACCTAACCAAAGAAACTTACTTAACCTTTTCCTAACCCCCCACACACCCCACCTCCACTGCAAATGAGAGAAGATCTTACAGGGTATATACAAAGGGTGACCTGATATTGCATCAGGTCAAGCCAGTAACGTGAGACCCACTAATCCCCTACCACACCTCCATCACAAGTGTTAAAACATAAAAAGTGATTACAGTTAATATTACAGTCAGGAGATTGGACAGTATACTCCTACTGTAGGCTCCAGTAGTAATATACATTATTTTGTTTATTTATAATATATTGTACGTGTACAGTGGTGTTTGCATAAATAATTACAGCTCTTGTGTCTGTCCGTGTGAGATGCATAGCTTAGACTCTCGGGAAAAACTTTCCCCCGTACAGTACTGGGTGAAAATTTTCACTGTCTTGGCTGTGACACAGCTCCATTCATGAGGAACCTTCATGCCCGTATCATATAATTTTTTAGCCGTTTAAAAATATTTATTTAAACAAACTTTTATATAAATTATTCAGGATTACTTTAGTAAAAAAATGGTGTTTCTAACTTAATTAGAACCTGATTTTATAGACTGCGGTATCAACATTTCTTACGTTTTCCATAAAAGAATCGAGTGACCATTCTTATATTGTTTCAAAATATCTTGTTTAAGGATATTTTATTGAAAAAGTCTGGTAGAAAATTTATTCCGGATTATTATGGTATCAAATTCATATTTCTAACAATTAGAACAGATGCTGTTGAATAAAAGTTAACAAAGTACAGTTTTTATCAAGGTAAAAAAAAAAGGTTATGGTGTAACGGGGAGTTGAGCGACCTTGAGGAGAAACTGACCACGTGGCACAAGTCAGTTTCCCCAACCCCCCCACTACATCTCATCTCGCTGCCTAACACTAATTCTTCTATGACAGTCATTCATGATACAATATTGTACAGTACATTATTTATTTGGTATTCATTAATTAGTAAAGATACCTGACAATATAATCTGTGTTTATTAATACCTGAACCCTTCGTATATAATACTGTATATATCTCGTAGGTAAAAATAACGTCATCAGGAATGCATCTCGATATACAAAATTAGAACAATGTTGCGAATATAGTTTTATACACTTTTTTGCTAGCCATAAATATATTTGCGACTTAGCTTTCGTCTTTATTCAAGACATCTTCAAGTCACGAGACCCACTAATCCTCCACCCTGACAATGGGTGATCTTTCTTTAAATGAGACCACTAATCTCCCACCAATCTCCACCTGACATTGATCAAGTCACGTCAGTAACATGAGACTCATTATTCCCCTACCACACCTCCATTGCATCATTTAATTTTTTTTAATAAAAGGATCAAGTTCCCCATCATTATTGCTGTATTATTGTGATTGAAGTGAGCTGTGTATGTTTCAAAATGTCTGGCAATCATTTTGGTCGCCATTTTTAAAGGCCAAGACGAAGGCTACACCTTCAGTCCCCAACTCTTCAGACTCCTCAAAGTCTGTGAGGGACTTGGGTTGATGTCTCCAATCCACATGAAGAGTCCCCTTAGACACAAAGGGGACATGATGACGACTAGACTTGTTCATAATGATGCGGTGAGTTGATGTTTAATTGACTTGTAGTACTGGTCCGCCACTGCTGACATCTATGAAGATTCAACATCGAATCAGATGTGCATATCAAGCCATTGACAGACTCTGTACCCGTGTCTTCAGCTGTAGGGAGCTAAAATTATCTACAAAGCTGCATGTGTATCTAACAGTGGTCCTCCCCACTCTGCTGTATAGCAGCAAGACATGGGTCACATACAGGAGGCACCTCAAGGCACTTGAAAAATTTCACCAACTTAGTCTACATTCCATCCTCCGAGTTCGCTGAGAAGACAAGAGAACAAATGCCAGTATTCTCGCTGACACCAATTGAAGGAGCAATGAGGCTACCATTATCCATGAACAACTACGTTGGACTGGCCATGTTACCTGCATGGACGACAGTAGACTGCCAAAGCAGCTACTTTGCCGTTACGTAATGATGGCGGCACAATGGAAAAGTTATAAGGACAGTCTTACAATAATCCTGAAAAGTGCTAAACTCATCCCCTCACCTGGGAGATATCACTCCGCACGAGAAGGTGACAATACTTTTGACTTAGCCTGACTGCATACTAAGGCAGAAAAGCGCCAATGCTTGAAAGATGCTGCCACCACCCCTTCTGCACTAGATGTAGCCCTCCACACGTGCAACATCTGTATACGACCCTGTCGATCCCGTATTGGCTTCTCGAGTCGCCTCAAAGCTCGCCAACGAAGGTGACATCCTTATTAACTCGTGTCATTGTATCATAACTGGATACTCGAGTCCGAGTGGCAGCAAGGTAGTAGTACTATTCTAGTCTTTTTTTGGGGGGGGGGGGGGATACATATGGATGTCTGACTGGCCAGGAACCTATCCCATTAAACCACAAGTTATAATGAACCTGATTTATGATATTTCAATTTGCGATTAGTATTTCAGAAACGTAACCCCATCGCAAATAGATGTTTACCTGTACTATGATATGGTGTAATTTTGCATTTTGTGTGGACATGAGAGAAGCCGCTCTGACCGAGCGGTTTGTAAAAAATGAGCGGAGGACAAAATCGAGCATGGATTGGGCTGCCTTACCGTTGTATCGCTGCGAAAGACGAAGTATTGCTGCTAGTGCAAGCCTAGGGGCCTAATTATCTACCAAATGAAGCATTTACCTAAGAAATGAACATCATATCTGAACTCAGCGAGGAAAATGCAATATAGTAAGAAAAGATCCATCAAAACAAATTAAGGTGCAAAGAGCCAGTTGTCAATATTAACCATACAATTGTTATAGATAAGGTCAAAAACATTTCATACGTGCACAGGAGTTACCACACTAAGCGGGGGTAGAGCCTCCCACACATCTTGCGTGGGTTATGCCATTCGAAGATTGTGTCATCATATCTTGGAATATTGTGAGTTATGTAAAAATTAATTGAAAAATAATTTACAGCGGAATATTTTACTGCCATTCCGAGTTATACTGAATTACGAGTTATCAAGGGTTTACTGTACACTGTTTAAGGAACATGATGAGTTAAAGGTGGAGCTTCATAACTTAATTAAATTTGTAGAGGGTTCATGTTGATGTGTTGTTGAAAAATGGAATACTATTAGAAAGGTATATATGATGAAACATTTCATGTGTTTTGTTATAATGATGTACCATAAATGTTTTTATATCTGCTACTGGAGGAGCACAAGTGACATATTGGCCTGTGGTTTATTTTGTAGAATTGAGAGTTTAAGAAGAATTATTTTTAAGTTTACATCTGTAGTTACTTTAAAATTCATGCCATGTTCATTTTTTACTTTTATTTTTACTTATTGTCAAAATGTTCTCATTCTTTCAATCAACTTTGCTTACAAGTTTTTTGCAGTTGACATGTATGTGTAAAATGCAAAACAATTATTTGAAATATATTTTAGGGTTTTGCTTTAAGTCATCTGAGACTGTTTATATATATATATATATATATATATATATATATATATATATATATATATATATATATATATATATATATATATATATATATATATATATATTCAGTTGAAGTGAGTCATTACATGCCTTACAAGGTAGATAGTAACTGAACTTCCCTAACATGTATATTGTGTTGGCTGCAAACTTATACTGTACTTGAGTTACCTTTTGTGGTTCCTTGTTTAATTCTGGTCAATTTTTAGTTGGTTGGTGTATATACAAGACTTCAAATAAGAAACAATATATTTTTATCCATGAGTGTCACCTAAGTAATAAATTGCATTTAAAATGTGGTGGCTAGTGTAAATTTTTTCTAAATATATTGAAATTTGATTAATTACAATACAGTATGTCATTTTAGTATAATTTTTACTTTTTGATGAATTTTATGTTCCTACAGTCAAAATATTTGCTGCATTTCATATTTTACCTCTACTTGTATTTCTTTTCCTCTAGGGCTCGTCTTACTCATTGCTAAATTTGAGTGAAAAAGAGGATATACACAACAGTTTTGTGAAAGTGGAAAATTTATTACTTTTCCAAAACATAATATTCATATCCAAAGTAGTAGAAGAGAAAAAAGTACAGCATGATTGTTTTGTGCTATTTTCTACTCTCCTGTAGGATTATTCATACTCATGGGTTTAAAATTCTATACAGGAAATAATTCATCTCTTACCAGCATATTATATAAAGAAAAATGGATTTTCATATAAAATTAATTTTTCCTATGTATGGAAATTTATGGGACACCCTGCATAATATATATATATATATATATATATATATATATATATATATATATATATATATATATATATATATATATATATATATATATATATATATATATATATATATATATATACATTGGTTTTTCACCTAACCATGTTGAGCTATGGTTTGTATCATTATCTATGTAAGACCTATGATACAAGTTGCTTGTCTTATTCAAATTAGTATGCTTTTTTATTAATTGAAGAATGCAGCTGTTTAAAATTTCAGGAGTCCCTTAAAATACAAAATAAATGTTGAAGATAATCAATTAACAGCATGTTCTACCAAATTACAATGGTAATGATGATAAGATTCTAGAAAAATAATGTAAAGTTGATATGAATAAAAGTTAATGATGCATGATTCATGGCAGAGGCAGGAAGACCTCAGTACAAACTCTTGCAATTTTGACATGATTTTGTGTATGAGTATGATCTATTTGTATGCTTATTGACAACTTTTATGCTACTTTAAAAATGGTCAATGAAATGAACTTTACTTTATTATTAAAAGATTGGGAGTATTTATAATGATTCACATATTTTTGTCAAAATTTTGATAGTACCCTGTAGTTTTGAAATTAAGCTGCACCATCATGTTGAGACACATGAACATACACCAAGTGTATTACAAGTGCATCTCTTTATACCGTCACTCTTGATGTGATGTGAAGAAAAGTACAAATGTTGGTAAAGACCAGAAATACATATGCCACTTGTGTATACTCAATGCTTTATAAGGATCCATTTGTTTTTAATTAAACAGTATTAAGGTGAGGTGACTCATTTCTGTGTGCTTTGTAGACTGAATTATAAATTTACTAAGAAGGGTAAAGGCATATGTAATTCTGTGTTATTATGCCATAATTTAGGATCATTTCCACATGACATAGAATAATAGTTTTAAGTACCTTGGGTCAGGCTAGTGGTTATGTTGTTTTCAACTAGTATCTGTAATGTAATGAACCCTCAACTTGTACATCGCTTAAAGGTAGGGAACTTTCACTTGGGCCCTTCTTCCCTGGTATTGGTCATACCTTAACATTTAACAGTTAATGGTTCTTATTTTTTATTCAAATGTTTGCTGGTAGCCAGGAGGCAATGATAAAATCAGTTGTTTGTTGAAAAGAAAACCAAAACATTGTTCAGTGCATCTCTTCATTCACTCCTCTCATCACTGGCTGTAGTTCCATCATACACCAGATTTTTAATTATAACCGCTTTCTTTACTGCATTATATTAATTTATCATCGAAAAATTTCTTCGAACCTCTTCATATTTTTTCAACTAAGGTCACCCGCAACATTTTCCTCTTTACCTCATCACTTGGCAGATTATTTCCCCATGTACAGTCGTGCACAAAAGTTCGCCCCTTTCCTCCAATGGTGAGATTGAGCCACAGGAATGCGTCTCCAAAATGACTTACCTTGGCTGTAGTCTGGCATGTTGTTTTATCTCATTTGGGATCCATACTGCTTCAGTTTGGGAGGGAGCGAACATTTTTATAGTGACTGTACTTTATTAAAATATGCTTTACTAATATATCTTCATTGCAATAATTAGTGTATCAGAGTAGCCACATCTGGTTAATTTAGTGTTGGACACCAGAAAAGCTCTTGTACATTAAACAAATGTTGATACAACTTTCATACAAGTAAACTACATGTAATGGTAACATAAGGCAATGTCCCAACAAATTCTGTCACATACAGTACCTTCATAGTTTAAATTTGATTCTCTTCGTATTTTCATTATGTAACAAATATATTTAATCATTTTCATACTAGTATGTAGGCATGAGGAATATTGTACCTATCATACTGAAGGATGATAATGTCTTCACATACTTATTTCTTGGTAGAACCAACTGGTGATTCCTTCTCATTGAATTGCCAGGCCAACAGAAAGAACTTTCAACATTTATGTGGAGAGAATGGATGAGACCAGTTGGGTCAAGAGTTGCATGAGCCTAAATATGGAGGGGGGGGGAGGGGTTGTAAGAAATGAGAATAGAGTTTAAGATCCTGACAAGTGATCATGCAGCATGAATAGCTGACATAAGGTAATCACAACTAACCCACTCAGGTGGAAAATTGCCATAAAATGCTGATGATAATTAATATTGTAGTGAGAAGTACTCGACATAAGATCTAGAGAAAGTCAGTTATCAGAATATTTGAGGTTTCGTGCACAAACATTTTTATACTGTGGGAGAGAACGTGATGCATTGAGCATTTAATTTTTTTTTTTTAATGCTGATTCTGTTCAGAAATACTTTGTATGATAAAGCTTCCATGTTTGTGAAAGCTACACAGGTTTTGGATATATAAGGTGCCCCCACCCAAAAAAAAAAAAAAAAAAAAAGAAATAATATATATATATACAGTCAACCCTCACTTTACGCAGTTAATTCAACCCACAGGGTACCACGGAAAGTGAGAAACGCGTAAAGTGAACAACATAACATATGGGATTAATTGAAATAGAGACCGGGCCGACCCCCAAACTCCACTTTTTGACGACACACAACTATGTTGTAGTAAAAATATTATCTTAACTTTATGATGGTATGCACACACAATTAATAATTAAGAGAAATATCAATAATATTAGGTTTTTTAACACTTACATTAGTAGAAAAGATGACTGGGCACACGGGGATGGGGGGGTTGGTTCCGAGGCAGAGGGCAGATTATTGGCCCTCACCTGTATCACTTGTATCAATTGTATCACTATCCACCACAGAGGCTTGCAGGGCCTCTTTGTCAAACCCCTCAAAGTCCATATCCTCATTATAATTATCACTATCACTGACTTGGGCCGGCTGTGGTGGGTGGCGGGTGAAGAACTCGGTAATGTTTTGATGACTGGGCGACCTTGTGCGCACCATGCTCGCGCCGCTTACACAACTTGGCGGAAGGTTTGGATCCAAAAATGGCTCGGCTCGCCAGCCGCTCTCCGCGTAAAGGGGTACACGCACCGCGTAATGTGAGCATTCCTGTTTCGGCAGGGTACCGCGTAAATGTGGAACCGCGTAAAGTGAGGGTTGACTGTGTATATATATATATATATATATATATATATATATATATATATATATATATATATATATATATATATATATATATATATATATATATATATATATATATATATATATATATATATATATATTGTAGTGTAGTGTACCAAGATTTAAAAGAGGCAATAATTCCCATAGTACAGTGCAGTACACAACTGATAGTACTCACTAATTGTATATCCTTATAATTTCAGTCTGTTGACAAGCTTCCAAAAGATTTTTATAATTCTACATTTAATACTTTTTCTAAATTGAGGGAAACAGTAAAGTACACCAGACTGAAAAAATATCATGAAATTAAAAGTTTTCATAGCAGTCGGCATGCTTTCCTGTACTGCCAAAGTTGGAGAGGAGTTAGTGTCAAAGGGTGTGGTCGTGTTATGGGTAAGCTTGAATATTTTTCAACCCCTGTAATTATGGTTTCTCCGAGATAAATGTGAGCCTGGTTGAAGTTGAAACAAAGTGTTTGTACATAGTCTCTATTTTCTTGTGTGTAAACACTTTTGGGTCTGCTACTTGTAGATTTCTTTTCAGTCAAATTAATTTATTGAATTTTCTGTATTAGTCTGTTCAACAAATTCTTTCTCGTTTCTTATCCTAGAAAATGAAAGAAACTGTAAAGTACATCAAACTAACAAGTATCATGAAATGAAAAATTTATATAGTAGTTGGCAACCTTTCTGTTACTGCCATAAAGAAACTTAGGAGTTTTGAAGTGTACAGTACTGTATATTGAGGAATTTATTGCATTATTAAATCTTTGCACAACATTTTGGGCCCCCAACTATAAATTAATTCGAGCTGCTACCAATTTATTGTATAACTTGCCGTATCTTTTTTTTTTATTATGATTTGAGCATACAGTATCACTCAACCTCCTAAAGTTGAATATGTTGTACAAGAAAACATCATAATATGTTTTATACTTTAATGGAGGGTAAGAAGGGTCTCCATGGCTACTTGGTATACTATGAATGTACCAAAAACATACCAATCTTTATACTGTAGTTGCTTGAGAAAAGATTGGGTTGAACAAGTCCAGATTATGAGTTGGTTTGTTCAACATTCATGATGACCAAGTGCATGTACAGTATTGATGGAAACAACTTTAAAGGTAATGAAATTCAAAACTTATTAAAATTCTGGCTATCAATCTAAACTTTCCCGGTACTTTCTCAAACAATTTGTTCCTTGCTTCAGTACTTTCAGTCAGAATGCATTGTGATAACACATGAAGTCACATCTCAAAATTAATTTCATTTACCACAAGCATATTGTGATGTCCCTGTGTTTCAAGAATGCTTCGTGTACATTTTCTAGATACAATAAATATCAATGATCATCTATGTTTTTATTCCATACTTATACAGGTATTTGAAGGTATTTAAAGTATAATTTTGTTTATCAAAATTAAATAATTCATCATGATCAATTGGTTGAAAGAGGTAGACAGAAAATATATATACAGTTGTACCCCACTTAACGCGGTCAATTGAACCCAGACGGTCCCGCGTTAAGTGAAATCCGCGTTAAGTGAACAACAGAACATATGGGATTAATTCCAATAGAACCCAGCCCGACCCCCAAACTCCACTTTTTGACGACACATAACTATGTTGTAGTAAAAATTCTATCTTAACTTTATGATGGTATGAAAAAACAAGTAATATAGAAGAGGTTAGGTTAGGAAAGATAAAGGTTAACATAGGAAAAATAAAGAATAGGTTAAAAAACGAAAAATTTTGTGGAACACTTACGGTAGTAGAAGAGATGGGTCGGCATACGGGGATGGAGGCTGGTTCCGAGGCAGAGGGCAGATTACTGGCCCTCAGGTGAATCACCATTACTAGGTGAATCAACATCACTGTCACTTACAGTTGTCAGGGCTTCCCTGACAAATCCCTCAAAGTCAACTTCACTTTCACTATCACTGGCTTGGGCTGGCTGTGGTGGGTTGCGGGCGAAGAACTCGGTTATGCTTTGCTGACGGCTGGTGTTGATGTTGTCGTGATACACCTTGATGTACGGCTCCATAGCCTGCACCAGTCGGGTATGGAAGACTTCATAGCGTTCATCGTCATTGTCGCGGGAAAGGACGGACTTAATTTTTTCTGTAAACTCTATGGCACACTTAATATCACTATGACTTAAACTAGGTTCTTCGGAGAATGACGCACCTTCTTCCTCCTCTTCACTGGCGTGTTCTTCTTCCAACATCCCGTCGGCAGTCACTTCAGGATCTTTGATCACCTCCAGGATGTCTTTGTTGGTGGTCTCGGAGAAGCCTTCAGCTGTAATATTGAGCGCAGTTTCTCTGGCAAGGTCCACTGCTACTGCAACAGTCTGAACCTCACCAGTCACAGGTTCACTCCTCCTCTCACCTGGTATGCCATGCAACACATGTCTCCATGCGTGACGAATCGTAGCAATAGTCAGCAGATCCCATGCCTCCACCAAGAAGTCTACAGCTTGTTTAACGTTAAACTTCTTCCAAAATTGTTTGACGAGAAGTTCTTGAGTCGCCGCCTCTTGTTCCTTGTCCTCGTCGCTTTTGCTCTCGCTGTCGGTGTCACCCAGCTTACGCAACTCATCCTTGGTGTTGGTAGAGTCGTTCAGGAGCTTGAACTTCTTTGCAGAGTACGCAGCTTTCACATTGCAGATCAACTCCTGGTCCATGGGCTGGATTAATGACGTAGTGTTGGGAGGAAGGAAGACCACTTTTACGTTGGGGTGACGATCCATAAGTAGGGGCGAGTGTCCAGGTGCGTTGTCAAGGAGCAACAAAATATTGAATGGAACATTCTGTTGCTCGCAGAATTTCTGCACGTCAGGAACAAAACAGTTGTCAAACCAGAAGAGGGACAGAGAAGAGGACATCCACGCCTTACGTGCGGTTAGCCAGTGGACATTAAGCTTGTTCATGTCCATATTCTTGTAGGCGTGCGGCTTGCGGGCTTTGTGAATCACCGATAACTTTGGTTTACAGGTACCGGAGGCATTGGTGGTAAACAGGACGGTGATGCGTTCCTTCTGCAACTTCCGACCCCTTACCTTGCTGGCAGACTGGACAACGAAGGTCTTGGAAGGTAACTTTTTCCAGAAAAGACCAGATTCGTCCATGTTAAACACCTGGTCGTCACTGTACTGTCCTTCCTCCATAATCTCACGTAAAAACGGAGGAAAATCTCTAGCCGCCACACGGTCAGCACTCGCTTCCTCACCACCAATGTTGATGTTGGTGATCTTGTTCCTCTTCTTAAACCTATGCAGCCAACCAGAGGAAGCATTGAAGGGTTTGGGCTCTGCAATTCCCAGTTTACGTGACACTGCTGCGTATAGCTCACGTGCGTACTCCTGCACTGAGCGCGTGTCCACCGCCATGTTGCGTCGCGCCTGACGCACCAAATAACTCACCAGCAAATTTTCCACTTTTGCCAGCACCCTGTTCTGGCAATACCTGATAGATGAAGCACCTGCAGACTTTGTGATTTTCATGTGCTCTTTGATCTTGGCTGCATCCTTCTTGATCGTACGAATCGTAGATTCGTTGACGCCATGCTGGCGCGCGAGATCAACTTGCCGTCTTCCTTTCTCCAAATCTTGAACAATTTGGTACTTCACCTCGTAGCTTAATGAACGTCGTGTCTTCTTTGGCTTAGTGCCGCTGGGTCCAGGTAAGGAAAGGTCTCTCTCTGGGGGCGATGGTGGTCCGGCGGAAGCCATTTTACGGAACAATGGATGCGCGTTAACACGGGGTGGCCTTGAGGGATGAAACTGCCGCGGCTAGGTCAAGCGTCGTCTCTCCTCCCTCCCTCCCTCCCCGGGGTGGTCACGTCATAATACTTTAAGCCAATTACAGCTAGCAGCAGAGGGGGGTAGGGATGCATGGCCAATCACAGTCCGATACGTCATATGACGTCAGTGATAACGCAACAAAGACACACTGCGCAACCTTACCGCGCGGCTTGCCCAAGCGGAGGGAGGAGGAGGGAGAGGCGAGGAGCACAGGCAGGCAGGCGGGCGGGTGGCGCGTGGGCAAAATCTAAAAATAGCATCTCGAGCCGGACACTCACCGCGTATATGTGGAAAAAATCCGTGTTAAGTGAAAGTTCAGCTCTGGCAAGGCACCGCGTATATGCGAAAACGCGCTAAGTGAAACCGCGTTAGGCGGGGTAATACTGTACAGTAGTACAGTGATAGTCCCATTAACAGGAATAATTGGTGCAGAGCTCTTCGGGGAATAAGAGATTTCGAGGTAATGAGACCCCTTTTTGTTTCAGTGCATGATGATTAAAAATCTGTTGGGTATTATTGTTATTTCGGTCATTCGGGTAATCAGAAGGGGGGGGGGGGTAGCCCCCCGGCTAGGTAAGAATATATATATATATATATATATATATATATATATATATATATATATATATATATATATATATATATATATATATATATATATATATATATATATATATATATATATATATATATATATAAAGAATGAAGGAAACTGCAGCAGGCCTATTGACCCATAATGGGCAGTCCCATTTACACCCAACTGTTTAGAACTTCCAAGAGATTAACTAGTTTGTCTCAGTATTGGAAATTTTATACAAGATAATCATAAAGGGAGCTGCTAAACTGAATTATATGTACTACTGTATGATTATTGATCTCTTTAAGATGAAACCTCACCAAGTAAGATAGACAAATATGTCTTTAATATTTTTAAATTAGTTATAAGTATTTAAACTTGTCTTGCCACAAGAAGCCAGACAACTCACATATCAAGTAATCACTTACCCTTGTGCTTCTTCCTTCAGTTAAGTCTTAAAACCAACTTCCATGGAGGTCCCCAAACATCCCAGTCCCAAAACGCAACCTTGATAAGCAGTGACTTGTGACGTGCCCAGTGACCGGCACCAACTTTGCCATTGTGCGTATATAACAAAATTTTATATGGTGCAGCAATGTTTAGCCACAC
This sequence comes from Homarus americanus, assembly GCF_018991925.1. Taxonomy (NCBI): domain Eukaryota; kingdom Metazoa; phylum Arthropoda; class Malacostraca; order Decapoda; family Nephropidae; genus Homarus; species Homarus americanus. The sequence continues at coordinate 11,026,707 of NW_024746161.1, forward strand.
GAGAATAAAGTATCAATATTTAACTCTACTGATATGTCTGGTCTCTTGTGTCCTGACTGGTGAGGCAACATCTGTGCCATGAACCACTATCACTGCCAGTAAACATTTCATGATTAATAATCTTGTGATAATCACATGGAGAGAGTATGGCTACATTCAAAATATTTTTCTGAATCCTAAAACATTTGTCAAGTGAGTGAATATCCAATTACAGTTATACAAGATTCAATTATATTATATAAAACCCATGATGCTGACTATGTTAACTTGTTAAGGTACAGATTCAATCTAGCATTTGATACAAAAGGTAGAAGATAATTATCTGATCTGGTGTTCAATAGTGGGAGTAAAACTATCCACAACCTGGAGACATTAACTACCAGGTATCTCTAGTTAGGGCTCCACCTTGGGTATCAATGTTTTCTTCTTGGGATAAACAATCACTTCTACCAGCAAAATCTTGTACTGTACCAATACATGACAAGCACTTGATGTTGAACTCGGGTAACAGGATCTACCACAGTATATCAGAGGTTTAAACTATACAAGTGAAATCTGAATCAACAAAACTGATTTATCATCCGGCAATGGAAGATGAATAATCAAAGCAAGCACTAAAATGGTCAAGCTGTGCATTTGTATGTTAATCACATACATAATCATGATAAGAGTTCATTTTAACCTTAAGAAGTTCAATTATTTAAAAGGTGAATGTCCAAATGGATAGTAATGTGATTATTTACTGGGACGATGCAGGTTGGTTCTCTGTGCCAATTGTTCTTGCAAGATTGAATAACAGTCAGGCCAAAAGAAGTGAACACAAAGATGGCATACACACACTAGCTGAAGACTATGTGGAGGCTGCACAATAAAACTGCTTAAGAGACAAATTTAAACAGCCAACAAAAGCTTCAGATCTTTCTCAACAAATGCCCCAAATCTTCCCTTGTACAGCAAAAATACATACTCTTTTTATTTTCCAATCAAGATATCATTTAATTATATTTTTTCATGAAATATTACTGGTGAGCGAGTAGCCATGGGAATGAACTGAGACTAGCAGCACAACACTTACCCGTGCATTCTGTTGACTGGAGCTGTCTGAGGTGAAGTTTAGATGCGCGGGAAACCCTAAAGATGCTCCGTCACCTTGCCAGCCAGCCAGGTCACCCAGCTGATAAGTCCAAAAATCCGGACTGCTTGGGGATTGGGTCGGTCCGGATTTTCTGGATTCTCAGGCAGTACTTCTAAAATTCAAATTTAAGGAAGAATATATATAAATATATATATATATATATATATATATATATATATATATATATATATATATATATATATATATATATATATATATATATATATATATATATATATATATATATATATATATATATATAAATATATTAAGCTCTCCAGCAACAGGTATACTATACTGGTGGGTTTTCAGAGGTTTGGATCACACAGGTCACTTAGTGATGCACCATAGATCACAAAAAAACTAACTTTTATGCTACAAATTACTTTTAATAATAACATCAACTAGATACATGATAGACAATGTAGTCATAATTTACACTAGCATCAGTCTCCACAATAACTACTTCTTCTACATGACCACCTGTAATGTCCTGAGGCTCTGCACCTGTAAATACTGCATCACTTGATCTGCCAGTTGCATCTGATATATCTGGATTCATCGGCAGTACCCCTTCAATATTATTCTCTTTGCCAGATATCACCAGAGGTAAACCCTTGGTATCAATTACTCTGTCATAATCACTTTCACAATGAGTTTCTGATATCAATGGAATAACAGGATTAGAATTTATTAATTTCTCAGGTAACTTACATCTAGTGCTTGAAACTAAAGAAGGGGCAGGACTGTTAAAGTTAATTTGTTTTTCAACAATTTCTGAGTTAGCACTGGATACAACCGAGGCCATGACAGACCCACTGGCCATCCCCTTCTGAGTAACTTTTAGTTTAGCTCCTAAGATGACTGGTGCCATATCAGTGTCAACATGCAAACTATGGTTTTCATTTTGAGAGATTGCTGGAGATGCCCCTGATGGTAAGACTGATCCTACTGCTATCTTCTCCACTGATACTTCAGTATCTACTTTTGGAAGCTCTGGTATGTCGTGTCTGTCTTCGGCACACAGGGAAGTATTGACAGACTGTGTTGAAGATGTAACAGTAGAGCAATCAAATGACATGGAAGACATATAATATTCATGCTTTGTACGCTTGTGCTTCTTCAGTGCCTCTCGCCAAGAATATTGCTTTCCACATATGTCACATTCATATGTTAACCTCTTGTGCTTATTAACATGTATCCTGTGGATAAAAAGGAACATTAATTATATCGGTGATCTTAACAAATCTTAAAATAAAGCAAAAAATTTTCAGCCATAATCCAAAAGAAACCAATGTGAGACTTTGTAGACAACAGCAGCATGGCTGTAAGTCATTGCTACAGGTTGTACCTGTCTAGTCCAGCATTCTGTGGTCCGTAACGATTTTAGTTTGCCCATGGAGAAAATTAATTTGAGTGGTACTTTCAATGTTTGGCTAAATTTTGCCTTATTTACCCTTCTTTTTTGGCGAATTACTACCTGCAATATAGCAACATCCTAATAAACCAACAAAAATAACACAGATAAAGTTAAATAAAAACTAAAAGCAACACAGGAAAAGTTCTTATGTTCTACAGCTTCAGCTGGAGTTGAACCTGATGACTTGGCAACTTAGTCATCCAGGTAAAAACACACACATTGGCTGTCCTTATGTTTTCAACTTTACCACCACTGGTGGGTAGAATTTTTGTTTTATATTCAGAAACATTAATTAAAATATATATATGAACAGTAAATGAGTGTGGAGTGTTGACGATATGTTTTCACGTGTGCGCACTTACATACGTGATCTCACTTTTTTTCTTTACCATTAATGGTTAGCTACTTATATTGTTCCATTCAATTGTTTATTCCTTGATAGAGGAAGCGGGATCCTGGTGCTGTCACTAGGTACCCCTGTACAATGACACCAGAAGCATCTGGCAAGTGTGACAAGTATATACAGTATAAATATTATAAAGGGGCTTACTAAAGCCTAAGGAAGGAAGGATATTCCTTTAACACATAATCAATGTTATTTACATTGTTCCATTTATTAACATTAAATAACATTACTTAAAGCAACCATATTAATTTTTTTACATTAATTTTACTACAGCTATAACCAGGGTCTTATTTTCTTCAGTTTTATATGTAGAACCAATCAGTCACTGGTTTTGTAATCAACGAAAACAATGACGTCTCATTTCCTCGTGTGTTTTAATATTCTACGTATTATTAATGAATTGTATTGTTCATTTTGCACACATAAACATTAATTCAATCAAAAAGACATTCAGTAATAAATAATAATGAATCTTTTGTACATAAGAGAAATGATGCTGTTTACACGATTTGTGTACGTCTGAACGTTGGCGGGCCGCTCAAACCTGTCGAAATTCAAGTTCCCGCCATCAAAATTTTAAATTGTGTAGTGTTTTTTTTGTCCAAATAAAAAATGCCGAATTAAAAAGTCGCGAAATTTGAGAACCTACTGGACAACATTTAACCTTTCAATAAGTCTTCTAAGAGACCACGAAGCAGTGAAAGTGGTGCTAGTGCTTCCAAGTGTAAGCACAAGTCACTATCTATCCAGGAAAATGGTGAATTTCCATGGTCCGGCATCGGTCAGGTCCCGAGGTAGCCGGACTAGAGAAGTACAATCTGTACAGGTACTAGCTTTAATTTGGAAACATGACATATAATTCAATTAACAGTAACAATATGTTCCACCCATTCAATAAATATTAACTTTTACCTTACCTATATTCAATATGGGTGGCGAATTTGGAAGGGCAGAGTTTGCACGCCCAAGATGTAACTCCTCGATGAATGGAGTTTATGTGGGAATTTAATTGAGTTTGAAGCTTAAATGTCTGACCACAATACTCACAAATCATTGAGTAACTTCCATGAGCCTGGAATATAATGAAATTAACTTTTTTTTTTTTAAATGAACACCAGCTAAAAGTAGCAAACTGGCTAAACACATGCTTGAGAATGATAAGTAAGTTTAATCCTAAAAACCCAATTTATATTAGAACCAGTGAACATCAACTCTTGAATATGACCACTTTGGCTTTTTGAGGTTTTCCCAGATCACTCATTACCTAGTGACACTTAACTCAAATCAAGATATTAAGAGGTCAGTTTTCTGAAGCCATAAGAATGTTACAAAACATGACACTATACATTACAACTCAATCTTTTTACCAGAGTGATTGCACCTATAATAAGGTTTGCAATTTCAACCTTCACTTCAGCCATCCTCAAAGGAAATCCCAGGGAGACAGGTGGGATTAGGATTGCTATCCACAGGCTATTCGCGGCCATTTTGAGAACCTAACCCCCGCGAATTTGAAGGGCATGCTGTACTAAAAAGCAATTTCAATTAACAAACTTACTTGTGCCTTATGAGATGAAAGATTCCGACTGTGGGGAAACACCCGGGGACACTTGTCACATGGGTAGCGAGGTCCTGTGAGAAGAATAAAGTTAATTTGACTACTGTACCAAATTCTTGAATTCTTTTAAAAATTTTACAATACTTTCCCTTTTGAGCTCTCCCATAACTTCATCTGGATGGCAAAACCCAAACCAAAAGGATTAACATCATCATTAACATCATTTAAGAGGAGTAGGTAGTAGGCAGCTACCAAACAGGGAGGTACTACCGCCTGGGAAGATATTGGAAGCATTATGTGTTGTCTAATGGTAGACCCTGCTGCCATATGGCATCACAAAAATTGTGATGAAGTCCCAGGTTGCTGATCTGACTTTCTGTATCATTTACACAATTGCAGGGTCTCAATTGTTTCTCTTACTTTGACAACACAACATACATACTGTATATACTCGTGTATAGTTCGAGTTTTTAAGACCAAATTTTTAGGCAAAAAATTGGGGGTCGTCCTATACATGCGTAATAGTTTTGTTAGGTTGAACCCGTGCATGATGGGAAGGGCGAGGAGCAACTTTTAGATTCAGACATGAAAAATATTTACCATTTACTGCCAGTAAACAATGGAAACGTAAAATATGTACCAATTAGTAATGAAAAGTTGTGCAGTTCCTTCAGTAAATGAAGCTCACCAACTTACAATAGGCTAAATTACCTTACAACGTGCTTTCAGTAGTCTATGTTGAAGTTCTTAGCACAGGCTAACTTATCATATCATATACAGTATCACAGTTCTCATTGATCTACAAAACATACCGGTATTAAAAACCTTTTCGATATTTCACACTTAATATAATACCCAGTAATCTACTTCAACCTCCTATTGTTTACAACGACGCATGATGCATGACGCACCACCAGCTGTATCAGCTAGACGGTACACGTGTTTTTCGAATCGTTTTCAGTTAAAAAACTGTTACATCACATGTATATTTTACCTTAACTGTGCCTGAATGAATATATTCTCGGAAATAAATAGTAGTTTTGCTGAAACGTGATGTATTTTAATGTAAAATAGGATAAAATACATGACGAAAACAAAAGATTTTACCTAACCTTCCGATGTTCAAGAGAAGTTACTCGTTTTTTTAATAGTTTTTGGTTAAAATATTGTTATATTACAATGGTATTCTATTCATACTGTGCTTGATATAATGCATTCACGGAAATGTAATATTTTTGCAGAAATGACGTACGTATTACAGTGGAAAGTGGGATGCAATCGTGACAAAAACAATGACTTTCGCTTTCTTTCGTTCAAAAGATGTTACCGTAATCGCTTTTCGAATGGTTTAGTTAAAAAACTGTTGTATTACGATAATATTCTATCCTAATTGACTTGAATAAATACTACGATACCATATTTCTGAATATTTTCATTAAAATCCATCAAAATCATTTTCCGTGTCATTGTCTGCAGCACCAAACAGCTTCTCCCAGTCCTCTCCTTGAACAGGGCTAGAGGGTACGTGTTTTTCGAATCATTTTCAGTTAAAAAACTATTACATCACACGTATATTTTACCTAAACTGTGCCTGAATGAATATATTCTCGGAAATAAATAGTAGTTTTGCTGAAACGTGATGTATTTCAATGTAAAATAGGATAAAATACATGACGAAAACAAAAGACTTTACCTAAGCTTCTGTTCATGAGATGTTACTCGTTTTTTTAAGTATTTTCGGTTAAAATTCTGTTATATTACAATGATATTTTATTCATACTGTGCTTGATATAATACATTCACGGAAATGTAATATTTTTGCTGAAATTACATACGTATTACAGTGGAAAGTGGGTAAAATCGTGACGAAAACAATGACTTTCGCTTTCTTTCGTTCAAAAGATGTTACCGTAATCGCTTTTCGAATGGTTTAGTTAAAAACTGTTGTATTACAATAATATTCCCTCCTAATCGACTTGAATAAATACTTGAATGGAAATATACAATATTTTTGTTGAAACTACCCGCGTTTCAGTGTAGTGTCGTAATAATAAATGGTAAACAATTTGCCTTTGGCACTAGTGTTTCATGCACGGTGAGCCTCAGTTTATAGGACGTAGAGCGTTTTTAGTGAAGGTTTTGTTGTTCCATTACCCTCAAAAACGTGGGTCGAACTATAAACGAGGGGGGGGTTATAGACGAGTACAGTGACCCCTCCAATAACGAACTCAATCCGTTCCAGAAGGTCGTTCGTTAACCGAAACCATTGTTTCAATGGGTTTTGGGTAATTGGTTCCAGCTCACCGAAAATTTCCTAAATTCAACAAAAATGGTAGAAAAGTTCACTTACTTTGAGGTGTGTATGTAGAAGGCTCCTGGATGATGATGATGATGATGATGGGAATTAGAATGGGGGTGGAGGAGAAGGGAGAAGAGAAGGCATTGGGGTGGAAGAGAAGTCACCCCATGGCACCATTTCATCCATAAAATTTTAGTTCTCTTGGTGTATTTCAAGATTATTTTCTTTATATCAACACGGCACTGCATTATATATTGTCAATATGTAAAATATATTTCAAAATGACCAATAATTTGCTTGGAAACACAGAAAAAAGCGTTTAGTTGAAGAGAGTCTCAAGCAAGATGTTACCTCCAGTGAAAACAGAGAGAGACTAACTCCTGTTTGCTGTGTTAAGAGGCTGGATGCCGCGCATTAAACTAGTCACTTTACCTTCAATTATGTTCAATAATTGTTAAAATGACTAAAAAATTGAATATTAAACTTTTAAAATTATTGAATAGTATAAACTTCTTGATATTTACTAAAATAGTAAGGAATTTAAGCCCTAGAACCGATTAATGTATTGGCGGACTGATACTAAAGCTGGTTGCCCGGTCAGTGCAAGCGAAAACATGTTGAGGTCGGTTTGTAAGAACTTCATTAACCGAATTTTTTTTCGTTAACCGAATTGAAGATCCTTATGGAAGGCAGTTCGTTAACCGAGGTGTTCGTTAAACGAGGGGGTCACTGTATATACGGTATATCATTTCTCACTACTGATCTTTTTTCATTTTTTTAATAGTATTTATTTATGGTCCTTTATTATTATTAACATTAATATAATCATTATTATACAGTATTATTATTAATATTAATATAATCACTATTATATTATACAGTATTATTACAGGTTGTACCTCTCTAGTACGGCATCCTCGGGACCTGACCGGTGCTGGACCATGGAAATTTCAGGACCATGGAAATTCACCCTTTTCCTGGATAGATAGTGACTTGTGCTTACGCTTGGAAGCACTAGCGCTACTTTCACTGCTTCGTGGTCTCTTTGAAGACTTATTGAAGGGTTAAATGTTGTACAGTAGGTTCTCAAATTTTGGGAGTTTTTAATTCAAGGATTTTTATTTGGACACACAAAAAAACCACCACGCAATTTAAAATTTTGAAGACGGAAACTCAAATTTCGACGGGTTTGAGCAGCCCGCCAAGGTTCAGACGTACACAAATCATGTAAACAGCGTCATTTCTCTTATGTACAAAAGATTCATTATTGTCTATTACTGAATGTCTTTTTGATTTAATTAATTTTTATGTGTGCAAAATGAACAATACAATTCATTAATAATACATAGAATATTAAAACACACGAAGAGACGAGACGTCATTGTTTTCGTTGATTACAAAACCAGTGACTGACTGGTTCTTCATATAAAACTGAAGAAAATAAGATACTGGTTGTAGCTGTTGTAAAATTAGTGTAAAAAATTAATATGGTTGTTTGAAGTAATGTTATTTAATGTTAATAAATGGAACAATATAAGTAGCTAACCATAATGGTAAAGAAAAAAGAGAGATCGCATATATATATAAGTGCGCACACGTGAAAACATATCGTCAACACTCTACATAAGAATATGAAAGCAGCACTTATTTACTGTTCATATATATTTTAATTAATGTTTCTGAATAAAAAAAAAATTCTACCCACCAGTGGTGGTAAGTTGAAAACATAAGGACAGCCAATGTTGTTGTGTGTGTTTTTACTAGGATGACGTATGTTCAACTCTAGCTGAAGCTGTAGAACATAAGAACTTTTCTGTGTTGTTTTTAGTTTTTATTCAACTTTATGTGTTATTTTTGTTGCTTTATTAGGATGTTGCTTTATTAGAGGTAGTACTTCCCCAAAAAAGTAGGGTAAATAAGGCAAAATTTAGCCAAACATCGAAAGTACCATACTCAAATTAATTTTCTCCATGGGCAAACTAAAATTGATCCGGACCACGGGAGTTTCCGGACCACAGAATGCCAGACTAGAGAGGTACAACCTGTACTAATATTAATAAAATAATTTTTATAATATACCCATGATTTGCACTAACATGATGAAAGAAAAAAAAGTCTTTTTCTTCTTGAAGGTCTCTCCATGTAAATGCAGTTTCCATATCACAAAATCATGCAGCAGAGTAGCTGAGACAGTCAGTCAGCTGGTGAACTTGAATCAGTATATCCACATGATACTGTTTCTCACTTTCACTTCTGAGTGCTTGAGACTACTGTTGGTCATGTGCACACCATCAACAAATCACGTCAATTAATCCCCAAATCCTCACTGGCAAATCATCTAGCTACCGCTGTGTTCCGATCCATTTCAAAGACAATTTTTGCATGCAGTATCACAAGACGAATTCTGTCCATCTGCTATCATGACTTAATTTGGTTCAACACAAGACAACAGTGAGAAGCATTAAGTGCAAATGAATCATAGATGTTTGTCCAGAGGAGCCTCAGTTTACAGCGACCAAACAAACAAACTGTACATGACTGGCATCCTCAAGTGGTGGGCAGAGCAAGTTCTATATTGTGAGGTCCGTCTCTATCTACACAGGTACTGGTTTTTTGTATATGAGTCATCAATAGAGTTCAAGTTAATAAAAGATTAAGGCACAATCCCTTTCATGCCTAAATTTATTACAATTCTTATAATTTATCTGTCTGGTCTTGGATAATAGTTGATTGATATTAAATGGTTCAAAAGACACTTGGCCTTCCTTTTCCCTCATTAAACTACTGACTGTACAGTACTTACGCGACCTGAAATGTGCAAATACAGTGGTCCCTCGGTTAACAAACACAATTCGTTCCAGAAGATCATTCGTTAACCGAAAATTTCGTAAACCAAAACCATTGTTTCAATGGGATTTTGGGTAATTGGTTCCAGCTCACCGAAAATTACATACAAAGTAAAAATAAATGCAGTAAAGTACACTTACTTTGAGGTGTGTATGTAGAAGGCTCCTGGTTGATGATGATGGGAATTAGAAGTGGGGGTGGAGGAGAAGGGAGAAGAGAAGGAAGTGGGGGTGTAAGAGACATCACCCCATGCTTCATGCCGTCATTTCACCCATAAAATTTTAAGTTCACTTGGTGTAATTCAAGATTATTTTCTTTAAATCAACATTGCACTGCACTATATATTGTCAATATGTAAAATAAATTTCAGAATGACCAATAATTGTACTGTAAAAATGTAAAAATAGTTTATGTTCAAGAGTCTCAAGTAAGATGTTACCTCCACTGAGCAGACACACAAACTGACGCCTGTTTGGTGAGTTGAGTGGCTGTTTGGCGCACTAAAAACTAGTTTCCTGTATACTTCAATTTTGTTAAATAATTGTTAAAATGACTACAAATTTTAATATAAAAATTATTGAATAGTACAACCTTTTTGATATTTACTCAAATGGGAACGAATTTAAGCCCTAGAACAGAATACTGTATTGGCGGACTAATATTCCAGCTGGTGAGCAAGTGAAAACATGTTGAGAGGAATGCGTAAGGAATTCGTTAACCGAATTGAATACTGTATTCTTATGGAAGGTAATTCGTTAACCGAAATTTCGTTAACCGAGGTGTTCGTTAACCGAGGGACCACTGTACTATTATAAAAATCTAATCTTAAACATAGGTGTTCCTTCTCACCTTTATTGTGTTTGGCTGCTAGGTGATATGAAAGCCCTGATGCTCCACGATAAGTTTTTCCACATATCTGGCAACTTTTCTTCTTATCAATTTCTGACTGAAAGATTTGTGGAGTTGAGGTCTCAGGTAAAACACCATGAAGACACTGCATGTGTACCTTGTATGCAGTAGTATTGTGGAGCACACGCCCACACACTTCACACACCTGAAAAGTTAATGAAATTTTGATCACTAAAGATTCATATAAAAAAAAAAAATCTATGAGCATCCTATTTTGTGGTTGAGCCCAAAACTTGGAGGTTCTAATTAAAGACATAATGCAGTTTATGAGTATCAACCTATTAACCATATTTGGAAAGAAGTATTGAATAACAGAATTTTATTGCCACATATGTAGTAAAAAATTTGAGCCAATAAAATAAATATAAAAAGAATAAACCCACGAAAATTTGCTTAAATGAATAACCCGATTTTAACACCTATTTCTTATTTTATGAACGCCACCCTCACTTACACGAGATTTGGCCCCAACAAAAATTCAAATCACGTATCCCGAGAGTCAGCTGGGGCAGCCATCTTGGAGGGATGCGCAGATATGTACTGTATTCTCAATCATATAAGAACATAATATAAGAGCATAAGAATAGAGGAAACTGCACCGGGCCTACTGGCCCAAACTGGGAAGTCCCATTTACACCCAACCCCTATCGCTCATATATCCATCCAACCTACCGTATGTTTGAAGCTATCCAGCGTATTTGAGTCATTGATGATGTTTTTAAACTTGTTTCACTCATCCACTACTCTATTTCCAAACCAGTGTTTACTGGTTTCGAGCCTAAATCTAAATTTGTCTAATTTAAAACCATTGTTACAAGTTAACTCCTGGTTGGATAGTTTGAGTACCTTTGTAATGTCCCCTTTGTTTAGCCCCGACTTCCATTTATAAACCTCAATCATATCGCCCCTCACTCTATGTCTCTCAAGGGAGTGCAAATTAAGATGCTTTAACCTGTCTCTGAACTCAAGGTTCCTAATGCCCAGGATTAGTCTTGTCATTCTCCTCTGAATTCTTTCTAGGGATTCAATATCCATTCTGTAGCACGGTGACCAGAATTGAACTGTGTAATCCAAGTGAGGTTTCACAAGCGCAAGATATAGTTTTAGAATGACCTCGCTAGTGTTTTAACTTACACTCCTTTGTATGAACCCAAGTACTTTGTTAGCCTTGTTTCAAGCAAATACACATTGTTTTCTTGGTTTAAGATTCCAACTTATCATTACTCCTAAATCTTTCTTTCAGTTGGATTTCTCTATAACATCATTGTTCATCTCGTATTTGGTTTCTCTGTTTATATCTACTAGACTAAGTACTTTATATTTGTCCACATTGAATTTCATTTGCCATTTTTCAGACCATTCGAAAAATTTGTTTGGGTCTTCCTGTAGTTTTGTGGAGTTCTCTTCAGATTTAATTACTTGCCCTATTTTAGTGTCAGCAGCAAATTTACTTATGTTGCTGTCTACGCCGATATCTATGTCGTTTATATATATATAATAAATAATAATGGTCCTTGGGAACTCTACTCATGACGTTACTCCAATCGGATTTACTGCCATTAATGCTCACTCGCTGTTTCCTGTCCTGTAACCACGCCCTAATCCATTTTAGAATATCTCCTCCAATGCCATGAACCTCCACTTTTCTTATTAGTCTTTCGTGAGGGACTCTGTCGAAGGCTTTGCTAAAGAAATATATACCACGTCGTAGCCGAGCCCATCGTCCACTTATTCGAAAACAGCTGAAAAGAGTGTTAATAGATTAGTTAGACATGAATGCCCGCTTGTGAAACCATGTTGGGAGTCATTGATCAACTTGTGCTTCTCCAGGTGATTTCAAATAGCTATGACTGACCATAACAAGCTACCCTCCCTCCTGCATCTAACCCCCAGCCTGTCTTTCATTTTGCCATTCATCATGTAAGAAGGGCTTATTGTTTATCCATCTGTATTTGTGCCCTCCTTTCATTATTCTCTTCTCCAAGGTATCCAAGCACTCTGTTGAGTATTTGGCTACCTGTACTACACCAAAAAATGAAAAGAAAAGCGATAGTCTGTGTTTCTTGAGAGAAAGCTGGAGGGAGTAAAGCTTTATGAACATGGAGAGGGCCTATGAAGATCAGGAAAGGTCTTGGTCTTTCTTCAAACTATGGACAACTCCTGCATCGTCAACTTCCAGTCCCACTCTCCCCACTAGCAGATATTCTTCCACTCCTTCCACCTCTGGTGTGACTGTGGTGTCCTTTAGCAGGCAGAAGTGTTGAAGTGGACAGCCCCCCTTATCTCACCTTTACTCCGCCCACCCTTCGTCAACCCTATGAGTTCGTTCAAGGCCATGTTTGCTGAATATAGTACTGTACTATGACAAGCTGTTAATGTAAGCAAATACAACACAAAAGTCAGAGAGGATCTTGCATAACAATAAAAAGAATACAATACATACAAGAGTGACCTGTACCTACCTTTTGCTCATAAGACGTCGAGTGCATCAACATATGCCTTCGTAGTTTTGTGCGACCAATGACGACTTTGTCACACTTTGGGCACTTCTCTCGACACATGTACTTTTTACTTGCATCACTGGACCTTGGAAGTTTCTTTTCTTTTTCAACATTTGAAAATGACTGTTTTATTAAGCCCTCTGTTATTTTCAAATTATCACACTCTGATGAAGTGATCAAATAATCCTCTGTATTAGCACCTAGAATTAGTTCATCAGCTTCTAAATTACCATATTTTTTTTCATTTTCTCCAGTCATTAAGACCTCTTTCTGCTCTACTTTTACAGCTTTATCAACATGTGTACCATAATTATTACTTGACAGAACCTGGCAGGCCATTCCAAAGGAAGAAGATTCAGTCCCTGGGGTGTGAGTGCCAGGAACAACAGAACATTTCTGTGCACCATCAACTGTACCACATTCTTTTTCCTTTGAAAGAGAAATGTCATGAGCATCTTTGCATTCAGCTACCATAACCATTTCATCCTTTGACATTGCTTTGATGACAGGGAATATAGTAGAATTTTCATTCTTCTCAAACTTTCGAGGTCTACCACGACCCTTTTTGAATTTCTTATTAGCATGGATTCCTTCCATATGTGCCTTTAAACCTGCCTTGGTCAGATACTCCTGACCACAGAGTGAGCATGTAACAGTATTATAAGAAGTACTGGACTGAGGCATCTCAGTATATCGAGGGTTACTCTTGATAATCCTTTTTGAACTGCATCTCTCTGATAATTTTTGGAGGAATCTTGTTTCTGCATCATTGTACTGACCCTGGTGTGACTTTTCTGCATCCTCTAAGAATTCAAAATTGTCTTCAATCTGAAAGAAATTAATATAAGAGCATTTTATTCATATGAAGCAAATTTATCATATGCAGAACACTTTTCTTTTCCAACATGGTGGACACAAGGAGTCACCAATCGTCTGATGATAATGAACATCCTGGGCAACCTATGTTATACAAAGCCAGTTTGAGTTTAGGAAGTGGAGAGAATAAGACTCCAACTGTTATTTGGCAAGACCCCAGTTGAGAAGGATAATTAGGATACATGTACTATAAGATAACTTAATGAAAGTAAAAATACCCTGTATGGTAGTAATATTTAACATGCTATGAAGACTCTGAAACAAATACTGTACAAGTACTAGAAAGTTAAACAATTTATACTAAGCAATAAATTTCACTGTGAATGTGCAAGTGAATGCATTTGAGTCTCGAGATAAATTGTATTGTATATTATGCTTCAATGAAAAAAATGATTAATGAAACTCTAGAAATCCTACTGTTGTAATTAATTCTGACCTGACCCAGCCAGTTAGTAGGTCCTTTGAAGTGTTTTACCATGTTAAACATTAGAACATAGACTAGTACATAATCAACCCACAAAAGAAGATATAATGTACAAGCCTCTATAATCCCAGAGTAATAAACACTAAATACCCCCCCCCGCTCCATCCTCTTCTAAAACAGCACTTCCTGTAATGCCAGTTAAGATACAGTATGAGATATTGGTACCATTTACAAAAATGGATTACATTACTAACTGGGGAAATCAGATTTCTCCTTGACTGGAGTGGGTGATGTCAGTTCCCCTAAAACAACACACTGGCTGAGCCCTAGTTACGTTATTAATACATTTAGACAATTGCAGTATCATGCCAACAAAGATGAAAGCCTTATATAAGCTTCTAAACACAGAGAACTGAATGGACCTGCCTAAGATTTCACTATTACTGAAAACAAGAGGCAAAGCATTTATCTCTGTGTTCTGACTGGGGTGAAGGAAATCCAGTTACTGAGGAACCAGCCAGACAAGGAAGTCTAGATTGCAACTGAATTACTTGACTTGGACATCCATTGCAGCAGAGCCAGACAAAGGTCATACTGTGTGCCTTCTGACATGGCATATGTGACTACTTGTTTCCTACTTTAAATTATGAATTAATACTTCTAAAGACCCCTTTTGGGATTTGCTTGTAATAAGGAAGCATTACAAATTCACAAACTACTCATAGTCCCAGTACAGTATACAGTATGATATCATTGGGTTAAACTTGGGTGTACAGTCACAAATCACCTCCTAATGGGTATGAACCATAAAGTGTCCTATGCACCATAATCAAATTGACCTTTTGTACCTTTGTTGGAAAATATTAACAATTAACTTCCTCTTAAGATAAAACTTTCCACCTACATGGCAATGAGAGTGGGCCTCAGTATACACAAGTTGTAGCTTTTCTTGAGTTTTGGTGTATTGGTGGTGAAAATGATCAAGATCTTTAATAATCTTGTCACACTCCAAACACAGCAACAGTATCCACTGGCCTTTATTCTGTTGTTTCAGTTGGCAACTCCTTAAGGCTTTTTTGATGCAATTTATAACTGTCATCTGCCAAAGTTGAGAAGAATATAGTTATCTGAATGTACACAAATACAGGGTATACTACTACAGTTTATAGAGTATATACATTTATAACACCTTTTAATTAACTTCCTACATCATGCAAGTTCATTCATGTAGAGTCTTATGACGTTCAAGAAGTGCAAACATCTAGTCATTCCAAACACTGTACTGTACTAGAGCCCTGTAGTTGATGAGTAGTGTGGGAGTACTGACGTGGGTGGTGGTAAGGTGAATAAGGAATACAAACCCTATGGCTCATAAGCAACACAAGGAGAATAAACATGGTTAAAATGGATGTATTATGTTATTGCATTGAAATAATTATCTAAATGCAGGATACTTTTCTACTTAAAACACACATGCACGCACGCATACCTTTGTGTACGTGAGTACATCATTGCTGCTGTATGATGCTGCATCATTTATCTCAAGATTCTTGCAACAGATGAAGCAGTTAGTTGCTTGTTTGTCTTCAAATGTACCCATGGTGTGAGAGACTCAGTACTTTGATGTTCTGAAAAAAGAAAGAAAAAAGGACAGCATGAATCCTACTGTATTGCATAGACAAAAAAATTGCTGAACCAGCTGTACTCTGCAAGTGAGAAGCTCGGATTCTGGATGATGAGGAAGAAGTATATTACAGGAAAAAAAAAAAAAATAAAATAAATAAATAAAAAATATGTGCATACTGTATTTGTGATATACTAGATAAAGAGTACGGAGAGAATAAGAAATAAAGAAAAATGAAGATGTGGAAGTCTGATCAAGGTTTGCTATGGTTCTATGAACATACTGAGAGTACATATAAGAAATAAAAGTTGAGTAAAGAGAAAGAATACTCCTGAGGTGCATGCTATGAAGGAGAGAGGAAGACTTAAGGGAGATGTGACTGCAGTACTGTACAGTACAGTATATAAAAATACATAATTTATTCATACAGTAATACATTCTCCTGTGTATATTTCTTTTTTGCTTTACACATTAAAATAAAATTTTTATGCCCTATCCACAAATATTATGCTTATTATTTGTGGGAGAAATACAATCTCAAGTTGTTCGCCGGTAATGGACGACTAATCGATCAGAACGCACTTACGGTAAAACAGCGTTAGTAGGAACTTGGCCAGTCACAGCAAAATATACACTACATATCATTACAGTAAGTATCTTAGAAGAGGAAACATTTACTTGAACCTAATAGAACCTGACCTAACCAACCAAAGAAACCAATCTAACCTTACCTAACTTCTTAGCCAAGGGGCTCTGCCCTTCGGTTCTGCCGCCATATTAAACAAAAAGTAGCTACTTATTTTGACATCTGTGTTGAAGTGTTGTGGTGTAATATAAAATTTTTTGTGGACATGAGAGTAAGCTTGGACTGAGGGTCGGTTGTAAACAAACAGAGCAGACGACAAGATGCACAGACAAAGGCAGATTTTTCAGAGGAATATTTATGGTAAATAAATAATTTCTTCATGTACAAAGCACACAGAGACATCACTTTGGGGTCTTTTTATATTAGTGCATCGTTCTATCTCTCGGTGTTATAAATATGTTTTTCCTGAATGTTTAGACCAGGGGTGTTAAACTCATGGCCAGTGGGCCAAATGTGGCCCTTAGGATGGTCAGGTGTGGCCAGCGGGATGACGGTAAAATTTATCATCCCGTGAAATTATGATAGAAATAGATATAATCATGTTTATTTAGTAAAATGAATTTTACAAACTCATATGAGGTATTCCTGGTAAGCCAGGTAAGGCAATGTGTGAAGCTGTAAACTTCAATCCTGCAAATATGTGACATAGCACTTGTGTTGGCCCTGAAGAGGGTAACTAAAATAAGAATTGGCCCTCAAAAGGTTTTCAGTTTGACACCACAGGTTTAGACACCTCTCAGACATTTTTGTTCCATGATATTTCTAATACCGAAAGAAATATAACCTAACTTATCCCTTTTTCTGTGTAAAAAAAGACAAAAAATCACAAAAAACCAACGTAACCTAACCAGGGGGCACAGCTTGAGGACTGAGGAGGGAAGGAGCTTCACCCCCCGATGTACACAAGGATGATGACAGGCCAAAGACTATAATAAGAAAGACAGGAAAGTAAGACCAAAACCCTGTAAGCCACATGCATATAGTTGGCCGCGGAGTCAACAGATAGCGTTAGTGTGCAAGGCGCGGGTCGTCTGTCGGGTCAGCGACCTTGGCCGGGAGTTGTTATACTGTACATGCTGCCGGCTGAACCACGTCCAAAATTCGGGCAATGCGGCCGGAAGTTTTAACCGCGAGCTTGGGATTGGTGCCACTTGCTGGTGGACGTTGATAGCTGCCGCTCCACTACAAACCATGACGTCATCCCGGGCTTGATTCGCACCGAGTGCTCCCTAGTTTTCTTTGCACAGCCCCAATTATATTGATAAGTTTTATACATAATAGCATTATAAATTAATCGTGAGACTTGATATTGAAAAATCAATGAACAACCTCCATTCAGTAGCTGCATAGGTAATGCCAAAATAGTTAATTAAAGCAGACACATTATTATAATAAACCAGGGAGCCTTCCTCTGAAAAAAATGAACTAGTTCTCGTTCACTTTGCCTATACCACAAAAAATATGTCCCTATGGTCAATAACTTCTTTGATTTCAACCTAGATCCTAAAAGTTCAGCAGACTCCTTTGGTATGGGTACTCCTGAGTTTGCTGATTATGAATATGTGGTCCACGATTCGATTGCAGAGTAATTAGTGGCCAAAATGACCCTTGAAAGATTTTACTGACATTTTTCAATGCTAATTACTCGTCAACTATGGGTTTCCAAGGTGTGATTTAGGGTTTGTAACGTAAAATCAGACGATTCATTTTACGCTCAATAGACCATAAAACATGTAGCTGTAACTTCTTTATTGAGTTACCCTGTGGGGCGTCCATTTTCTTCACCGACTGAGACCTCCGTTTTCTCTCAATCTTTTGCCTCAGAGACTCTGATATTCCTTAGTATCTCATAATTATCATGTTATGAAATTTTAAATTGCAACTGAAGTCGTACATGTTAGATTAAATTAGATATGTCTTATTACAGATGAAACATTCAAGATCTCTTGTGAGTGATGTAAAACTTGTCAAATAAGTGAGTGTTGAGTCTGCCCGTAGAAGTGACTAATCCCTGAACCCGTCCGTAGGGATGCCATGAGTTGCCAAATGATACTGAAGTTAGACCATTTTAATTCACAATCATGAGAGAATCGATGTTTGTATTGAAATTATTGTCAGTTGTATATTTTAGAAAGAAATTAATATCCTGAAAAGAATGTCCGTCTTCTTATTTCCAAGATCTAACGGCAGACTCACAGTAGGCCCTTGTCTAAATTTTTTATGAGGTCGTAAGAAAGACGTTGTCAGCTTGTGCATTTGAGGTCCACTTCAATATTGCCTGGCAAGCTCAAACTCTGATTAGATTGTAACAGTAGATGTAAGAAATTGATCTGACTCACTGATTTTCATAGACAAATGTACAGCAACTGATTTAAATGAAGTATGTGTTAATATGCGTATTCCCCGTTTGTCTTGCCTGAGTTGCCAGTTAGCCTAGTATATAAATTAACTATGAACGAAAATGGAAGATACAAATCAATGTCCCAAAACTCAAAATAATTCACATCGCAAAAACAAATCCCTACCCCATTATTGTCAATAACCAACAAATACCATATGCTGCCAACGGAAAAATATTAGGATTCAAGATAACCAAAAACGGAATAATCCCCCACACCAATGAAAGAATAGCAATTGCAAAATCACAAGTAGTATAATTCCCCTGTTGCACGCGCTCATTTTCAGTCTATTTCATGTCGTTTGTCGTAGTTTCCTTCACATCCTCTTTTACAGTCTTAGGATATGAACTGGTTGATATAAGTGAAGCTGTCATGCGTTCCAAAATGTATAATTCACTTCTGTAAGTTATACAATTTTGTAATAGCAAAGTGGGGGGGCTTTTGTACAATGATTTTCCTCCCCAAAATTCCTTATAGCAATTATTTTAAATGACACAGTACTGCATTCAGTGATCCAGGGATTTCCTTCACCCTGACCCTGAGTTGGTAAAGGCGGGGATCTACAGTTTCTCTGAATTAACACACATTTTTAACTGTTCTGGGTACAAGGAAAGCATTCTTGACACTTATCTCACTATTCAACAGAGCTCTTACATATATCTCTCTCTTTCGTTTTTTAAACCTTCTCCACACTTCCTAGTTCTAGCAATGTGTCCTTTACGTTATTTCCGTAAGTCCCCATCAGTTGATACTAGCAGGGCTGCCTGGGCTGGACGCTGACAAGATCTGCTCATTAGGTCTCTAGAATATTATCATTCACCTTTCAATTACGCCCAAAACAAACTGTATTCGCTCATCCACCACGTTGCCTTCTCTAACACGTTTGTATTTCCTTTATGGCTGTGTTCATCCATGGCAGAAGCATCAATAAGTGAATAAGTTACACACAAGCCACGACACATTCAGAGCTTGAGTCACCCAACCAGAGCGTTCTATAAAACACTGACAGAATCATACCAACGATCTTACTGAAATCTGATCAAAACCACGAGATTATACAACATCTCTATAGAAATAACGATAAAACTTAACCTCGGCGAATTTTTTTTAATACAACTTCTTTCTTATTCTAACTAAATATACTAAGACAGTTGCATGTAAACAAAATAAAAATCTAAACAAATACTAAACCATTGAAATAATTTCCTCGAAACTAATTTTGGTACCCACTATTAAATTTATTAGTCACCATCAGGACTGAAAGAAAATACGAGTATGTTTTCTCTCCAGATGATGAGTTGTGACCCAGACTTATCATTCATTACTTCTCTGTCAACTCCTCAACTCCGTCCTTCAACCATTACTCTCCTAAATATACCAAAACCATCCTCGAAAACTATTACCGGACGCTTCTTTCGACACAAGCTAACAAAACTGGTTCCTCTCCGACCTTCCCGCTGGTTCCATCTGATCTTCCAGCCGTCGCAGATTTAACCCTTCCTCAAAATCACTTTGCTGAATCTTTCCTTGTCACACGTACCTCAGAGGTTTCTAAGTAAGTCTGTCGACTAACTTCTCGCCAGGTTTGTGTGATGATCCTCGTATTTATCTAATGTACTGTGCATCTTTCTACACAACTAAGACATTCATTCAAACATTGGTTGATACATCACTCACCATTAATCTACTGACCGTAACCTGTTTTAGGATCGTGTTCTTGTACTTATTGTTTTTATTTTATACACTAATGGCTTTTCTAAATAAACATAAGCCATAAGCGAGTGTACGTGGGCGACACACACATCATTACAGCAATAGATCATTTATTTATCTCTCTGTTCATCAGGTCACCACCCATGCATCTCCCTGTACAGCGGACAAAACTCACTGCTACTGTCAGCTTTAATATTTTAGTAACTGACCACTGTTGGAATAGTGTTCTTGTAACATTTAACCCTTAAAAAAAAATCAGGCACAATTTTTTTCTTCAGATAATAACCCAGTTCCTTCCCAGCGACACCCTTTATAGCACTCTCTTTCCGCAACAGTATTTATGGGCCAAGACCTTACTCGGTCCAACTTTTCTTCCTCCTAACCGCTGAACCTTCGCAGTAGCCATGACCTTCCTCACATGGGGTATTGCTCCCGTCTGTGGGGAGGTTCGGCTCAATACTTTATATTCCTCATCGACAAAATCGAGCCTGGAGTCACGCATCATAATAGTGAGGCAGCCGCCACTTCCTGCTTCCTCTTCCTGTCTGTTGGTGAGCATCTTCTCTTTTCTTATTCTAAGGTCACATTCAAGGCCAGAGCTCAGAGAAAATCTATTGCTTTATCTCCCGCCTTTTAGAGTTTATATTAGATACTCTAGTTATTACATCTTTTGGCCTCGATATACAAGAGGTTTGATCTACTATACTGTAATGTGCAGGATAAGTCCAGCTTGTGTATAGGACACTTACTGGGGCAAAGACACATGTATGCATGAGGCTGCATCACTCAATGCATCAGCCCCAGGGTGGTATTGGACTGAGTTACTTGTGTACAAAATCCGAAGTAAATTAACTTATATATCCGGAGGTGCCTTCATATGAGGTGAAAACCCTAATCGTAACGGGAGATCCGCTGCTAGCAAAAACCTATGAATTAAGTAGTACAAAAACACCGTCCTGCACGATAGAATATATGAGAAGAAAGTGAAGCACCGATGATAACAGACGATAACCAACACCTAGACGAAAAGGACACACACACACACACACACACACACACACACACACACACACATTTCAAAGCTGTGTTTGGGCTCACAGTGTTCACTACTAGCAGCAGCAGCAGCAGCAAAAACCCGCTACAAAAACCCTCTCTAAATCGAATGGCTTCAGTGATAATCCTCGTGTCATTATTTACTGCTCCCAATTGTTAACCAAACATTACCTTTTTGTGTCAGTCATCTTTCACTCACTAGCTACGATAACTTGATAATAACTATCACTTGTGTCTTGAAAATCTGAAAGTATATATATTTATCTCGGGTTCTATTGTCAATGAAGAATCGACGAGGGATTATACGAGTTTCTTTTTTCTGTGGCGTTTTTCACAATCAAACACAAGTTCCTGTATTACTAACTTCCTCCGCTTATCCATGTTCATCTTTGTTAAATTTGGTTCCTAAATAACAAACATTCATAAACAACCTCTAACTTCTTCTTCCTTCCTTCCTTACCTCTCAAACACCATAATTTTCCTCTTTCGTTTTTATTACCTTCTCTTACAAACGCACTATACTATACTACACTCTCTAACCCAGATCGTCCGCAAACAAACATTTCTCACTATCTCTCACCATCGTCTTCTCTCTCACTTCCACTTCTCGTATTATTCCCCCAACAGTGTCACCTAATAACCCTCTCCCCCGCCCCCTATAAAAAAAATCACATAACACATCCATAATAATCTCAACTAGTAATTTTAAATCACATATACGTACTAACAAATTACCAGACACATTGTAAAAACTCTCGACAGACTTTGATAGACATATGTGCTTTCTCTGCACACTTTCCACAGGGACTTTCTATTTACCGTGTATGCTTTCTCTAAATCTATGCCCGCAGCATTTCAATATATTTTTCTACCAACTGTTGTAAGTATAAATATTTGGTCAAATACTTATACGCTGTTCTACCCTCAGTTACTTCCCTATTTCTCTATCTACAAGACATTTTGTATATTTTTTTATCAATCTATCAATCAACATCTTCTCTTAAAATCAAATGACTTTTTTCATAAATAATTATTATATTTGTTCTACTTTCAGTTTACTCTTATAGAAACAATACGATCTTTCGCTTCTCAGGCACCCGCAAGCTTTACCTACAACCATAGCACAATTTCTTTACTCACGTCAACATAAGTTTTCCCTCACATTTAAAAAATTTTCTTATCACATAATCTCTATCACCTTCTTTATTTTATTTTCTGTAATGTCATGTTCCACTACATCTCAACTCCTTATGTTTATTCCTATTGTACTTTTTTATCTTTCTCGTCTCTCTTCCCTAGCTATTCGTTAAAATACTCTCTTACGTCCTTCTCTGATTGCTTCATCTGTCTTTCCTCCTCCTGAATACGTCTCCCTGACTCCTACTTTACTCCTGCATTTTCTATCTCTCTCCAGGATAGTTTGACACTCTCTCTGGAGTTTTCGTTTCATGCATCCTCTTTCCTAAACGAGTAATCATCCTGGTCGTACTCTTAAAAAGTTTATCATTCAAAACCTTATAGTCTTTATTCTTTTGATTCCCAGTTTCCTACTTTGTTTCTCCACTTTCCACCGGATCGTTTTTCTCGAGGTCATGGTTAGCCAGTGCACCTGATGAGTTGTCCAGTTTCCCTTGATTATTCCTTAACACTGGGCCATGCAGCTTAGGACGTGATGTTGTGTTGGCCAGAGCTTCTACACCTGGCATTAGTTTAGGTCTAGATGGCGTTAGGTGCTGACCATCCTCAAACTCGTTGAATAACTATTATTCATACTCTTGCAGATCCTTTTATATAATATCCTCGATGCATTTCTCCCTATCAGCTCACCCAGGACCTACAGCACACACAACACTCCCCTGTCCAATGAGACACTTGCCTGAATGTACACACAGTTCTCCTACCTTATTTTTTCCCATCAACAGTCCCAAAGACTCCCATTCCCTCTTTATTGTAACATCCTATTCTTACGAATACATTGCAAGCTTGACAGACGCAACAGACCATAAAATAACAACCAAAAGATCACTATCACAGAAAATGAATTACTGGTATATAAACATGTAGAGTTGAAATGAGTCAGGCTTTACACGCGGTGAGAACACACAAGTGTAAATTTATGCGTCGCGTCATTAGTATGTTTGAAGGGGGGAGGGAGGGGGCGGAAGAGCTCACTCCTGCTAATTTCTAGGTGTGTTTGTGCTTCACCTGGGAGGTTTGTGTGTGGTAACGGCGGGGGAGGAGGCGGAGTCTCTGCCCTCTTTTATGACCGCCAAAACCACCACTCACTCCCTCCGTATTTGTAAACTCCAGCGTATGAATGAACGTGTCTTCCCGCCTTCTATTGGGCCAAGACCTCAGCATCACCCTCGAAAAAAACTCCTTCTTCCCACATCAATCGTCCATTAATTTGTTCTAGTCAATAGCTGTTGTATTATCACTAAGACATATAATTCATTAAGTTCTTTACATGCTGGTGGACGTACAGCTGCACATCTGAAGCTAAAGCCAGAGCCACAACAAGGATTAGCACGGGCCACATTCTCATTCATCTCCTCCCTCCCACGCTCAGACCAACCACGATGTCGTAGGATTTTTTCCACAATGATTCGTTCTCTGGGCAAATTGAATGAGATGAGAAGCAACAGGCAAGAAGGCAGTGAACACGGTGTGGCCAGAGAGAGACTGATCCCACAATCACGCACCGGCAGTGTTGGACCCCAGCCAGGATGGAGTCTTATGCTGCTGCCTGTCTCATTACTCACCTACTTTACAAGTATAAAAATCATCTTGTAAGTATTTATTGATAAGTAAAAAAAGGACCACAAAAGGAAATCGAATTGATATCAGTAAAAATTATCCCATTCGATAAAGTACAAAAAAACAAAATGTCCTTGTTTCCTATCGGTGAACTGCAATGATTTAACCAGTCACACCAGAGGAAAAATTGTATAAAAATTCCTTAATGGATATTTATAGGAGTAAGAAATTTCTGATCTATTTTTTTTTTTACTTTTTTTATGGGAAATATGTTGAAAATGGTGAAGTAATTTTCGTGTATGAGGAGAGTCGTCCTCACACTGCTCAACACTCCAGCAGCGGCCAGTGTCCCTGATGCTTTGTACAGGTTGGCTCCTGCTACAACACTGTAAATAAAGCCCCTACCTTTGTCTTCCACACCTTACGTACTGGCCATTCGTAGACTTGGCTTACTGGCCACTCAAGAGACTAGGCTTACTGGCCACTCAAGAGACTAGGCTTACTGGCCACTCAAGAGACTAGGCTTACTGGGCACTCAGGAAAACATTAACACCACAACTCAAGCCACAGCATCAACCCCTTAAGGCCACAGTATACTCCCCGGCCAGTTTATGCCCGGGTATATTCTTGCCTCGGCCAGCTACCACCCCGGGGGGTTAATCTGGTCGAGGCTGTTCTACACTCCTTGAGGCCAGATTACTCTTCTTACAGCTTTAACATTGATAAAATGTAAAGACATACTTAATTTCTTTATTAATATAATTACATGAACTTACTGCAGGTTGGGATGGACTGGACTGGATGAAGTGAGGATTGATTGAGGTGACACCAACGAGGGAGGCTGTATTCTGGCCTGGGGGAGTGCAAGACAGCCCAGTGTACCCCGAGGTGGTATCTGTCCACGGGGTATTATATGGCCTGTTATGTTACACCAGACGTCAAATATCACAACCCTTGGTAAGACAGGAGGTCATAACTCTCCTACTGTCCTGGTATTTGTGACTCGGATAGGAAGAAGACAAGCGAGGGTACCTGCCTGCCTGCCTGGCTGTGTGGTGGTGGTGGTGGTAGGGCGCGGCCACTCGGGGACAATCACCACCAACACAAACCAGTTTTCCTCGAGATTTTATCGTATCTTAATTTTTCCCTCATTCTCGCTCACCCTAAAGCAAAGTTAAGCTTGAGAACGTGTACGAGTTCAGGTGAGAAGGATGTTTACTTCACATTGCTGACAGGTAAACAAGACATAAAGAGTGTTTAGCGGATCATAGCATCAATACGTGCTGACAGGCTTCCTCATATAACTAATGTCGTCTCCCCCTCCACCCATCCCCACTTATTACTCATGAAAATGTACATATAAACATTTATTATTAAGTAAAAAACAAAAGCCAAAACGATAATTCTTAAAAAAAAATCTATTTAAAAACAGCCTCAGTACTGTACAGTCACCAAAATTAAGAAAAGTTCAGAATAGTTCTCCCAAATGACTGACGTAGTGTGAGTAATTAAGTACAGTATAATTAGTCTTCAGTCTCGTGTTTACTTCTGAGAGGAGAGGTTGGTCTCCCCACACACCTCAGTTGGACCAAGATCCTCCCTGTCTAGAATCTCCCACACATTTCAATTGGATCAAGACCCTTAGCTTACATAGGAAACATTTTTCACTTATTGATTATGTTCTTTATTTTGGTACGAGGTTTTATTGGCCGTTGTGTAGTAAGAGGTTTATATTAAAGGTTTAAAGGTTCTACGATACTGCTGTAAATAATAATAATAATAATAAACGGTTTATTAATAGAGTTGCGGCCGGTGTGTGTGTGTCCATGGGCGTCAAAATCAGTGTTATATCAGCTCTTATCCTTTGAACAGACTCTCACATATGCACAAAAACTTATGGTGGGTTTAGATAACATTATATCACGTCACTATTGGATACTTAAAGTGACCCCTGGACGTCCGAGGTGTTCCCCTGGGCCCGGCGGAGGTTCCCCTGGACGTCCGAGGTGTTCCCCTGGGCCCGGCGGAGGTTCCCCTGGGCCCGACGGAGGTTCCCCTGGGCCCGACAGAGGTTCCCCTGGACGTCCGCAGTGTTCCCCTGGGCCCGGCGGAGCTACCAAGATACTGTGTAAACATGAATCTCCACTTTACGACGTCTGGAGATCACTATCATAATCTTTTACTGAAGCATTTGTTTATATATGTGTGTGTGTGTGTGTGTGTGTGTGTGTGTGTCATACATATAACCAGTACAGCCATATATATATATATATATATATATATATATATATATATATATATATATATATAGTGAGATCACATGAGGACTCCTCGCACAGCTCCATCATTAATTATAAACTAACATCACTAAACAAAAAAAAGTTGAAATATTTAGTTGACTGGTTGTAGGTAGTGGCGCGGTGGTTGTGTGACAGGATGAATGACCGTCGTCCTCCTAGAGGTCGTGGGTTCGAGGCTGGACCAGCATGTGTTAAGTGTGTCCGGGGTACACCTCCATTGTTCTCTGTTTAACTATATATATATATGTATACATATATATATATATATATATATATATATATATATATATATATATATATATATATATATATATATATATAATGTTGTTTGTGTAGATTGTTTACCATCACGTAGTTGGGTAGTTGTGTCAGCGGATGTATTTAGAAACGAGGAAGTTAAGAGTCAGTATTAAGTGTGACAGAAGAGCGTCTAGTGATGTAAATAATGAAGCATTAAGGTGGCTGTAGACAGTAGAAGACTTGGTGCAGAGACTGGGGGATGAGTACAGTGTGTGAGTGAGGGGTACAGTGTGTGAGTGAGGGGTACAGTGTGTGAGTGAGAGGTACAGTGTGTGAGTGAGGGTACAGTGTGTGAGTGAGGGGTACAGTGTGTGAGTGAGGGTACAGTGTGAGTGAGGGTACAGTGTGTGAGTGAGGGTACAGTGTGTGAGTGAGGGTACAGTGAGAGTGAGGGTTACAGTGTGTGAGTGAGGGTACAGTGTGTGAGTGAGGGGTACAGTGTGTGTGAGGTGAGAGAGAGTGCAGCGTGTAAGAGACTGTATCAGTGAGGAGTTTCTTAACACGTGAGGAGCCTTGGTAGTGATAGAGAAGACTCACACCAGGGAAGATCTAATGGACGTAAACACGGCCATGCAACACGGGAGTTCCTTAAAAAGGTTTTGTCCAGAGGAGCGACTGTCAGGACCTGTGGAGAGTAACACGGCAGCTGGCGGTGTCTTTTTCAACAGTGGTGACTTATACTCAGTGACGATACTGTTCAATAAAAGCTGCTGTACTTACTTGAAGAACCTCGACTTCCCTGAACCTCGAACGCGGAAGGAAACTCAGCGGCGAAGGTTGCGGTTAAAAGTTCAATGCGGTCATTTCCATTTACTGTTTGTGTTCCCTCTCTGACGACTGTGTGAGTCATCTTCAAGCAGAAAACTACAGTATATATATTTTTATTTATCTTTCTTGGGAAGCTGAATAAATGTATAAATTCTCACTTCGGATATTACACAGCGAGGTATTGTATGTGAAGGAGGTGACTTTGAATGTATAGTTGTGATGTAACTCATGTTCGCCAACCCTGAAGTACATGTGGTTTAGTTCGGTCGCTACATCTGTCCTCCCAACCTAATGAACGATTGTGAGTGAGATACTGATAACTGAAGACTTGCTGGAGTAATGTTAGAAAGTGTGTGAGGTAAACTGCATAAGCGAGGGGCTGTCACTTCCTGGGCTTATGAGCTGCCACATAGGACCTGTTCCGTCCCTCTCAAGGGTTGGGATGGATGGGGGTAAAGTGACAGACCAAGAGGAACCAGCTGTAATCTCTGGTACTTGCGGGAAATAAGTGTGCTGCTGTGGTTCAAATGTTGTCTGTACTTTTATTTGTTGTTTACAGCACAAATATACCATCCCATATGAAAGGTAAAATGTGTTTAGTTGCCATTATCTGAAAAGGTAGAGCGTTACGTTACATTATCAAGTCCTTGGTTATTCGTCGTTTGTGTAAGTTCTATAGCATCCTGATGAGTCTTAGTTTATATTCAAGAAGCCAACTCCTGACTAAATCCTTATACTTAGTGTTTCTTGTGAAGTCAACTGCAAGGTTTAACAGAGAAGACTTTCACCGCGTGTTAATCTTATAAGAGGAATTTGTAAAGCACTCCAGGAAAATTTAACACTTCGTGAAATCCATCTAAGGATCATTATTCTGATACCGAGTCTAGTTTTGTGGGTGATATGTTTTTTTAGTTGTGTGTGGTGAGAGACAGAGGTTGTGTCCCCACTCTTACAATTTTGTTTAATATTTCTGTGGGTCGGAACTGAGACGAATCGTGCAAAATGGTTGATAAGAACAATGAATAGTAGTTTTGCTGCTGCTGACGCACATTCATCTGAATATATTATATATTTTGCTCGTGGAGTGTTGGGACGTGAAGTCATGACGTAGAATATGGACCAGCTCTCATGGATTACTTCTAAAATTACTATATATTTTTCAGAATTGTTCGGTGATGGTGCAGCACAGTGAGGACGGTGTAGGAGGTGAGGGCCGTGACATCTTGACGAGGGTTCATCCATCTTGAAACTATGACTGAGTAGTGTGAGACAGTACATAAATGTCTGAGTGGAGTTGACAGTATGGTCAGCCCTTTCACAGCGTTGGGTTTGTATTGAAGACATTGAATCAATTGAGATATCAGGAGAGGGACAGTCATCCACAACCAGTCCAACATGACAGGGTACACATTTCTCCCTGTTGGTTCAGTACGCGCCGCTACGTGATATATATATATATATATATATATATATATATATATATATATATATATATATATATATATATATATATATATATATATATATATATATATATATAAAATATTAAAGTTTGTTAAGCTTTACAATGAAGTAACGTCAGTCGCAGCAGACACGAGCCTGAATACATCTTTTGTGACGCCCGAAAGTCGCTCACAGTGTCATAGTTATAATATACTTTATCTCCAGTCTGTGATCTCACCATTGCTCGACACTCACGCCTCAGAGAGAGTCGTCATCCAGTCTGAAACCACTGAGTCTTCCTCGACATGAAAGGCAGACTACTGACACCTGAGAGATTTAAGAGCGTTACAGAGGCCAGCTGTTGTGGCCCACAGGGATCTGTCCTACCTATGAGCCCAGGCGGGGTAATCCCTCAAAGACACCACTACCGCCGCTTCACTCACTAAACCTGACTTAGAGGGAGCTTAAGGCTTTACCTGCACCAGGACGTGATCCTCCCGAAGGCACGGACGGACCCACAGCTGTTTTATGTTTTATGGTGGCTCGGAGGGAGGCGCCAAATCCAACACTCACCCCTTGTGTGAAAATCATCCAGATATAAATGGGCCAAAGCTCTAAGACTGTTTCTACTTATTACAGGCAGCCATTCTTATTGTTCTTAGTTCTAAGGGGAAGGTTTGGTAACGTGATCCAAACTTCAGTTTAGTGATGATGTTAAAATGTGGTTTTGAAGACTGTCAGAGGAGAGATAACCAGTTCCTTGTATAGTCAACTCACTGAAACTTACCAGAGCGTAAATAGATAACCCGGAAGTTGGGCTCAGAGGTTGATGCTTAAGAGACGTGAGGGCGATGTGAGGAGAACCAGAGAATGACTTAACGACTTATTGGAAAATGACCTTAAAGAAATAATTATACCAGAGAATGAAAAAAAAATCTAAATGATGAACAGAAAACGGGGAAAAAATCAGCTGTGACTAAATAAAATAAAATAACAGGAACAATGGTCTCCGTTTAAGACATTTTCTTAAAAAAATTATCAATAAGGTTTCAAATATGGTTTATATCTCTATCACATGTTCATTCATTTACCCACCAACCTATCTACCCACCCACTCATCCATCCATCTACCCACTCACCCACCCACTCATCCACTCACCCACCCATCAACCCACTCACCCATCAACCCCCTCACCCATCCACCATACCAACCAACCAACCAACTATAACCACCATCCACCTACCACCTGCCCATCCCTACATCCATTCACCTCTCATCCACCCACCTAAACCATCATCCACCCATCCATCAACTCTCTCATGACCACAGGGACAAGATGACCCAAGGTGAGGCGGGGTCACCTATTGATCTAGTCACTCACACCCACACACCCACTTACACCCAACCCTCTACACAGTCTCCCAGATCTATAACATCTCCACCACCTCCACACACACACACACACCCACCTACACCCAACCCTCTACACAGTCTCCCAGATCTATAACATCACCACCACCTCCACACACACCCACACACCCACCTACACCCAACCCCCACACAGTCCCCAGATCCATAACATCACCACCACCCACACACCCACACACACCCACACCCCAACCCCACACAGTCCCCAGATCCATAACATCACCACCACCCTCCACACACACACACACACACACCCACACCCAACCCCACACACAGTCCCCAGATCCATAACACCACCACCCACACCACACACCCACACACACCCACCCACACCCAACCCCACACAGTCCCCAGATCTATAACACCAC
Source organism: Homarus americanus (assembly GCF_018991925.1). NCBI lineage: Eukaryota > Metazoa > Arthropoda > Malacostraca > Decapoda > Nephropidae > Homarus > Homarus americanus. The sequence continues at coordinate 11,057,882 of NW_024746161.1, forward strand.
CACCACCACCTCCACACACCCACACACACACCCACACCCAACCCCACACAGTCTCCCAGATCTATAACATCAACTCACCCACCCACACACACACACACACACACCACCCACACCCAACCCTCTACACAGTCTCCCAGATCTATAACATCACCACCACCTCCACACACACACACACACACACACACCCACACCCAACCCCCACAGTCCCCAGATCCATACACATCACCACCACCCACACCCACACACCCACACACCCACCCACACCCAACCCCACACAGTCCCCAGATCTATAACATCACCACCACACCTCCACACACACACACACACACACCCACCCCCACACCTATAACATTCCACCACCTCCACACACACACACCCACCTACACCCAACCCCCACACAGTCTCCAGATCCATAACAACATCAGTCCCCAGATCCATAACACATCACCACACCTCCACACACACACACACACACCCACACCCACCCCACCACCCAGATCCATAACATCTCCACCACCTCCACACACACACACACACACCTACACACCCACAGTCCCCCCATGATTCCACCACCTCCACACCACACCCAGCACCCACCCACACCCAACCCCACACAGTCTCCCCAGATCTATAACATCACCACACTCCACACACACACCCACACACACACACCTTACACCCACCCCATAGTCTCCCTAACATCACCACCACCTCCACACACACCCACACACACACACCCACACCCACACACACCCATCTATAACATCACCACACACCCTCCACACACACCCAACTGGCCCACCCACACCCAACCCCACACAGTCTCCCAGATCTATAACATCACCACCACCTCCACACACACACACACACACACACCCACACCCAACCCTACACATCCCCAGACATAACACCACCACCTCCACACACACACACCACACACACACACACACACACACACCCAACTACACACAGCCCAGCACCACCCACCACCCCACACACACACACACACCCACACCCAACCCCACACAGTCACCCTACACACCACACACACACACACACACACACACTAACACCACCCAGCCACCACCACACACACACACACACACACACACCCCCACCACCCAGCATACACCACCACCACACACACACACACACACACACCTGAACCCACACAGTCTCCAGATCTATAACATCACCACCACCTCCACACCACACCCACACACCCACCCACACCCAACCCCACACAGTCTCCCCAGATCTATAACATCACCACCACCCACACACACACACACACACACACCTACACCCACCACACAGTCCCCACACACACCACCCACACACACACCCACCCACACCCAACCCCACACAGTCTCCCAGCCACACACCTGCCACACACACACACACACACACACACCACCCAGCTGCTAACACCCCGCCACACACACACACACACACACACACCACCACCACACACACACACACACACCCACCCCACACCCAACACACACACACCCACCCAGCCCACATCCACACACACACACACACACACACACACACCCACCTCACACACCACCCCACCACACACACACACACACACACACACCCACCCCACCCCACACACACCCACACCACACCCCACCCCACACACACACACACACACACCCACCCCACCCCCACACACACCCAGACACACACCACCACTCCACACACACACACACACACACCCACACCCACCCCACACAGCCCAGCCACACCACACACCCACACACACACACACACACCACACCCACACACACCCAGCACACACCACACACACACACACACACACACCCCTCACCCCACACACCCACACCACACACACCCCACACACACACACACACCCACCCCACTACCACCACACACACCCACACCACACACACACACACACACACACCCACACACACCCACACCCCCCCACACACACACACACACACACCCACCCACACCCACCACACACACAGTCCACCACACACACACACACACCCACACACACCCACACCCCACCCAGATCTACCACACACATACAGCCCCAACACCCACCACCCCACACACACACACCCACACCCCACCCCACACCCAACCCTACACACACACACACCCAGCCCTGCCCCACACACACAGATCTCACCCCACACACACACACCACCCACCCCACCACCCTCCCCACACACACACACACACCACACACCCACACCCTACCCCACACAGTCCCCAGATCCATAACATCCCACCACCTCCACACACACACACACACACACACCCACCCACACCCAACCCCACACATAGTCTCCCAGATCTATAACATCACCACCAATCTCCACACACACACACACACACACACACCTACACCCAACCCTCTACATAGTCTCCTAGATCTATAACATCAACACCACCCACACACACACACACACACACCTACACCCAACCCTCTACAGTCTCCCAGATTCATAACATCACCACCACCCCACACCACACACACCCACCCACACCCAACCCTCTACACAGTCCCAGATCTATAACATCTCCACCACCCACACACCACACACACACCCACCTACACCCAACCCCTCTACAGCCCCAGATCTAGGCAACATCACCACCACCCACACACACACACACACACCCACACCCAACCCTCTACACAGTCTCCTGATCTATAACATCACCAGCCCACCCACACTCACACACACACCCACCCACACCCAACCCCTGGCACAGTCTCCCCAGACTATAACATCTCCACCACCTCCACACACACACACACCCACACACCCACCCACACCCAAATCTCTACAGTCTCCAGGATCTATAACATCACCATCACCTCCACACACACCCACACACCCACCCACACCCAACCCCACATACAGTCTCCCAGATCCATAACACCACCACCCACACACACCCACACCCACCCACACCCAACCCCACACAGTCCCCAGATCTGGCAACACCACACCACCCACACACACCACACACCACCCACACCCAACCTCTACACAGTCTCCCAGATCTATAACATCACCACCACTCCACACACACACACACACACCCACACACCCAACCCCACAGTCTCCCAGATCTATAACATCACCATCACCCCACACACACACACACACACACACCACACACACACACCACCCACACCCAACCCCACAGTCTCCCAGATCTATAACATCTCCACCACCTCCACACACACCCACACACCCACACACACACACACACCCTCCCAGGTCGCTAGATAGAGCTGACCCAGATACGGTGAAGGTAATAGACTGCATAAGCTCCTCCGGGACGAGATGAATTTACTAGTGTGACCCACTTAACAAAACTGAGCTATTTTTTATTTCCATTCTGCTGCGGCTATCTCCCTTCCTTCCCCCTCTCTATGTCTCTTCCTCCCTCCCTCCATCCCCCCATTCTTCCCTCCCCTTTACTTCCTTCCCTTCGTTTTGATTTCCCTTTCTTTCTACCTCATTCCGTCCCCCTTTACCTCCCTCTCTACTTCCCTCCTCCGTTTACCTCCCTCCCTCCCTCTCTACTTCCCTCCCTCTCCCCTTCCTTACCTCCCTCCCTCCCTCTCCCCCTCCTTCCCTCCCTCCCTCCCTCTACATCCCTCCTCACCCCTTCCCTTACTCCCTCCCCACCTTCATCTCCCTCTCCCCCTTCCCTTACCTCCCCTCCCTCCCTCTCTATTTCCTCCCTCCCTCCCTCCCTCTCTACTTCCTCTTCCCTTCCCTCCCTCTCCGTGTTACTGCTGCTTGTCTAGATTCTTACGTGTTACTGTTCCCTTTGTGAACGAGACAAGTGGTGGAGGGAGGGAGGTGGAGGAGACGGTGGAGGGAGGGAGGTGGAACGGAGGGAGGGAGGGAGGGAGGGAGGGAGGGAGGTGGAAAGTGAAAGAATGAGGGTGATAGAGGAGAGAGGGAATAGGAGAGAAGGTGGAAGGGAAAGAAGGAGGTAAGGGAAAGGGGGGGATGGAGAGTGATGTAGGAGAGAGAGAAAGGGAATGGAAGGAAAGGTGTAGAGTGTTGGAATTGAGGGAGAGAGGATGAAAAAGGGAGGGAGAGAGAGGGTGAGAGAAGGGGAGAGGGAGTGAGAAGGAGGGAGAGAAGGGCTTGTAGGTGTCGACGTGAAAAGTGACTCACCACTTACCACACACACACACACACACACACACACACACACACACACACACACACACACACACACACACACGCACACACACACACACACACACACACACACACACACACACACACTTACAGGCACTGGGATGAGATTGGTGAGATTTTCTGTTGCGGTGAGTAAAGAAAACTGCCTGTATGTATGTGTGTGTGTGTGCATTATGTTCTGGAGACACACACACACACACACACATCGAGGACAACATCATTACCGTATGGACTAAAACCATTATGACATCTCCCAAACATGACCCCTGCGCTTGTTGACGCTCTTAATGTGCGTCACCAGAATCACTCACGCCTCTCGGAAGTGTAGACCAGAACACACACACACACACTCACACTCACACACACACACACACACAAAAGCACTTGACATTCATTATGCAAACTGAAACTTCACCTCAACATACACAAGACTCAATCATATAAACATACACCTCACTCACCCTGAACATATACACAGTAACATTGATATCCACAAACATACATTCACGTCTATATAAACCAGTGACCTTACACACACACATCGACCGTGAACTCCTTTAATTTATCCAAGGCGTCCATAATCTTGTGGGGTAAGGTAACGCTGTCCTGTGCTTTGTTAGTCTTCCTCTCTTCTCTCCAGTGTTGTGTGTGTGTGTGTGTGTGTGTGTGTGTGTGTGTGTGTGTGTGTGTGTGTGTGTGTACCGTCACCCGGAGCTCCTCAATATATTACCAGGTGTTGGGATGTTTCACCTTTTCAATTTTGATCTTACGTGGTGATACCGAAGACTTGTTTGAATCACTTGTAGTCGTTTAGGTTTGTCTGTGTCTGTCTGTCTGTCTGTCTGTCTGTCTGTGTCTGTCTGTCTAGTATCTATAAATATGAACCCCCTCCCTCCCCCTCTGCCTCCCCCTCCGCCTCCCTCCTCCCTCCCCTCTTTCCCCTTTACTGAAAATATTGCAGTCAGTCAAGCTAAGTCGAGGAGAGTCGACAAACTATATTTGGTCAGAATCAAAGTTTACTGAAAAAAAAGGGTATGACATTTCTACAATTAGTGACGGATCTTAGTATTTACACAGGTATATAATCAAGGTGACAGCTAATTACACACAGGTTATGGTTCAAGTCGGTCAAGATTTAAGTTCACAGGTCAAAGGTCACAGAGTCAATCACCGTACTCTAATTTCCACAATAATAAACCAATCAAAGACCTAATTATCAGAGCTTAAAGTGACCACCCTTCTCCAAGACCTCAGGGTACAGTCGCCCACATGATAGTGACCACCTTACACCAGTGACCACCTTACACCAGTGACCACCTTACACCAGTGACCACCTTACACCAGTGACCACCAGCCTCCAACGACCGTCTTACTGTTGCGGCTTCTCGCCAAATCTCCTTCAGTGAGAGACGTAGGTGATCTAATTTGTTTTTATGGAGTGAGATTGTCAGGTGAGTCAGTGGCGCCACCTGTTGTTGTCGGGGGAAACTGTTATTGATGCTGCAGGTGTTGTGCTGTTATTGATGCTGCAGGTGTTGTCCTGTTATTGATGCTGCATGTGTTGTGCTGTTATTGATGCTGCAGGTGTTGTTATTGATGCTGCTGCAGGTGTTGTTATTGGTGGTGCAGGTGTTGATGAAGTGTTAAGCTGGAAAAGATGACAGTGAGAGCAGGGAAATATTGTTTACGTGAACCAGCTGATCTGCTCCCACTGTGTTGTTTGCGTGTAGTGTTTACATGTCTAATATAAACAGTAAACAAACTCGCTACCAACCACCCGCAACTACAACACGTCAACACTAATTCACTCGCCTTTGCCTCGTGACAGAAATTCATCCAGTCAGCGATAATGACCTAAAAAAAATTGACCAATGAGAGCACGACTGACGTTCTCCCTGTAGTTATTAGTAAAGCAGAGGTGGACACGGTTATTTTAAGACGCATATAAAAAGTCAAAGGAAAAACTCTCAATGGTATGTCGTAGTGTTGCAAGCTGATGATAAACTTGACTGAAAAAAAAAGGCCCGCTTCACCCCTTGGCTGACGAACACTAACGCAGCTTAACTCAGCTTAACCTAACATAAGTGACCTTATCATAACGTAACCTTGACACTATGGCCTGCATATTTACGGGTTGCGTGGCCGACACTCCTTGCTACGCGTAAAGGGGGAGGAGGAAGAGTGAGTGAGGAGAAGGCACTGAGGGAGACAAAGGAAAGGGAGGGAGAGAAGGGGGGACAAGGGGAGGATGGAGGAGAAGGCACTGAGGGAGACAGGAAGGGAGGAGAAAAGGGGGACAAGGGAGGATGGAGGAGAAGGCACTGGGGAGACAAAGGAAGGGAGGAGAGAGGGGGACAAGGGGAGGATGGAGGAGAAGGCACTAGGAGACAAAGGAAAGGGAGGGAGAGAAGGAGGGAGAGGGGAAGGGAGGATAGGAGGAGGTTTACCACAGGAGGACAAAGAAGGAGGAGAGGAGGGCAGGAAGGGTGGTAGCCAAAATAATAAATAGATAAGAGAAGAAGGAGGAGGAGGAGGGAAGAAGGAGGAGGAGGAGGAGGAGGGAAGAAGGAGGAGGAGGGAAGGAGGAGGAGGAGGAGGGAAGAAGGTGGAGGAGGAGGAGGAAGAATCAGAAAGAAAAGAAGAAAGATGGGTAATAAAAAGTGAAGAGGTAAGAGAGACGAAGAAAATAACAATAATAATAAGAAAAGACTGATTGTTTAGTGTGTGTGTGTCTGTCTGTCTGTCTCTCGCTCTCTCTCTCTCTCTCTCTCTCTCTCTCTCTAGCTTGGCAAAATAACTTACAAATTACACCTAATTTAACCTATTTCTTCCCAAACTAAAAAAACAACAACAACAAAACAAAGAACAAAACCAGGATGATCAAAAGTATAGATGAATGAATATGCGAGAAAAAAATATAAACAAACGAAGTGATCAAGCGAGACAAAGGTTCGGATCCTTTTACCCCAAATTCCTTAACAATCGAATCAAGTTTAAAAGGTATCAGATCCCATCCAGTATAAAGATGTACTGGATAAAGACCAACGGGGTATAGGAACATGGGAGTGACAAACAAAGCCAGCGAAATATGATCCCTTTGACCTTCTGGAGGAGGTTGAGAACAAAGAAAGTAGAGTTGTAGCGGCGGTGTTTTGTCTTGATAAAGAAGACAACAAGAAGAGGAGCGAGATGCGTGTGTGTGATCGTGTTGAAGACTTTGTCGCGTCTTGACCAAACACAGTGCGGCTCTCGTCTTGACAGCCAGCATCAATAACCTGCCTAGTGTACCGCCGCCCACACCACCTCTCCAGTGCACCCGCCCACCACCTCTCCAGTGTACCGCCGCCCACACCTCCTCTCCAGTGCACCACCGCCACACCTCCTCTCCAGTGCACCGCCGCTCACACCTCCTCTCCAGCGCACCGCCGCCCACCACCTCTCCAGTGTACCGTCGCCCACACCTCTCCAGTGTACCGTCGCCCACCACCTCTCCAGTGCCCACCGCCCACACCTCCTCTCCAGTGTACCGCCGCCCACACCTCTCCAGTGTACCGCCGCCCACACCTCTCCAGTGTACCGCCGCCCACACCCCTTCCCTAATGTACCACAACTGACATGCACGATGAGTGTCTGGCACGCTCACCCCTCAACCCGTCCACCCATACAGCCGCCCCTCGCCACCCTCCCAACAATCCTCCTGACCTGCGCCGTGACCCACCCCACCTTCAGGAGGCCGCCGCTGTCACCCGCCGGGCCTCGTCAAGGGATGGATTTCAACTCTTTATGTTTTGTTTCTTACTTCCATAATCTTCTGTTTTATAGGTTTTAATCTCTCTCTCTCTCTCTCTCTCCTGTTAGCCTTAGAACTCAATATTACAATAACACTGACGAGTTCTGTTACCCATGTGATCAGCCTGCAGCTTCTCTCACTCATCAAGGGCCCTCACACACACACACACACACACACACACACACATCATCACCGTTATAATCAACCGGACATCTTGTGTGGACGTGTTTGTTAAGGGGTAACTGGTACAGACAACAGCGGAGTGTGTTCAAGGAGAAACCATTTAACTCGAACAAATAAGAATAAATATTTCGATGGAATTTTGAATGTTGATTTAATATAATATTTTCGAAAATCAAGTAGTGGTTCTTTTATGATATATAATTTTTTAATTGATTCGTTTTTGTTTTTATGGCGATGTGATGTGATGGGAGGGGTAGGTCCACAGTCTTAAACTGAATCTGTAAAACAAAACCCACTTAGATCGTAAAATCAATCACTATTATTTATTACTGACTCGCGAATCTTGTTCTGTTCTTTATTGAGAAATTTTATGACAACAACAGAAAATCCAGTTTCTTGTATGAAGTCACATAAGGTAGAAGACTTGGATGGTGTTGCCAGAGAAGATGGTGATATTTCTTGATCAGTTTAGGAGTTGTTCTTCTTGTTGAAAAGTTGTCAATACAGTGGCAGTGTTGGCAGTAAATTGATATTTTAAAGCCATTTAAGTTTTAAGACATTTATGCGTCCTTAAGATAAAATAAAAATGCTTCTGTAAATTGTTCACTGTTTAATAACTGGTTCAGTGTTGGGTTTCATTTCATTGTTAAGAAGAAATTTATTTGTTTTTGGGCCAAGTTCCCCTCTTCCCTAGCCACCAGTACCCCCTAGCCACGGTACTCTCTAGCCACCAGTACCCCTAGCCACCGGTACTTCCCTAGCCACCGGTACTCTCTAGCCACCAGTACCCCCTAGCCACCGGTACTCTCCTAGCCACCGGTACTCTCTAGCCACCGGTACTCTCTAATACCGGTACTCTCCTAGCCACATCCTCCACCACCAGTACCCCTAGCCCGGTACTCTCTAGCCACCGGTACTCCCCCCCTAATACCAGTACCCCTAGCCACCGGTACCCCCTAGCCACCAGTACTCTCCTAGCCACCAGTACCCCTAGCCACCAGTACCCCCTAGCCACCGTACTATACCGTACCTCCTACCCTAAACCAGTACCCCCTAGCCACCAGTACCCCCTAGCCACCGGTACTCTCTCCACCGTACTAGCCACCGGTACCCCCTAGCCACCGGTACTCTCCCACAGCCACCGGTACCCCCTAGCCACCGGTACTCTCCTAGCCACCAGTACCCCTAATACCAGGTAGCCATCCCCCTAGCCACCGGTACTCTCCTAGCCACCGGTACCCCTAGCCACCAGTACTGCCACAGTACCCCCCCAACCAGGTCTCCTAACCACGGTACCCCCTAGCCACAGTACCCCTAGCCACCAGTACTCTCCTAATACCGGTACCCCCTAGCCACCGGTACCCTACCCCTAGCCACCGGTACCCCCTATAGCAGTGCCCCCTAATACCAGTACCCCCCTAGCCACCAGTACCCCCTAGCCTGGCTCTCCTAGCCACCAGTGCCCCTAGCCACCAGTACCCCCTCCTGGTACCCCCTAGCCACAGTACCCCCTACCACGTACCCCTAGCCACCAGCCCTAGCCACCAGTACCTCCTAGCCACCGGTACCCCTAGCCACAGTACCCCTAGCCACCAGTACCCCCTAGCCACCGGTACTCTCTAGCCACCGGTACCCCTAATACCAGTACCCCCTAGCCACCGGTACTCTAGCCACCAGTACCCCCTTAATACCAGTACCCCTAATACCAGTACCCCTAGCCACCGGTACTCTCCATACCGGTACCCCAGCCAATACCCCTACCGGTACCCCCTAGCCACCGGTACTCTCCTAGCCACCGGTACCCCTAGCCACCAGTACCCCCAGCCTGGTACTCTCCTAACCACCAGTACCCCTACCACCGGTACCCCTCTCTCTAGCCACCAGTACTAATACCAGTGCCCCCAGCCACCAGTACCCCCAATACCAGTACCCCCCTAGCCACCGGTACCCCCTAGCCACCGGTACCCCCTAGCCACCGGTACCCCTAATACCAGTACCCCCTAATACCGGTATCTCCTAGCCACAGTACCCCCTAGCCACCGGTACCCCTAATACCGGTACCCCTAGCCACCGGTACCCCAGCCACCAGTACCCCCTAGCCACCGGTACCCCTAGCCACCAGTGCCCCAGCCACCAGTACCCCCAGCCACCGTGACCCTAATACCAGTACCCCCTAGCCCGTACCCCACCGTACCCCCACCACCGGTACCTCTAGCCACCGGTACCCCCTAGCCACCAGTACCCCAGCCACCGGTACCCCCTAGCCACCAGTACCCCCTAATACCAGTACCCCTAGCCACCAGTCCCCCCAGCCACCGGTACCCCCTAGCCACCGTGCCCCCCTAGCCACCGGTACCCCCTAGCCACAGTACCCCCTAATACCAGTACCCTAGCCACCAGTACCCCCACCCTAGCCACCGGTACCCCCTAGCCACCGGTACCCCCTAGCCACCAGCACTCTCTAGCCACCAGTACCCCCTATACCAGTACCCCCCTAGCCACCGGTACCCCCTAGCCACCAGTACCCCCCTAGCCACCGGTACCCCACAAACCGGTACCCCCAGCCACCAGTCTAATACCGGTACTCTCTAGCCACCAGTACCCCCTAACCACCAGTACCCCCTAGCCACCGGTACCCCCTAGCCACCGGTACCCCCCTAGCCACCGGTACTCTCTAGCCACCGGTACCCCCAACACCGGTACCCCCCTACCACCGGTACCCCCTAGCCACCGGTACCCCCTAGCCACCAGTCAACCGCCCCCAGCCACCGGTACCCCCTACCACCAGGCCCCTAGCCACCAGTACCCCCTAGCCACCAGTACCCCTAGCCACCGGCCCCTAGCCACCAGTACCCCCAACCACCGGTACCCCTAATACCAGTACCCCTAGCCACCGGTACCCCAGCCACGGTACCCCTAGCCACCAGTACCCCTAATACCAGTACCCCCTTGGCCCCTAACCAGTACTCCCAGCCACGTCCCCCCAACCAGTACCCCCTAGCCACTGGTACCCCCTAGCCACCGGTACTCTCCTAGCCACCGGTACCCCCTAGCCACCGGTACCCCCTAGCCACCAGTACCCCCTAATACCAGTACCCCCCGGTACTCTCTAGCCCCGTACCCCATAGCCACGTACCCCCTAGCCACCATTCCCTAATACCGGTACCCCCTACCACCGGTACTCTCCTAGCCACCAGTACCCCCACCTAGCCACCGGTACTCTCCTAGCCACGGTACCCCCCTAGCCACCGTACCCCCTAATACCGGTACCCCCTAGCCACCGGTACCCCCCTAATACCGGTACCCCCCTAGCCACCGGTACCCCCTAGCCCGGTACCCCCTAGCCACCAGTACCCCTCTAGCCACAGTACCCCCTAGCCACCAGTACCCCCTAATACCGGTACCCCCTAGCCACCAGTACCCCTAGCCACGGTGCCCTAGCCACCAGTACCCCTAGCCACCGGTACCCCTAGCCACCGGTACTCCCTAGCCACGGTACCCCTAGCCACCGGTACCCCTAGCCACCGGTACTCTCCTTACCACCAGTACCCCCTAGCCACCGGTACCCCCCTAGCCACCAGTACTCTCCTTGCCACCGGTACCCCCTAGCCACCGGTACCCCCTAGCCACCGGTACCCCCTAGCCACCGGTACTCTCCTAGCCACCGGTACCCCCAGCCACCAGTGCCCTAAACGGTACTCTCCCAGCCACCGGCCCCCCTAGCCACCAGTACCCCCTAGCCACCGGTACTCTCCTTGCCACCGGTACCCCTAACCACACCGGTACCCCCTAGCCACCGGTACTCTCCTTGCCACCAGTACCCCTACCACCGGTACTCTCCTTACCAGTACCCCAGTAGTGGATTAATCAGTGGTTGTTCAGTGAATGGTGAAGGCTCTGGGCTGGTCCCGTGAGGCTTGGCTGTAACCTGACAGACCCCCCTCACATTAAGGCCCTTTGATTTTCTACACAACCTCCCTCATCCTCTTCCCTCGGGTCGTTTATCAAAGTCTGTGATGAAAGGGACGTCTCTTATCGACAATTAATGTTTAACAAATTGAATACAAACTACGGTACTTTTTTTCTTTATCTTCTAATGATAAAAGGAATTTGTTGCTACTTGATCTTATATTTGTTGTATTTGATTCCCTGAGAGCCAGATCACGTCAGTCACCCCCCCCCTCCCGTCTTAACGCTAATCACAGCCTTGGAAATTAATATATGAATAGCTGGTTTGTTGAGTAATTATTAAGATCATTTGTAAACTCACTTTTATTCTGTATTCTTGGCCAGATCAGGTGCATCGTGGGCCAAGGTTCTTCAAGGACTGGCGAACATGTCTAGTTACTGTGGAAGGTCTTAAAGTAAGTGTCATTTCGATGCCTTTATGTTTAGTCTTATTTATGCCTTTAATTACCTGAGTCACTTAAGGATACGCGGTTCTGACACACCAAGCGGGGGTCAACTCTCACGGGAAAAGGATTGTGTCTTCCCGCTGTCAAGAAAAACCTCATTTGTAGTGTGGTTGATGATGTCCTCCCCCACCTGAGACGCCCTTCATGTGTGTGTGTGTATGTGTCTCGCTGAGGGTAATAACTTCATTTGATATAATTCATTAGCGTTCATCCCTTCCATAGAAAGAAAAAAAATTGAAATCCATTCATCATTACGCCAGTCATATTACATCAGTGTCGCCAAGCTCTAATAAAAGGTGCATAGTGAAGGTAAGGCCAGGCAGGACCCTCAAAAGATCGTTCGTTATATTTCCCTTCTTCTGCCACCAACAATGTATCGAGATTGTATACCTGTAGTTATTAGATTCATGTCCTTCGCGAGAAAATAATCAGAAGCACGAATGTTTGAGAGTCAGTATTGAGGACTTGGGTGACGGGGTAGAGGAAGGGGGGCGTCTGGGCAGCATCACCTGGTCTGGGTACGGCGGGTGATGAGTCTGTCGTGGAGATGGTGGTGAGCGACGACCCCCTGCTACATGTACCTCCTCACCTACACAACACGACTCTCACATTAACTTGTTGCAGCTGCTCCACCTGGCCCGCTGTTGGTGGTGCTGGGGAGTAAACTTTGTTGGTGTTATTGCTGTTGTTGTTATTGTAGCTGTTATTTGTTGTTATTGTAGTTGTTGTAGTTGTTATTGGGTGAGTGTGTAGCGGTGATGATGGTGAAGTAGTGTGTTGATGGTGATGATGGTGTAGTATGGTAGAGATGATGATGGTGTTGGTGCAAGGTAGAACAAGTCTAAACTTAAATTAATAAGTCTCCCTTAAACACATCATCATAAAAATGCCTCACACACCAACGATTGGGCACTTTACTACACACCTGTTGATTTAATATACCTGTCCTGGTGATTTCGACGTTTGTACCTGACATGATGATTAACCAACCCTGACCCAACCTGGTGATTTACTAGTATTCCTGGACTTGGGAACCCTGACACACACACACACACACACACACACACACACACACACACACACTTGTATCCTCTTCTTGCTCTGGTCAAGGGTAGGGTAGTGATATTTCATCCTAGTTCCTTGTATGCTGCTATCTGCTGTGTGTGTGTGTGTGTGTGTGTGTGTGTGTGTGTGTGTGTGTGTGTACTGTTTATAGTTCTCAAGGTAGGTAATGCTCTTCACTTTAACCCATCAGTTACCTGGGTCTGTCTCTCAGGTCATATTACATCTCCTCAGCGTGTTGTGATAGCTGGAGTGATTGTGTGTTTGTATGTGCTGCCCATAATAACAAATACACAAATTAACGCAGTTCCACAACACACACACACACATAAACATACATCCTCCTTTCTGCCTCCCCCCCTCCCCCCACACGCACACGTAACAAGCAGTGCCTGTGGTTCCTGCGCAGGTCTGTTGTGTTAGCAAATGCAACTGCTTGGTGAATTTGTTATGCTTGCAAATGCTTACTCGCTAAAGGGACGCGTTGTGTGTGTGTGTGTGTGTGTGTAGGAGGCAGAGGAGGGATGTTAGAGAAGATGCTGTCAAGGTGGAGGTTGAGGTTGACCTTGAAGGGGCATTGGCATTCATATATTTACATTGGTAAGCAACAAAATTATCCCAGGTAAGTTTATCATATTTACAAATGTATGGTAAAGCTCCAGGTAATGATCCCAACATTTACACACTTATTTACAACGACTTACGCATTTACAATTATAGTTGAAGATGGAATACAGACGCCATAGTTTACAGCAGGTAATGTTCAACAACAAGGTAAACGCTAACATTAATACGAGATAGTTTACACCAATTGAGGTAGACAGACAGACAGACAGACAGACAGACAGGAGAGAGAGAGAGAGAGAGAGAGAGAGAGAGAGAGAGAGAGAGAGAGAGATAACCAACCTCTCACTCGTACACGGATGTCCTGGTTACGAGGAACCACTGGCGAGACGGTGAGGGACCTTGAAATAGGAAATGGGGACCTTAAATAGGGATTAGGGACCTTGAAACAGGTAATGTGGACCTTAAATAGGGATTAGGGACCTTGAAATAGGGAATGGGGACCTTGAAATAGGGTTTAAATCTCATGGTATTGGAGACACAGAAAAAGGTTTAAAAGTCCACGGCATTGAGAAAGGATGGGAGGGTGGAATAGGGTGGAGGATAGGATAGGGTGGAGGATAGGATAGGGTTGGAGGGAGGGATGGGGCTGGGTATAGTCTAGGATAGTGTGGGGTGGAGGGTAGGATCGAGTGGTAGGATAGGGTGGAGGGCAGGATAGGGTGGAGGATAGGATAGGGTGGGGGTGGATTGGAGGGAGGGATGGAGAGAAAGGGTGGAGGGTGACATGAGGTTGATTGGAGGGTGGAACGGGGTGGAGGGCGGGATGGAAGGTGGGGCAGGGTGGAGAGAGGGAGAGAGGAGGTGGGAGGAGGACCTTCCTTGTCTTCGTCTGCCACTTCTCTAGAGTCGCCTGGGATGGTTAGTGACAGGCAGACGGGACTGTCAGGTGAGAGAGTGGAGAGAGAGAGAGAGAGAGAGAGAGAGAGAGAGAGAGAGAGAGAGAGAGAGAGCATAGTTACTGTGGCGGCAAAAATATATTCATTATAATTTGTAGACTGAAATGGGAGTGTGTGTGGATAGTACACTTACACTTACACTTTGTTTATGTATGTTTGTGGAAGTGTTTGTATATGTGATTAACTTTATATGTGGATATTTGTGTAGATGTGTGTATGTATGTGTTAGGATGTGTGTTAGTGCGTTTGAGAAAGACTGGATTGGTATCTACTGAAAATCAAACCATCTTGGACTACATCACGCTCATCTACACACACACACACACACACACACACACACACACACACACACACACACACACACACACCGCGTAACTCAGGGAGCTTCCTCAGGTAGTATTCTCAGCACACAACAGGTGGTGTAGGGAGACTGCAGAAGGAGTTGCCTGACGAGTCCATAGATAGACTCAGGTGACCTTAATCCAATGTCCCCCTCCAATGTGTGTGTGTGTGTGTGTGTGTGTGTGTGTGTGTGTGTGTGTGTGTGTTCAGTTCATCGTATACATACACCACGTTATTAAATTCCCGCAGGTATATAGAGTACTCACATGACGTCATAAGAGTAAGGCGATGACGTCATAAGAGTAAGGCGATGGCGTCATTAACTGCAAAGGTAATGACGTCACGTTTGGTTACTCCTCCGTCTCTTTAAGGAGTGACAGCCCGCCCACTTGCCATCACCGTGGACAGAGGTTACCTCTCCCCCCACACCACTACCGTCCTCTATCTTCTGTCCAGGGCTAATTTACTACATGGCCTAAATAAGACGGTACATTAGACCTGTCCATTATATCTGCGTGTGTACAGGTATAGCGGCCTAGCTGTTGGTTCTGAAGTCTGAGGGTTTCTTTTATGGTAATTGCTGTTGGCAGGTAACAAGCGGGAGGAAAATTTGCATGTCTTATCCCTGTGTGTGTGTGTGTGTGTGTTTGTGTGTGTGATTGCGTGGATGAGTGTGCGTATAAGTGTATGTGCGTGGATAAGAGTGAGTGTGCTTATGCATGTAAGTGTGTGAAGCTCAGTGTATATATAAGGGTGTGTGCATATATATGTGAAGGTGTGTGTGTGTGTGTGTGTGTGTGTGTGTGTGAGTGTGTGTGTGTGAGTGTGTGAGTGTGTGAGTGTGTGTGTGTGTGTGTGTGTTAGTAGGCAGACAGAACACGGTAAAACAAACATACCTCGATGGGATCAAGTATCGTGACCTAACTTACAACCCGTGACCCGCCTCATGTAAGTCATAAAGATAACCTCAATTTGCTTCAGTTGTTGCGTAACATAACATGAACAGCTGCAGTGATGGGGGAGGGTGAGGGAGGGTGTGTGGTGATAGTGGTGAGTGTGTGTGTGTGTGTGTGTGTGGCAGGTAGTGGTGAAGGTGACAGTGGTGTGTGTGTGTGTGTGTGTGTGTGTGTGTGTGTGTGTGTGTGTGTGTGTGTGTGTGTGTGTTCGTGTGCGTCTGAGTATTGTATAGGATGATAAAGGAAATATTATTACATCTCTCTTCCCTCAGTCCTCAATGTAAACAAAACAATTACTGAGTTATCACCGGAGTATAAATAACCATACAAATCAATAAATATCTTTAATAACATACTACTAACATTACCTGGGGTCAAAAACAGGTGACTCATACAGGTATTGTTAGGAGGTACTGTAGTGAGTTTTAAGTTATGTGAAAAAGTTTTGGTTGGGAGAAGACACAGTTTGATGGAGATTGAGGTGTGTTTACTAGCGGGATCTGTGTGTTGATGTTATTCAGTGCAGAAGACAGGAGGAATGATTGCTGATAAAACCTCTACCTGCACACAAACGGACATGAGTGTAGGTCAGGGGGGAGGGGGGATTACTGGCAATTCAGGTTCGTAACATTCACTAAACAATGATAGCATATACGACCAAGTCAAGCTCTTTCTCAATTTACGTGGAAAGTGCATTAAAAGGGTCAAGTTGGGTTAAAATCCCTTATATCTAGGATGAAAATAAAACCCATTCCATCTAAAGTGAATTCTTGACTCCAGCACAATTCATATGTTTACCACCACTCGCGTCAACACTCATTGGTGCATTTGGCTGCAGTGAAGATTGTCGTGGAGTGAGACGGCGACAAATCAGGTCAGCGCGCTAACACACACACCTCATGGCTGTCTTAAGTAAATAAAACAATTCTATGTGTGTGAGAGCCATCAGTGAGACTTAGCTGATGGTCGGTGACACTTTCCTCTTGGCTGGAGTGAAAGTCTGACTGGACCCTAATTCTCTGCTAAGGTTCTTGTGTTGTGAATTTTGTCCTTTTTGCACTGTTTTTCCTTCTTAAGAACATAAGAATGGAGGAAACTGCAGCGGGCCTATTGGCCCATACTGGACAGTCCCGTTTACACCCAACCCCTATCGCTCATATATCCCTCCAACCTATGTTTGAAGCTATCCAGCGTATTCGAGTTAATGATGATGTTTGGTAACTTGTTCCACTCATCCACTATTCTATTTCCAAACCAGTGTTTACCTATTTCGCGCCTAAATCTAAATTTGTCTAATTTAAAACCAATGTTAGGAGTTCGCTCCTGGTTGGATAGTTTGAGTACCTTTGTCATTGAATTCCCCTTCTTGCATTGATCTCTTTCCTTCTTGAGTTGAAACCTTCCTGGTGACTGACGAAGTATAGCAATGTGCCCAACTGTTTCGTTTCAGACACAACACCAAAAACAACCCCTTAAAATGCCACCATAATACACCGAGACTCTACACTACATCAGATACATTCACTTGCAGGACATCAGTTAATAGACGTTAAGGGATTGAGTTCAGGCTACTTAGGAAATGATGAAGATTGTGTTGAGAAGGATGGTGTGTGTGTGTGTGTTGATGATGAGACACTGTTCTGTTCATATTGTTCCACTACACAACAATAAGTTCAGTTCTCCAGCAGAAGAAACAGACTTAATCACCATCAAGATCTCAAACGTTATCTCTATCTGATATTAATCGACCACTACGACCACTACGACTATTACGACCACTACGACTACTACGACCACTACGACCACTACGACCACTACGACCACTTCTAACATCAAGAGAGAGGGACACAAGGGGTTAAAACACGACAGGAATGATAAAATCTCTCCCGTTAAAGACAATTGTAAACAAAGTGACGGAGGAGGTTGGTCTTACACGTGATGGACGGAGCATCAGGTTCCTCACTAACTTTACATTTGATACAGTAAACATGACCTGGTTTTGGCTTATAGTAAAGTCCTTGTAGGCGTCAGGTGTACAAAGGGAGGGAGAGTGAAGTTGGTTCTCTATCATGTAAGACCAGCTGACTGAATGCGATGATTGAGGCTACACACGGACACATTTGAACAGTAATCTGAGTCTTTCTTAACATATGAACTCTAGGACCCAGCAGACACGTGTTCAGTTGGTGTCGAGGTCAGGTCAACATTCCCCGGACTTAAAGTAAATCACTAATGATCAACAATTGAGAGATGGGTGGAGGTCCTGGGCCCACCTGACAGCCTCTCCCAACACTCGTAAAATACTGACACAATCTGCTTTAATGGGTCAGCATGGGTAGCGCATTTCTTGTTTGATAGGGAGATGGGGCATCGCACGACCACACCTGCCTCTAAACCCATCCAAACACACAGCTTAACGCACCTTCCTCGCCCACTATCTGTGTAACTGAGAGACACCAACTCGTAAAAAAAGAGATTAAAGAAAGTATTATTGATAAGATGACCTCACTAGCCAACACCAGCTGTGCCACTTGATACTTTCTTTAACCTGGCGTGACTGAGATAAACGCGCCTTGAGCTCCTCGACCACAGGTGTCAGTAATAAGCAAATCCTTACAGGTGACTTGAGCTTTAGCAGTGAGAGGTAATCATCCGTGCAGGGCGGAGGTACAGGCCCCCGGGGACACTCACGCCCTCCTGGAGTATTACTGTTTTGATGACTTTTTCTTCACACACACACACACACACACACACACACACACACACACACACACACACGACGAAAAACTTTGTCTATAATTGCCCAAGAGGGTGTTACCGCCTCTCTGATAAATACTAATTACTTGACTGTTTTACCACTGTTCTGTACCTGCACTGTCTACTCCCACGGCCTACGTACACCGGATACCTACATTGTCTATATTCACGCTGAACTGTAAACGTGCATAGTTTATACACAAGCTTATCCAATTGTAAACCTGTGTGACAATATAACTGAATAAATATTATTATTATTCCACAGGTGATGATGGAGGTGGCAGTACAGTCAAAGGATTCTCTCAAGTTTATAGTATATGAAATTCGAGACGATGAGTGGATGTAAGGTAAGGAGAGAGGAGGAGGTGTGTGTGGGAAGACTTGAAGCTGACCTGCACTGATGAGAGTATGATATTTCTGTGTCCTTTCTGCCTTTCACACGAATAATAACCTAACCTAACCTAACCTAACCTAACCCAACCTTACCTCTCACTAACTCTAAGTCTCGCCATATTATGATGTTTACAAGATTGACGGGAATAGTTTAAACACTAAAATATTCTGCCAAGTATTGGTTGTAAGATCCAGGCCGTCGACTCCTTTCATGATTGGCTTGTTAAGGCTGATCAAGACGAGGAGAAGGTAAATATTGAGTAAATCTTATTTCTGAACCTTGAGTTTCTTAAATTAGATTTTTTTGGTACTTGTGGGGGTCAAGGTTGCTGTTATTAATCACAGCACAGAACATCACAGCACAGCACAGCAGAGTGCAGCACAGCAGAATACAGCACAGCACAGCAAACCACAGCACAGCATAACACATCAAGCCACAGCACAGCACAGGTGTACCCAGGAGTTGATTATCACACCTTTTACAACATTCAGCCCCCAAGGTGCCGTTCAGGTGACCCGAGACACATCAATTTCACGAGTTATTTTCACCTTAAGAATTGGTTCAACACGACGATGAGGAGCGTGTGTAGGTACAGTCATTATTTAACCTATTATTTATCTTTTTGTTCTGCATTCATCTGTTGATCTAACTGACCTCACTGAAGCTAAAACACAAAGTTGAGGCACAAAATGGAGACGAAATTGCCTGGAGACTCTTCCCCCGTCAATAGATAAATGTGTTCGTGGAAAATATTTAACATATGGGTGTTCAGCATCTGTCTGTCTACCATTAATTTAAATACATAATTTTCCCCAAATATCAGAATTTTCTCCTAAAATCTTGACGGAGGTAAATATAGTGTGAAGTTGTTTGTCCCGATACAAGAGAAAATGTGTGTGTGTGTGTGTGTGTGTGTGTGTGTGTGTGTGTGTGTGTGTGTGTGTGTGTGTGTGTGTGTGTGTGTGTGTGTGTGTGTGTGTGTGTGTGTGTGTGTGTGTGTGTGTGTGTGAACTAAGAATTCCAAAGGTAAAAAAACAAAAACAATATTAACTTAGATAACGACTTTCTTTAGGGACTACCTTCCCGCTACCGGACACGAACCAACAATAATGATAATAAAAAGATACATAAATATTATACGTCAGAAATATTGATTACCTCCATAAAATACTGCCTTAAGGATCAATATTCCTTAACTACTTGACAGAAGCACATGATGGCTTCTTTGGTCGAGTTCACTTTGTTTACCATTGTGTGTGTACCTGATATGTCTGTGTATATTGTGTGTGTACCTGATCTGTCTGTGTACATTGTGTGTATACCTTCACTGCCTATGTACACAATGGCTCAATACAAACTTATATGATGATTTAACTGAATAAATATCTATCCATTTGAGTTGTTCCATCGACCAGGTCACATTAAGCACCATTCACTCATTCATTCTTCGTTTCTACACTAGACACCAAATTAAGAAGAAAAAATATATAGCCTATCTATGTAATAATTTCTTAACCTCTACACTAGGAAGGAAAAAATAATAATTTATAGTACCTATCATTAAAAACAAAATACTAACTAAAAAAAATACCTGGTCAATTAAAAATACATTCCTCTCTCACTCTTAAAAAGGTTACGAAGAGTTACGGGCAGTAGTTAAGATTGATCCGCCTCACCTTGACATTTGAGCACTTTCTTGTGAGGCGTGAGGTAAAGGCGTCGTTGGGTCACCTGTCTGCTGCAGGTTCCTGGTAATAAACGTCTCTAACACATAGTCATTTGGCCCTCAAGCAGGATTAGTCGCTACGGTAATCGCCTGCGTCCCAATTCTCAAATAAAAATATCCTTCGTTCATTTGTTTTGACATTTATAGGTACCGTACTTGATTAGTTTAAAGCTAAGATATTCTTTTGTTTTCTTGCCTTGGTTGTCTGAACTCAAGGAAGGAGAGTTTAGATGGGTTTTGTTTAGGTTTAAGTTAGAGGAGAGTTAAAGATGGATCTCTGATAATCCGGGCAGTGATCACCTGCTGTTAAATCTGACGACAGGTGAAGGCTGTGCAGGATTTAGTGGTTGTGTCAGACGCCAGTGATTCTGACACGTTTGAGAGAGAGACCCTCTTATATACACATTAGGAGTAACTGAAGAAATACTGATGCTTCTGTGAGTAGGAATTAGTGTCTATGAAGTAAATACTCTAACCCAACATATCCCTCTTCTATCCTTCTCTTCATTTATCTATCTTCTTCACTGTTTTTATATCTCTTTCATTTATTAACTTCTAACTCTTAATATCTCTGTTGTCTTATTCCAGTAATTTGATCCATTCATTCACTAACTTATTTCAACACACGACACAACACAATGCACCATAACACAACACAACACAACACGACACAACACAACGCACCATAACACAACACAACACAACACGCACCATAACACAACACAACACAACACAACGCACCATAACACAACACAACACAACACACACAACACAACGCACCATAACACAACACGACACAACACAACGCACCATAACACAACACAACACAACACCTGTATTAAGTCAGACGCTCCACTATATATATTCAACCTAAATAATCCCACCAACTTGATCTCAAAAATTTAAGAAGATAATTATGTACCACAGTTAAGATGACGTAATAACTAATAAAACTAATTAAATAAGATTATTATTTTATACATATTAAGTTAGTTGAGACAGATTAACAATGTGGCTTGATCTTCTGTTGACGTGTGAGGGTTGTGATGAAGTCCGGAAGCTCCTAACCTGACATAACCTAACCTAACCTAACCTAGCCTAATCTAACCTGACATAACCTAACCTGACATAACCTGACCTAACCTAACGTAGCCTAACCTAACCTGACTTAACCTGACCTAACCTAACGTAGCCTAACCTGATCTAACCTAACCTAACGTAACCTAACCTTAAGGAGTTATTAATGAGGTGTTATTGTAAAGTTGGAAAGGACATGTATACCTGATGGATAGATGGTTGTATGTATAAAATAAGATATACATAAGAAGTATTCATGGGTTGTCTCTCTGGTTAGACAGGACCAAGACTAGCGTGGGTTGGGTCTGGTGAAGTGGTCGCTCGAGAGATAGTTTAGTGGGTAGCAATAAAGAGGTAGTAAAGATTATGAAGTGTGTACGGGCGGGGTGGGGCGGGCGGGGTGGGGCAGGCGGGGCGGGGCGGGTTTGGGGTGGGGTGGGGCTGGGCCTAACCTAACTTAACCTATGATCCAAGAATCCTGAGATGAAGAATTGAAGGTGTATCAAAGAGGACATCTAAATCCGTCTTGAGTTATAGATGTTTAAGTCTGTCAACCAGAGTGCAGTGGCCAGTGGTTCGAATCCCGGGCGCTCCCAGTCCACCCAGCTGTAAATAGGTACCTAAGGCGGTCGAGAGCAGTACCTACGGCCATGCTGTCTCCTTGTGTACCGAAGACTTAGTGTCCAAAATGCGGTATTCACACTGTCATAACACACAAAACCTCCTATACATTGTTTTTAGTTTAACACATTTATTGACAAAGCTTGTAGTACAGTTTGCCTATTGTGAGTAATTCAGTCAGGTCTTGACACTGAGGGTGGTATCACTTCTCACTGCCACACAGGACAGAGGTTCATACACAAAGAAATACATCATATTCGGGTAACTAGTTTCTTAAAATCGGTAGAGTGTCCTTCTAAGAAATATACTCGTGTGTGTGTGTGTGTGTGTGTGTGCACAGCAAGACCAAACAGATCCCGAGTCTTAGAAGAAGAACCAAGGAAACATTATTACCCGAGAAAACAAACTTGCTGAAGGAGACGACCCAAAGTTGGCTTCAGTAACGCAGCAACAGACAACAGGGTCCTGGAGCTGCCGACTCAACAACTCACTGAAGGAACAAGAGCAGTGAAGGGATCATACTAGACTGGTCACTTACTTACCTGGTCTCTGATCTCCATTGACGAGACAGAGAGCAGCTGATACCGGGTTATTACTGGTAGTTTAACCAGTTACCAAAGTACCCGCCGGACTATCGTAAAATTCCAATTGGATCTCAAATGTCCAGACTAAAAGAGAGTTAAGTTCTGCTTATTTCTCAGTGTGTACGTGAGGTGTAGCGACGAGTTCATCTGCTTGACTCGTAAACGTATCTGGTGGAAGCGTTTGGTTGGTCGTAACTCGTGTCCTCTTAACCACACAGAAAGTGTTAAACACTATACATAATCTTTACCTTAACTTTCTTACCTATCATTATCCCATCAGGTGTTTAATGAACTCCCACTCTCGGCAGGTAATATGCAGGTCTACATCCTCACTACATCTGATCGTGCACCAATGAAGCTCTTACATAGAGAATTAGAACTTAATAAACAAGGTGAAGCCACAACGAGAAAGAACAGATAACTGCATGACTCTATACTCCAGGGAACAGACTTCTCCAATAACTAACATCTGTGTGGTAAGTCTTTCCAGGTTGAGAATGTGACCTCTGGTGGCGCGGTCATCAGCTGATAATAATACTCGTAGACATCTAAGTCACCAAACACCGATCACTAAGTCTCCTCTTGCTCTACGATAAAATTAACTTACTACAAAATCCTTAAAATTTCTTGGTCTATGAGGTGTATGAGCGTCAAGACCAGTGTGGTTGGTCTCTGAATATTCTCGACTAATCTGGCAATATCTTAAACATATTCCAGAAGCCGAACTGCATTGTAAAGCTCTAAATATGGCAGCCAGTGGAATGCCTTAGATATGGATGAAAATTTTGTACAGGATCATTGCACTATTTCAACTACATTATCAGTAAGGTTCATTTTCCTTCTCCTCACAGTGATTTGAGAACTTCACATCATGATCAACATGACCCAGAGTAAACAACTAGGAGGACGGGACCACCTGTTGCTGTCGTCCATACAAACAGCTGCAGCAACCAGCCAGCTGTGACACCGCCCAGCAGGAGGGATATCGGTAACTAGCTCACACATGATCTTTCTCACAGTAATAGTGATACCGGGAGATGCATTACTGACACACACACACACACACACACACACACACACACACTTACATACTTCGTTACTTACTGTTACACCCTATGAGGCCAAGGGTCGTAACACAGCTTACCTACTACCTAAAGAGCATTATCGACAGGAACACCAACAAAAACACACACATAACATAAACTAAACTCTGACGTCTAGAATAATACGAAAGATTAATGATTAAATGACAGATAAGGTCAAGTTAGGTTAGATTAGGTTAGGTAAGAAAGAACATTGAAAACTCTATATAAGAACTGTACTGATAAATAAAATAAATAAATACAAACCATGACTATTAGATAATGTCTCTCTGTTCAGCTTAATAATAATGTAAACATACCAAGCTTTTTTGAATATTAGGAACCGACATACAAACAAAACTCTCAGGTAGGACTATTCACACAAGCTTAATTATAGGTAAAACAGAAACTATACTAAAAAAAAACTCCTATGGCATTGTTTCAGACCAGGAAAATATTTTTATAATTTAAATAAGTCACAAATCCTTTACTTGATTAAATATTCCATGATCAAGAAAAGAAAAATTAATGGTTGTTTGCATAAAGAGGGAGAAAAAAGACTGCGGGGTAAGTTTCAATATTTTGAGAAGAGAAATTTTTGATCTCCCTGGAAAAAGAAAACACTGGTTCTGTTATATTCTTACTTATGGCGTTAATATTTTCAGAAAGACAGAACATTTATTATATTTTACTCAGGAAACACCACAAAATGTATATAGTAATTTTCCTTATATATATACGACTGTGAAATATAAGATTATAAGAAAGATTAACCGAAGAGTTAAAAGTTTATTCCAATAATGAGAAATATATACAGCTTCTCAGGTGGCTAGGAACGGATTGGCTATTGATTTTATTTAATATTTATGCCTTTAATTTATTAACAAGAATACAATAAAACAAAAGCAACGGTATTTTATTGTTCATTCTCAATATCATACCATTTTCTCTTAAGACTCAACACACATATGTAAAAAGAACAAGAAAGATAACGAAAGGAACAAACGTAAAGTGACACAGATGAAGAAAAAGAAGAAATTTAAGCTGAGAAAGAACAATATAACAGATGTAAACAGAGAGATTTGTGACCCCCGTGTTTACTGATCAGCTGGAGACTAAGAGGGTCAGGGTGGTGTGAGGTCTGGCTAATACCATCACCACCACTACCTCCACCTCCACTCCAGCACTATCACCACCACTCCACCACTACACTACCTCCACCTCCACTCCAGCACTATCACCACCACTCCACCACCACCACTACCTCCACCTCCACTCCAGCACTATCGCCACCACTCCACTCCTCCACCTCCTTATCACCACCACTCCACCACCACCACACCTCCACCTCCAGCACCATCCCACCACCACTACCTCCACCCACTCCAGCACTATCGCCACTACCCACCTCCACTCCAGCACCATCCCACTCCACCTCCCCTTCCTCCACCACTTATCACCACCACCCACCACCACCACTACTCCACTCCTCCAGCACTATCACCACCACTCCACCACCACCACTACCTCCACCTCCACCCTTAACTATCGCCACCACTCCACCACCACCTACCTCCCTCC
Organism: Homarus americanus; assembly: GCF_018991925.1. Classification (NCBI taxonomy): domain Eukaryota; kingdom Metazoa; phylum Arthropoda; class Malacostraca; order Decapoda; family Nephropidae; genus Homarus; species Homarus americanus. The sequence continues at coordinate 11,084,189 of NW_024746161.1, forward strand.
ACTTCCAGCACTATCGCCACCACCCACCACCACTCCACCACCACTTCACACTACCACCACCACCATAAACCAACACGAACACCTCACCACAGTACCACACATTGTACCACACTACTACACTCACGCCAGCAATAACACCACTATACACACACACATACACACACGCACGCACACACGCACACACACACACACAGCCATGGAGGCTTCTGGGTGCCAGGTGGAGGCAGTAAATCATGATGTGATCGGTG
>NW_024746161.1:11089436-11109436 GCF_018991925.1 Homarus americanus
GCCGACCGTACCTTAGAGCAATGGCATCTGTAAATTCTTGTTTATTGAGACTGAAACCATTTGCCCTTATCGGTAACGTAGTTACTACTACTGCTACTACTACTACTCCAGAAACATATGGTAAACTATTAATGAATCTACCTAACCTAACCTAACCAAGATACATATGTCAGGATTATACGTTAGACTTTACACAGCACCAAATATTTCCTATCATTAAAGGAATAGTGAATATATCTTTTTATTAGAAGGATTTTTTTGTACAATTATTTGAATGGAAAATCACGAGTGAGTTGTTTTTATGAGTTACTGTAGATTTCTCTTAAAACTAATGAGTACCAGAGTACCAGAGTGCCAAAGTGGCAAAGTTCCAGAGTACCAGTGCCAGAGTGTCAGAATGCCAATGTGCCAAAGTACTAGAGTGCCAGACTAACAGAGTGTCAGAGTACCGGAGTGCCAAGGTGCCAGAGTAGCAGAGTGTCAATGTGCCAGAGTACCAGAGTGCCAAAGTACCAGAGTGCCAGAGTACCAGAGTGCCAGAGTACCAGAGTGCCAAGTAAGGTATAGTTTCAGGATAAGCAGACTACTAAACACGCACCTTGAACTCTTACAACCAGGAGACAGACAGAGAAATATGACCCTAATATTTAAATTCCTCTTCTTTAAATACCAGTCATAACAACTCAAGGTTTACACTTACGTATTTAACACAGTTTATCCATTAGTGTTACAATAAACCTGAACTGAATGATTATATCGTCTTGTAGTGGCAATGGCGTCCTTAAATAACACAGTTTTTGTTTGGTTTTTGTTTTTTGGTTTTGTTTTGGTTTTGTTTGGTTTGGTTTTGTTTGGTTTGGTGTTTGTTTTGTTTGGTTTTGGTTTGGTTTGGTTTGTTTTTCCTGTGTTCCATCTGTACTGTGCATAACTGGGGTATAGCTTGGAGCGCGACCACATGTAAACAAAGTGAAATTTCCAGTAAGTCTTATGTGTTTTATTTATAATTTTTGTACGATATTTACTTGATTAATTGAATTTATAATCATTTTTATATTAATATTAGATTATTATTATTTTATTTATTTATTTTAATGTTTTCAGTATCAACGAACGGGTGGTATAGTACAAAGACTAAAAAATTTTTGATGTGTGAGGGAAGTGTGAAGAAATGTGCTGTTCTTCCTTATTCGTCTCCTGTTCTTCTTGTTCTGTCTTCATATACATATAGTGGATGATAGAGAGATAAAGTATAGGTCATGGATGATAGAGTATAGGTCATGGATGATAGAAAGTATAGGTCATGGATGATAGAGAGAGGAATACAAGAGGAAGGGCAAATAACGTATTACTTCCTGGTATGGATGAGAACGTGATAAGCATGGAGAATCTCTGCAAGTCTGTTAACTCTACGGCCGGGGGAAGGTGTGCAGTAAGTAGAGTCAGTAGAGAGAACTATACGGTACAAACACATTATAACACACGGTACAGTAGAGTAAATTGCGGTACAAACACATAACAGGAAGAAGAACCTTGTGTGTTCATATATAGAAGAAAACACAACGTAAGCGTTCGTGGCATTTATTAGTCTTAAAAAAAACCCACATATGATTAGAATCGACACAAATACGATGTGGAAATGACTGACAATAAACGGCGGTAAATGATAGCTTATTGGATGGTCGTTCACAGTGTTTACAGAGTGAGGGAGACGTGTTGAATTGTACGAGGAGAGACAGGAGGAGAGATAGGAGAGATAGGAGGAGAGATAGGAGGAGAGAGAGGAAGTAGGAGGATTATAGCCTTAAGAATGGGTGATGCCATCATGGTTTTTGGAAATTTCAAGGAAGGGGATGTTTTAGAGAGAGAGAGAGAGAGAGAGAGAGAGAGAGAGAGAGAGAGAGAGCGAGAGAGAGCCGAATAGGAAGAAGGATGAGTGACCAGGAAGCCATGCATTGGTTTAGTTTTAAAGAGGGAAGGGAAAGGGAGGGGGCTTATAAACGTGCAGCTGATATGTGTGTGTGTGTGTGTGTGTGTGTGTGTGTGTGTGTGTGTGTGGTACTGGGAAGATACGTAAAACATCTTAGTATAAGGTAAACAAACACACAAGAAGAGGTCTGGTGTGGTAGTTAAGAGAGAGAACGAATGGGTGTGAATATTACAAGTCTGTGAGGTTCTTAGTGCAGGTAACCCAATGTAGTAAAAGTAAATGGTATGTACGGTGAAAATACAAAACAAAACAAACCAACCACCCAAAAAGCAACAACATTAAATTACATAATAAATTGGCGAGGAATATAAAATCATAATGAGGTCGTTTGTTTACAGATAGCAATTAAGATAAAAGTACACAACAGACTTGGTAAAGTAAAGGTAAATGTAATTAAATATTTAAAAACCGTAAAAGAAATAAAATTTATGGGCGATAAAATAAATTAGACGAGATGTTAACCTGGTACCGATAGCCTCCCTCCCCCCTGACACCCCCTGACACCCCTGACACTGTCACCCCCTGACACTCTGACACCCCCTGACACCTGATACGCTGTCTGAGTGCAAGCCAGACGATAAACTAGGAACTCATTAGCTGGAACAACCCGACGAAGCCAACCCCTCCCTACCTTACACCTCCTCCTCACCCTCCACCTTATACCTCCTCCTCAACCATCACCTCACACCTCCTCACCCACCACCTCACACCTTCTCTTCACCCACCACCTCACACCTTCTCTTCACCCACCACCTTACACCTTCTCTTCACCCACCACCAAGAGGAAGAGTAAGGAAAAGACGAGAATAAGAAGGAGGAGGAAAACGAAGTGAGGAAGAGGATAAGGAGGAGACCAAGAAGTAATAGTAGTAACAGTGGTAGAATGACAAGGAAAAGAAGGAGGAGGAAGAGAAGGAGGATGGGAAGAAGGAGGAGAAGGAGGAGGATAGGAAGAAGGACGAGGAGGAGGAGGGGGACTAGAGTCAGTAGCAGCAGGAGTACGAGGAAGCAGTAGGAGGAGCTACACCACACACACACCTTCCTCTACCAAGAGAAGAAGGTTAACCAAACTGTGTAGTGAGCGTATAGGAGGGACGGCGCCAGACCTTGACTCTCTCATGGGACTCCGCCCTCCGCACCCGCCACGCCACTCGCAAATAACTATTATAATTTCCTCTCCTGGATAAGGTATCGTTAGGTACAAAGACGGCATTACATAGTGGTTACCCATCGGTGGCTTGATCTTGGCTGCCATCTCTGACCTCCGAGGGATAGGACATTATCATAAACAGTCCGTGACCCAGTACAGTGAATGAAAGATTCGTGGACTCTCTATCTCTCGTTCACACTGATGACGAAGTGTACTGTGTGTGTGTGTGTGTGTGTGTAACTAACCAACGACTGTGTGATCGTTCTCGTCCTTTTAAAGTAGTGAGACCATCAGCAGTACTTAGCCCTCAACTCCCAGAGGTGTAAAGAAACTCCTGCAATTCATTAGAAGAAAATATGAGTCACTTTTTAACAGGGCTTCACTGTGTGCCTGCATGGGGATCTCAGGTGACATGGGCACGTGAGGGTAGCAAATGGAAGGGAAGGGATGGGAGAAAGTGAGGGAAAGGGGAGTGGAAGGAGAATACGGAAGAGGAAGGGCAGAGAAGGAACAAGAAACCACGATGGTGTAGTGAATAGGGACGAGGGGCCGGATATCCCATACATACTGCTGCCAACACTGACCTTGAATCAACACGGTGCAACAATGCGAGAGATTAATATTGCAATTATCGGCCCAGGGGCGTTGTAGATTGACATCACAGGCGAGCAGTATGTTGACTCAGCGGCCAGCCAAGCCAAGCCAAGCCCTGCCTTCTCCCCCTCCTTCCCCCTGCAACCCGTCACCACTACGCAACCCGCCCCACCTTACAATGGAGTTTAATTCATGTTTATCTTATTGTGGTTCCCCGCCCGGCTGACCACGCCAGGTACGAGGTGTCTCTTTGCCTTTTATGCGTCTCTGACCTGTGTCGTGTCAGTTCCTGCCTTTTTTTTATATAATTACGAGATTCTGTCCGTAGTTGTTGAGACCATCATGATACGATTAACATAGGTAATTACGGTGGTTTTCCTGACTTGTAACTGTACCTAATACGTCATTTTCTATGTGTCTTTGATACTCTAATCTTTACCTTTAATTTAACATCAATATCTACCTGTAATTAATCCCCGAATCACTATCTACACTTATTATCTCAACTTATACCTGTAATAAGGCTACTGACTAAACCAACAGCCTCTCATTAAGCTTAGGGCCGCCTTTCTAATGCAATGCAGCGGTACCAGAAGCTGACCATACAGAGGCAGCCTCACCCAGGGCGTCTCCCGGCTCCCCAGCACGTCCAGCGGGGGCCAGCGCCTCGACCACACACCGACACCCACAGAGAAAATGTTTAAGCAGTGACAGAAATGGTGAAGAGCTTTCAGCCTTGCCCGCCCGTGTGAGGCAACTTACCCCCTCCCTCTTCATTGTCTTCGGTGCTGTGGTGTGAATGGCCTGGTGCTGTGTAGGTGACCTGGTGAAGTGTAGGTGACCTGGTGCTGTGTAGGTGACCTGGTGAAGTGTAGGTGACCTGGTGCTGTGTAGGTGACCTGGTGCTGTGTAGGTGACCTGGTGAAGTGTAGGTGACCTGGTGCTGTGTAGGTGACCTGGTGCTGTGTAGGTGACCTGGTGCTGGTGAGGTGACCTGCTGCTGTGTAGGTGACCTGGTGCTGTAGGTGACCTGGTGCTGTGGTGACCTGGTGCTGTGCAGGTCCCTGGTGCTGTGTAGGTGACCTGGTGCTGTGTAGGTGACCTGCTGCTGTGGTGACCTGGCTGTGGTCACCTGGTGATGTGGTGACCTGGTGCTGTAGGTGACCTGGTGATGTGACCTGGTGCTGTGTAGGTGACCTGGTGCTGTGTAGGTGACCTGGTGCTGTGTGGGTGACCTGGTGTGTGGTGACCTGGTGCTGTGTGGTGACCTGGTGCTGTGTAGGTGACCTGGTGAAGGTGTGTGTGTGGTGACCTGGTGCTGTGTAGCTGTGACCTGGTGAAGTGTAGGTGACCTGGTGCTGTGTAGGTGACCTGGTGCTGTGTAGGTGACCTGGTGAACCTGTAGGTGACCTGGTGCTGTGTAGGTGACCTGGTGCTGTGTAGGTGACCTGGTGCTGTGTAGGTGACCTGGTATCGAGGTCTCATAAAGTTACATTCAAAATCAAAATCCACAGACACACACACACACACACACACACACACACACACACAGACGGATGGTCGTTATTTTCTGAATTTCTAAAACTTATTCACCAAGCATGTGAGCTCGCCAGTGGTCACGACTAAGTACCGAACTCACCATTACCAGGCGTTGTGCTTAAACTTAATAATTTATGATCTTCTTACACGCGGAGTTATCAGTTTCTTCGATCGTCTTTCTGTGTGTGTTTTTTTGTTTTAACACAGCAGTTGGAGTGAGTGAGTGAGTTAAGAGATGTGGGTCAGCTCTTGGCGCCATATGTTGTGTTGGTTAGGTTGTCATGTCACTGTGATTATAATCTTATTGTTTTATTACACAGGGTAGTGCATAAGTTGCTTTACCGAGAACAATTGTAAGTGATACAATTGTTCTCGGTAAAGGGTATGTAGGGCGGAGGTGTATTACGTGTTGTGTTTTATGTTCTCGTGTTGATTAACAAACGATGGGTCCGTAGAGCACAGTTCGTGTTTACTCCATGGTTTTCTGTTTGGGAGTTATTTATGGTGTTTTGAAGTCGCGTTTCTTCTCTCCTTCGTTTGACTGTTTACGCCTGTTTACGTTTAGTTCCTCTATAGTTAGTTTCCTTAGTCAGTGGTTGTTCACGAGGCAGTTTTTGTCTTCAGCTCTCATCATTCTAGCTTCCCGTGTGTCACTTGACGCGGGATATCAACAGCTGATTGTATATGTCCACTCCCAGCTAGTGATGAGCAACATTATCGGCTCAATTACAATTGTAGAACATACTAAAAACGCTAATTGCCTCTCGTACATAATATTGTCATCATTAAAATACTGTAGTATCATTACTGAGTAGTAAATATAGATAAATAAATCTCCCTAACGTAAACAGGGAACATGAAGGTGTTTTTCCAGCCGTTGGTTGATGGCGGAGGGAGGTTATGCGCCTGAACATCAAAACACTAATCCAGTTCCCACTTCTCTGAAGGTACATTCCTACAGGAGGGTATTATTATTATTATTATTATTATTATTATTATTATTATTATTATTACAACATCACGCTCACACACTTAACTCCCTTTGAGTGTCACCAACCAGGGTAACCACTTTCACCCGCACTGATGTCAACCTTAGACTGACAGACACACAAATTCACTTGAACATAATTGGAATTTAAAACTCTACCTCAGAGGACACGAACGCACACACGCACACACACACACACACACACACACACACACACACACACACACACATGTACACAGACAAACGGACCCCGAGTGTTTGAAAAGCAGCAGCAGCAGCAGCAGCAGCAGCAGCAGCAGCAGCAGTAGTAGTAGGCGACTAATAGGGAGCCGTAGTAGTAGTAGATTACAGCAGCAGAAGGTACAACAAGAACACAAATAGCAGACCAGATTTAGTACACACACACACACACACACACACACACACACACACACACACACACACACATCAACGACATGACACATATCCACTAACCTGTCATCATATTGTCAACTGAGTCAAATACCAAGATCAAGCGACCCTTCCTCCCCTCCATCATCACTCGCCCATCCATCCCCAGCCATAGAAAATCTTTAACACACTTCTCGCTTCTCTTAGGGTCCTCTCGCTTCTCTTAGGGTCCTCTCGCTTCTCTTAGGGTCCTCTCGCTTCTCTTAGGGTCCTCTCGCTTCTCTTAGGGTCCTCTCGCTACCACATTCTATACCCTTATTGAACAGTCTTATCCAGTGAGGAGGTCTTAATGTTTTTGTCCAATCTCTCTCTCTCTCTCTCTCTCTCTCTCTCTAGTGAATGTTTTAGTTAGGTGTTCGACAAGTGACGACGTGAATGGATTCGTACTCAGCTGACTGAGAAACAGCTGATCAGAGTCAACACGTGAGGTGAGGATACGGCTCTGTTGTGTCCCAGGCAGCTGCTGAAGGACACTCTGGTCTTGGCACGTGACTGACTGATTTAAAGCTGACAGATCTAGGACACTTAAGAGAAAGTTTACTGTATTTTAAATCTGTAAATTAGGACACTGGATAAGTTTACCGAGTCTTAGAGCTTAGAGCAGTGGTGTCAAACTCAAAACCTTTCGAGGGCCAATTCTTATTTTAGTTACCCTCTTCAGGGCCAACATAAGTGCTATGTCACATATTTGCAGGATTGAAGTTTACAGCTTCACACATTGCCTTACCTGGCTTACCAGGAATACCTCATTTGGGTTTGTCTGATCTTAAGTTTGTAAAGTTCATTTTGCTAATAAACATGATTATATCTATTTCTTTCATAATTTCACAGGATGATAAATGTTACCGTCATCCCGTGGGCCACACCTGACCATCCTAAGAGCCACATTTGGCCCACTGGCCATGAGTTTGACACCCCTGGCTTAGAGTATGATGATTTAACCCAATAAGAATGACTTAACCCTTTGATTGTGATGACTTAACCCCTTGAGTATAATGATTTAACCCAGTGAGTATGATGACTCAACTCTTATAAGTGTAGCGACCTAACACAAGTTTGAGTACAATGACTGAACAATTTGAGTATGATGACTTAATTCTTGAATACAGCGACTTAACATGTTGAGTACAATAAATTAACCCTTTGAGTACGATGAATTAACCCCCACTAGTACATCAATCGTAATCAAGGGAAGTAGTCATCGTATTCAAAGAGTTAAGTCACCGTAAGAAAAGGGTTGAGGTCAAAGGATTTAAGACATCTTACACAAAGGCTAAAATAAACTTTAAAACAATGGACACTAGAGAAACTGTACATCCAAGTTTGTTACATTATAAATCTTCATCATGTTCAAGTTTAAGAACAGTGAAGGCATTGTGTATAGTCCCGAGAGTATGTACAGTCAATCCCCCCAAAATTATCTCTGCTTGGGGTGATCGATGAATTTCAGAATGAGCACTGGGACTCCTGTTGTCTCGGGAGGGTTGTCAAAATCCTTCGTCCGTTGTATCATATTTCTTCAACACAATTTTGTATAGATAGTTTTTGTGATTGATTGTACATGTCGTAGTAGTAGTTTTAGCATTATGGGGAGGCAAGGCAAAGAAGGTACTATTGTATTTATGAAGAGAGATGAAACAAACAGTAAACCCGGGTCTCTGGTTGAAACAGATAGTGATGCAACGTTTTGTATCCAGTACATCAACGCTCGTGGCTTGTAGTGACCCAGAGAAGAGGTCATCAACGCTCGTGGCTTGTAGTGACCCAGAGAAGAGGTCATTAATATCTCAATGGAAGAAAAAAAAAAGATCAGGGGGTCAAACTAGATCCTTGGGACACTCCGGTATAAGTGGGTCAACAGAGAGGTGTTTACACTCTTGAGACCTGACATGGTAGGAAAAGGAAGATAATTAGAATGATAAAGAAGGTCACAGTGAATACCAGAGGATGCTGATGATGATTTAATTTAATGTTAAAAAAATGGAATCGCTAAAGTTATTGACAGAGGAATGAGATTTTTGTTAGTGAACGAGAGGGGAGGAACGAACGAGAGGGAGGAACGAACGAGAGGGGAGGAACGAACGAGAGGGAGGAATGAACGAGAGGAGGGAACGAACGAGAGGGAGGAACGAACGAGAGGGAGGAACGAACGAGAGGGAGGAACGAACGAGGTTAATCTAGGGAAGGAGAAATACAGTGAAGACTTGTGAGAGAAGATTGAGAAGAGGGATTAATTTTGTCAGGTTCAGAGGTGATGTTGGTGAAGCACGACACCTGTCAGAGGCTTCCTTCTTGGGGCTTCACAGAGGGTGCCTTCTTGAAGCTTCACAGAGGCTTACTTTTTTAGGCTTCACCGAGGCTTCCTTCTTGAGGCTTCCTTTTCGAGGCTTCACTATTCTAGAGACGAGGCAGGACAGGGTGATGAGTAGCCACAAACTACTATATTGCCCATTAGACTCACACCTGTGGCGGTAACTACTGAACTACCTCAGAGTAACACCCCCTTAACTCTCACCTTACCTGAACGGATTAAGGTTGATTAAGACTGATTAAGGTTGATTAAGACTGATTAAGGTTGACTGAGATTGATTAAGGTTGACTGAGACTGATTAAGGTTGATTGAGACTGATTAAGGTTGATGAGATTGATTAAGGTTGACTGAGACTGATTAAGGTTGATTGAGACTGATTAAGGTTGATTGAGATTGATTAAAGTTGATTGAGGTTGATTAAGGTTGATTGAGGTTGATTAAGGTTGATTGAGACTGATTAAGGTTGATTGAGGTTGACTAAGATCGCTTTCACACTCATATACAAATGTTACCTGTCAATGTTTATTCAGGTAATGACTATATATTTATTTGAATACCTGTTTCTTCATAAATTACACACACACACACACACACACACACACACACACACACACACACACACACAGGCACCCTGATACAGCTTGCCATGGCTGTAGGTGTAGGAGGTAAAGACTAAAATTTATGGGTGATAAGATGAATGCAAGTTCTCTCTCTATAAACAGTGAGAGAAATTAATGGAGACGGTTTACGGAGGAGATGGGAGAGAGATCACTAATGACAGGTGTGTGAGGAGGAGAATGTCTTACCTGTGTGTGTAAAGCTCTAAAGCAGTTTGTAACATTCACCTAGTGAGTTAAAAGAACGTCGTCTATTTATCTATCTATCTAGCCTTGACTGTTTGGTAAATGGTGGAATGAATTTCAAGATATATAAAAAAAAATAAACACGTAGAATAACAAATGATAGGAGGATAATGTTAGTCATGAAAGGTATGATTGAGTTTTTATTAAGAGGAGCTGAGCTGAGGTGAATTAGGACAAACTTGCTATATATGCTGAGGGGTAATTTTCCTTGTGAGGGCGGACCAAACTCTTCTATATAAAAGGAACTGGAAGGAAGACAGATGTGGATAAGGAGTGGAAGGAATTTTTTTTAAGTTTTAGAAAAGTATTTGTGTGTGTGTGTGTGTGTGTGTGTGTGTATGTGTGTGTGTATGTGTGTGTGTGTGTGTGTGTGTGTGTAAGGTACAGGAAAAATAAGAGTGATGTTGAAAGAGAAAGCTGAGTTGAAAGTAAGTGATAAGTTTACAAGAAAAATAATAGTGTTTATTTTTTTTTTTACTGAAGAAACAGATGCTGCAACATTTACGCGTCTCCGATGTGCAATGGGAACGAGATTAAGAGAGAGTAGAAGTGACACTTAAGAAGGAGATGGGTGGAGGCGTGATGACCAGGGCGATAGGGGCTGCCATGATTCGTATTCAACTACATTTGAATTTGTATTGTTTTTGGTTATTAGGTGAAGGTTAACAGTGTGAAAAGGAAAGAGGGAAGGAACCAGCACTGGGATCTGGGGTACTCCAAGGGTTAATCTCAATAAACACTCACATAGCTTCCCAAGTCACAGAAAACACTCTGGGGCATATATAGAACCTTGGCAAAAGCTGTCGCGTGTGAAAAGAAAAGGTTGACAAAGTTTTCAAGAGAAGGACTACTTGTGAGTGTATATTCAGGTATAAAGTCTCCTGATAGTTAGAGGTCTTCAAGATGATGGATTTGTTTTATTTTATTTCTGACAGACTCCTTGACTTGGGGTGAGTGAGGTGAGGTGATGGTTGTCACTCTGAGACTTGCTGGGAAGTAGGTCTGTGCATTTTACGGATAATCTGCTTGAGGACAGACATCATAAGGTCGAGGAAGTAGTGATGGGCAGTGAAAGTAAATGTTTGCAAGGAATTAAAGTTAATTCACGGAACTAGAACATATAAATTTACGACTTGAGATAAGGTTAGGATGGATGGAATTAGACTGTGGAAGGATACGCTTGTCTTCATCAAGAGAGGAGAGTTTTTTGTTTTGTTTTCTCGCGGGAAGCTTAAGGTGATGACTCCTATCCTTGGTTGCGGCGGTGGGACCAGGATGAGGACGATATGGGATGGAGGGAATGGAAAAGTTGGCCAAGGTCTCAACAAAGAATGATTTATCACCGAGGGACTTTGTGTGTGTGAAGAGACTTGTGTTTGTGTTTTTCAGCCTCGACTTCACGCCCCCCCCCCTCCCCCTCCCCCTGCCTTCGTGGAACACAAGGTTTACAAGGCGTCACCATGAGGTAAGTATTAAGGGCTGGGAACGTTATCAAACACACTAACTCCCTACTAAAGGAACATTTTTGCTTAAGGTAACGTGACGATGCCTGAATAAATCACTTGGTTCAGGATGCTACAGGTTAATAGGACGAGGTATAAACTCCTTATTGCTGTCACCACACGATAAGTCTTAGTTTTTTTGCACCTATACCCCACGTCGTACTCGAGGTATCTGTATAAATCCTTCATTATCTTAAAGCAGCATAAACAAATGAGCAGTATATTCGTCATGCTGAACCGATATAAGTATAAACTCCTTATTGCTGTCACCACACGATAAGTCCACCTATACCCCACGTCGTACTCGAGGTATCTGTAGCAGCATAAACAAATGAGCAGTATATTCGTCATGCTGAACCGATATAAGTAGGTCACCACCCCCCATGTCAAGGCAGGAGCAACATGGTGTAGTGGAGGCAGGGATCAGTACCTGGTCACGAACACCATATTGGAACAGACACAGCAAGCTCTCCTACAGCGCCGCCCTCAGGAGTGGTGGTGGTGGTGGTCGTGCTCCTGGCAAACAGAGTCGGAGGTGAAATTTAAAAGAAGAGAGAAATGAAAGTTTTGGTACCTGCAGGAAATGGCTTGTGTAAAATGAGTCTTTGTTCATTCAGGAAAAAACTCATTGGTTTGTTGGTCTTTGTCCGCGCGCTAAAGAAGAAAGAAAAGAAAGAAAGAAAAAGTATTAGTTAAAAATTAACTTTCACTTCCAGGATAATTCAGATTTTGTTTGTTTTTTCATTTAAGGAAGAAGATTGAATAAGAAATAGAATCACAATAACATTAGGCATCCCAGCTTGTTTTACCTGATGATTAAAAACCCTAACGCTAACCTAACCTAACCTAACCCTAACGCTAACCTAACCTAACTACAACTGGTCACAGGTTAATGAGTGGAGGTTAAGTGGCGATGTATGGGGGACTGTGGCCTCAAACCTCCTGGCCTCACACCTCCACGGCTTCCCCCAGCATATTACTATAGACGGTACACTAACACAGGAACCTCTCCACGCTCCTCCAGTCTGTCTGTCAGTCTGTCTGTCTTTCTCTTTTCACCTATTTTGCTTTATATCTCTCTTCGTCTTATCCGTCTCCTCCACACACACACACACACACAGTTCTCTCGACCTTGACCCACTTTCTTAAAACTAGACTCCATCGTTGGGCCACTTTACTCGAGGTATAACTTGACGGGCCACTTCGGGGGTTCAAAGGTGGCCACGACACTATTTCTGGTGTGTGTGTGTGTGTGTGTGTGTGTGTGTGTGTGTGTGTGGACCAACATCGCAAGTATTCTATCAATTGTTGAGTCTTTAAGGGACCCTGAGTCTAAAATTTCACCTGACTGACGAAGATTTGATAAGTTTTGTTTTGGTTCTATAGACAGATTATTTACATCTGTCCACACACACATAACCCTACTGCACAGTCAATTCTGAAGTGTCCTGTCAAGTCTAAAGCCTCGACAGAATCTCGTTTAGACAGGAGAGTTGACAGGAAGAAACGGCTGGTTGAATTCAGTCTCCTTGGACGACTGAAAAATTCTCCACATAACAAAATCTCTTTACATTCACTGATGGAAGTTGTAATAAATAAAATAAATAAATAAATAAATAAATAAATAAAATAAAAGACCCCACATCAGCCTTCGACATAATAGCATTACAACTCATTTATCACGCTAAAAACTTTCTGCCATTCAAAAATTAATAATAATGACACACTACACCATTAAACCTTTGTTCACTACACTACCATGAACGTCCTGCACTGAGATACACTGATCAATGTTTCCTAATAGTCAGAAGTAAACTGTAAATTATATTCAAACACAAATATTATTTTCATTTCCACCCAACACGTCTCTGAGGAGTTTCTAAAGTGAAGGATATCAGGTGCTGAGTTCCTTCCATCCTTCCTTCTATCCTTCCTTCTACCTAACCTAACCTAACCTAACCCTACCTGACGTTCTCAAGATAGAATTAACTCATCTGGGTTAAAGCTAATGTTAAAAATTTAATTTAATGTATATGCAGATGAAGTAATGTAATGTAAACTATTATCACTTATGAATCCACGAACCTAGTCTTACCCCACCTTAATACACACACACACACACACACACACACACACACACACACAAACACACCAAAGCCCTAACATTCGAACCAGGAACCTCTTGATGGTTAAGGTCAGAACGATATCCACTCCCCCTCTACCGTACCTACCTAGATCCTTCTCCTTGGTACTTGTCCAGGCAAAGAACTTAAGGTCTGAGGAGCTCTTGAACTTACCAAAGAGGTGGAGGAACTGCTTGAACTTGACCCACAAAGCTAAGACTCGCCCTCCACCTCCCCATCCACTCACCTACCCACCCACCTACCTACCCACCAACCAACTCCACCCCACCCACCCACCCACCCACCCACCCACACCACCCACCCACCTGCTTACCCTCCACCCACCCACCTACCCACCCCACCCACCCACCCACCCACCCACCCACCCACCCACCCCTCACCCCTCCCACCCCCTCCCACCCCACCCACCCCCTCACCCCCCTTATAGTGTGTCCTCCCTTATACTCATCGCCTCTGTCTGTCACCTCTCAGCACTAGCGTCTTCATCCAGCGTACCTGTGACCTCTCGAACCTCTGTGACCTCTTATACCTGTGACCTCTCAATGATTTCTCTGACCTCTCGGACCTTTGTGACCTCTTCTTCCTGTGGCCTCTATGATCTCTTATATCTGTGGCCTCTATGACCTTTTATACCTGTGGCCTCTATGACCTCTTATACCTGTGGCCTCTATGACTTCTTATACCTGTGGCCTCTGTGACCTCTATGACCTCTTATATATGTGACCTCTATGACCTCTGTGACATCTAATGCCTGTGATCTCTGTGACCTCTTATACATGTGGCCTCTGTGACCTCTTATATATGTGACCCCTATGATCTCTGTGACTTCTGTGACCTCCTATATATGTGACCTCTATGACCTCTGTGACCTCTTATATTGTGTGACCTCTATGACCTCTGTGACCTATTTACACATGTGACCTATATGACCTCTGTGACCTCTGAATATTAAAGCCATCACAACCTGTACCCTGAATGACCTCTTAAACTGTGACCTCTCAGCCCTGTTCTCTTTACCTCCTGACCTTGTACTAGTTGCCAGAGGTAAAACAATATACCGGCTTGGATTTTCCGCAGCTGAGACGAATCTGATACCGAGTTTGTTGACGTGTGTGTGTGTGTGTGTGTGTGTGTGTGTGTTAGGTCTGAAGTGTGAGGGGCGTGATGACGTGTTGTGGTATAAATTTTTTGACGGCAAATCTTTAATTGTATGATGTCGATGATATCTACTTACAGTATGTGAGCTGAAAATATAGTCTTTTTGATAAATTCTTTTTGCAAATTTTGACATTGACTAAATGGACATTTGATACTAGTTCCTTCATTCATATGTTGTCTTAAATGTTTCAATAATGCTTGCAGTCCTTCACATACTTGTTGGCACATTAAGCTGGCACTGTAATTTAGCATTAACATTTAATCTCCCAAACTGATATGTTGTTTTAGGTCTGCCTTGGTGTTCACGGTATATGTGAGCTTTCAGTCCTGCAAAGGAAGATAACTTCTTTATACGCCTTGTAATGGCCAATCAAATCTTTTGTTATATTCATTTGTATGGAACTGGCAATGGGTAACATATCTCCTTACTGATTTTGAAACATTTACAGAGACCTACATGTATACTCGATATCCATTGTAAAGATTTACCATTAATCTAGCTAAATATGCTAAGGCATATCTCCTTAGAATATACTTAAGAGGGAAAACACTAAGCTGCCTTTGAAATAAAGTAAACAAACACGGACATATGACGATCGTGAACCGCAAACAACAGCCAGCCACATATTCAGTAATTACATATAGCAATAAACAGCAGTAACATGTAATTTTAAATGTTCTATGCATCATGAAGTGTCTATAGTATGATAAAATGTCAGTTTATATTGATAAAAAAAATTGAAAAAGAGAAAGAGAGTGTCTGAAATATTTTACAGAACAAAAAAAGTTATTCAAATTACTGTTTTCCTGGTCGGAAATACAGAATGAAACATGTAAAAAATACTGAATTTTGTAACAGTGATGCCAGTCAGACCCTGACTGACAACCCCTCACCACATGTAAACAAACACACGCGGATGAGACCAACAATACTCACGGGTCTACACACACACACGGGTCTACACACACACACACACACACACACACACACACGGGTCTACACACACACACACACACGGGTCTACACACACACACACACGGGTCTACACACACACACACACAGGGTCTACACACACACACACACACACACGGGTCTACACACACACACACACACAGGGTCTACACACACACACACACACGGGTCTACACACACACACACACACACACACACGGTTCACACACACACACACACACACACACACACACACACACGGTCTACACACACACACACACACAGGGTCTACACACACACACACACACACACATGGGTCTACACACACACACACACACACAGGTCTACACACACACACACACACACACGGGCTACACACACACACACACGTCGGTTCTGTGTTTGTTGTGATGTTATGAGTCTCAACCTCTCACGTTATATTACTCTCTATAATAATTCCTGGCCCATTAAACCAGGGAAATATTTACACTATATTATACTATATTCGATAATTTTATATAATCCGCTGTCGAATTTATTTTACAACGGAGAGAAAAACATTTGGATATAGAGTAAATGTAAAAGTTGGATTCACACATTGGTATTGAATTACATACCAAATACACACACGCACATGAAACACGTACATATGTAGTAAATACAAACATAGATTGAAGAACATATACACGGTTGCAACACGGTCAAAATCCATACACACACACACACACACACACACACACACACACACACACACACGCATTAGAGTTACGGGGACATGGTGGTGGTGTCGGACATACACACGTCTTGATGGCTAAGTGGCTAGTCTAGACGCTGTAGGTAGGTGCAGGTGGTGGTGGTGGTGTAGGTGTGTGTGTGGTGGTGGTAGTGGTGTGTAGGTGTGTGTGTGTGGTGGTGTGGTGGTGGCGGTGTGTGTGTGTGGTGGTGGTCCAGGTGTTGGTGGTGGTAGTGTAGGTGTGTGGTGGGTAATCCAGGTGTGGTGGTGTAGGTGTGTGGTGGTGGTAGGTGTAGGTGTATGGTGGTGGTGGGTCCAGGTGTGGTGGTGGTGGTCCAGGTGGTGGTAGTGTAGGTGTGGTGGTGGTGGGTCCAGGTGTGGTGGTGGTGGTGGTCCAGGTGTGTGGTGGTAGTGTAGGTGTGTGGTGGTGGTTGTATAGATGAGTGGGTGTTTGTTTATCACGAGTCCACATACACGAGAGTTTATGGACACGAGTAGGACAAGGTGCGTCTAAGACAGGAATTGCCTATTGGTAGTGTCTGGTGTTGTTATTGTTATTAGTGTGTGTGTGTGTGTATAAGGATAGTCTTAAGACAAACCTGAGAAAGTGCCAAATGGACCCCATCACCTGGGAGACGATTACTCCACACTGTAACGCTTGGAGGAGCACCACACGAGAAGGTGTCAATACTATCGAGTTAGCCCGACTGCATGCCGAGGCAAACAAGCGCCAACTCCGGAATGACGCTGCCGCCACCCTTCCCGCACTAGATGCAGCCCTCCACATGAGCAACATCTGTAGACAACTCTGCCGGTCCTGTATCGGCCTCTCGAGTCACCTCAGAGCTCACTTTAATAACTCATATCATTGTATCATAGTTTGATGATCGTCATTCTCGATTCCGAGTGACAGCAAAGTAGTAGTAGTATCATGCTAGACGTTCAACCTCCAGTGGTAAATGACCTTTGAGAGTCCTGGGCTGTGGCACTCGAGTTGTTTGTTCTTGTCAGTGGCACTGGACCATGGTTGTCCTTGTCTGTGGCATTAGGCCATGGTTGTCCTTGTCTGTGGCATTAGGCCATGGTTGTCCTTGTCTGTGGCATTAGGCAATGGTTGTCCTTGTCTGTGGCATTAGGCCATGGTTGTCCTTGTCTGTGGCATTAGGCCATGGTTGTCCTTGTCTGTGGCATTAGGCCATGGTTGTCCTTGTCTGTGGCATTAGGCCATGGTTGTCCTTGTTCGTAGCATTAGGCCATGGTTGGTCTCTTGTTCGCAGCATTAGGCCATGGTTGTCCTTGCCTGTGCGACAGTGTCATGGTTGTCCTTTTGTTCGTAAGTATTGTGTCATGGTTGTCCTTATTCGTGCATTAGGCCATGGTTGTCCTTGTTCGAGTGCATTAGGCCATGGTTGTCCTTGTTCGAGTGCATTAGGCTGGGCGGTTGTCCTTGTTCAGGCATTAGCCATGGTTGTCCTTGTCTGCAGCATTAGGCCATGGTTGTCCTGTTCAGGCATTAGCCATGGTTGTCCTTTTTGCCCGGCGCATTAGGCCATGGCTGTCCTTGCTCAGGCATTAGGTCATGGTTGTCCTTTGTTCAGGCATTGTTGCGGCTGTCCTTGCCCGTGGCATTAGCCATGGTTGTCCTGTTCGTGGCATTAGCGGTTGTCCTTATCGTGTATTAGGCCAGCGGTTGTCCTTGTTCGTGGCATAGGGCCATGGTTGTCCTTGTCTGTGCATTAGGCCATGGTTGTCCTGTTCAGGTATTAGCCGCGGTTGTCCTTGTTCGTGCATTGGGGCCATGGTTGTCCTTGTTCAGGTATTAGCCATGGTTGTCCTTTTGTTCGGAGCATTAGGCCATGGTTGTCCTTGTTCGTGGGCATTGTGTCATGGTTGTTTGTTCGTGGCATTAGGCCATGGTTGTCCCGGTTCGTAAGTATTGTGCCATGGCTGTCCTGTTCGTGCATTAGGCCATGGTTGTCCTTGTTCGAGGCATTAGCCGCTGGGTTGCCTGCCCAGGCATTAGCCATGGTCGTCCTTGTTGCAGCATTAGCCATGTCGTCCTTTTGACTTACCACTGGCCCATGGTCGTCCTGACCGTATTATTCGGCCCATGGTCGTTCTGACTGCATTGACCGGCCCATGGACGTCTTGACGTGACACTGGCCCATGGTCGTCCTGACTGCATACCGGCCCATGGTCGTCCTGACCGTGACACTGGCCCATGGTCGTCCTGGACTTCTGGTTGACTGGCCCATGGTCGTCCTTGACTGTGACACTGGACCATGGTCGTCCTTGACTGTGACACTGGACCATGGTCGTCCTTGACTGTGACACTGGACCATGGTCGTCCTTGACTGTGACACTGGACCATGGTACGTCCTTGACTGTGACACTGGCTCATGGTCGTCCTTGACTGTGACACTGGACCATGGTCGTCCTTGACTGTGACACTGGACCATGGTACGTCCTTGGCACTCGAGGAGGCGGGGGGGGGAGTGCCTCAGTGGAGATGGAGGAGATAAGAGGGCAGCTGTTGTCAGATGATCTTGGCATTAACTGCTCTCACCATCACTACCAGTCATGTGTTCCGTCTCGTTATATGGCAGTGAGTCCATCGCTTCTCTAACCTAACCTAACCTAACCTAACCTAGCCTTGCCTAACCTTACCTAACCTAACCTAACCTAACCTAACCTAACCTAACCATCGCTTCTCTCACATGAAGGTTAGGTTAGGTTCTGATGTGTGATGTGATGTAATGATATGCCTTTATTGTTTCTCTTGAATATATCTAAAAAAAAATCCTGTTGGGTTTTGAGTCATTCATTTTGAACAGTTTGTTGTGCTGGAATAAATCATCTTTAATATCATCTTCATCACTAAAATTGTGAGAAAAAATCCACAATTATTTCCACTTTAGAAGAAAATAATGGTTAAAATACATGCATGGTTATGTGACTCATTCTTAAATTTTTTTTTTTTTTGGTTTTAACAAGATGAAAATATTATTCTTGACACGTAAAAAAGACCAATAAAACGCTCGTAAAGTATTAACTAACCTAACCTAACCTAAGCTAACCTAATGTTCCCTCAGACGAAGCCGTCGAGTGCAGGCGGAGTAACAGTGTCGCCGCCGAGGTGAGGTAAACAGAACCGCCGTGTTTACAGTGCGGCCACGGGGACCAGCTCGGCCCTGTCAAGTACCTTCCTGATGGAGGCGCTGCCAGAGAAGCCCTTTAAAGGAGCGTTAATGGGGCTTTTATAGGTGAATCGCGCTGCGTCTACGAGCCATGACAGAGTCGATGTTGGGTTGAGATGCCGGGTGTATGGTGTGATGTGGTGGTGTGGCGTGGTGTGGTGTGGTGTATGGTGTGGTGTATGGTGTGGTGTGGTGTGGTGTGGTGTATGGTGTGAGGTGTATGGTGTGGTTTTATGGTGTGGTGTATGGTGTGGTGTATGGTGTGGTGTGGTGTATGGTTGTGGTGTATGGTGTGGTGTGGTGTGGTGTATGGTGTGGTGTGGTGTGGTGTGGTGTATGGTGTGGTGTATGGTGTGGTGTGGTGTGGTGTATGGTGTGGTGTGGTGGTGTGTGTGGGGTGTGTTATGGGTGGTTTGTGTGGTGTGGTGTGGT
>NW_024746161.1:11114436-11154436 GCF_018991925.1 Homarus americanus
GAAATAACTCAGAGGAGGAGGAGGAGGAGGAGGAGGAGGAAGGAGAGGAGGAGGGAAGGGGGAAGAGACTAGTCATAACGTCATCCCAAAGGTGTGTACACTTATGACCAAATCTCCCTGGACACTTGGCGACCCTCTACCACAACAACTTGTTTAATTTGTCATACACCAGTGATGAACGGATACAGGAGCTTCATTGTTACAGTACGAATACATAAACTTATCATAAAATACAAATACAAAATAAGATAATACAAAGATGAATATATTTAGAAGTTTTCATGAATACTTTAGTGATTAAGATGTAATAAATATAAAATAAATCATCTAAGGTATTACCAACAACATGAAGAAACGTCTAACATTATTTCGTAAATTTAGGAAAAAAACCCGTTTATTGTGTTTTATGAGTAGTTAGTGGTGGGGGTGGTGGTGGTAGTGGCAGTGGTGATGGTAGTAGTAGTAGTAGTAGTAGTAGTAGTGATGGAGAAGTTAGCAGACTTCATACTAATACCCGACAATAAAATACATCCAAAGTATAATGGAAAAGTTTTAATGTGATGCCTCTCACAGCAGGAGGGTCACCACATGCCACTTAACTCGTATCCTGATTTTTACCTCCTGATGGGGAGTTAGCTGAGACAAGATGTGGAGTACTGCTGAAGGGCGGCTGTTGGGGAGGTCCTCTACAACACACACACACACACACACACACACATTCATTCATTTAACCAAGATGCTGTAACTCTAACTTCAGACTACCACGGCCCTATGTCTCGGCTCAACTCCTCACCCCCACCAGCCCATCCAGCGTTATGTCCTTCTTCAAGAGTCACACGACGTCAAGCTCTCCCCCGCCTCTCAGTCACGCACACTGCTGCTTCCTGGGTGTCCCTCTCCCTCACTCCTGACGTGTCCTTCATCACATCCTTCTCTCTCTCTCTCTCTCTCTCGCTCTCCTTCTTCGTCATTCCCTCATCCCTTGTATGATGTAATGTATTTTTACTGTAGGATGTGTGTGTAATGTGTGTGTGTGTATATTAGTTTGTGTGTATGTGTGTGTATTCTTCGCTAGCTAGTAACATTATCTCTATACTTGAGCTTTTAATTCACACAAATGTATATCCTGTATATGTTTTTTTTTAATATAATTAGATGGGTTCCTGCAGGCATTATTGACACAAGACAGTCAAGGTCGACTAGCTCTCTCTATTCCAGCACCTTAACATGGCGATCCAGTGAGGAAGTCCTGGGCGGCATTCTCTTGGACGGTTTTACATTCATACACCAGGAGAGAGAGAGAGAGAGAGAGAGAGAGACACTTCCTCTTCCCCCCCTTCTCTTGTTGTGCCTCTGTAGTAGATGGTCTTAAACTGATGCTTCTTGTCCACCAAAAACATCTAATGCTAAACCCTTGAATTTACACACCATAGAATCAATAAACTGATAAACTTAAAACTACATAAAAGAATATTAAAAGATAAAGAGTAGTACCAACAATTATTATAATAAGTGAAGGTAATAAATAGATTGACCAATTGCAGTGAAGGGAAAAAAAAAGTGAATTATTTTTAGGCCCTTGAAGGCAGACCCGCCCCGGCCACTTTGTCGTGTGTTGTGCCGAGGTTCAGCACTTAAGAGTGGTGGGGGTGGCAGAATAACACGGAGGGCGGCGGAGATGTTATCGGGGCCACACTCAGCTGTAGCTACACTCTCACTCATATACCCTGGTGAGTTCTTCCTGATCTTGGTGCTCTCTCTCTCTCTCTCTCTCTCTCTCTCTCTCTCTCTCTCTCTCTCTTTGTTCATTTACCTGTCATTATCTGTCTATTACCTGATAATATCTATGTATGTATTTCTCTCACCTGTGACTTATTCTCACCTACCTCGTGTGTGTGTGTGTGTGTGTGTGTGTGTGTGTGTGTGTGTTTTGTTTCCAGCAGCTCTGTATTACTCTGAGAAATATCATTATTATTATTATTATTATTTATTGTTACGGATAAAATGTTACTGGTTCTTATGTTTCTTTCTCATAATAATCTCATCCTCACATTCTAATTTGAAGCCCCAGATGAAGAATGTGACAATACACACACACACACACACACACACACACACACACACACACACACACACACATATTACTTGATCACCCTGGGAATGTAAAATACACAACACACAACAACATCATCACAACCCACCAGCTTAAAATAATAAGTATAGTTAGAGCCAACACTTGGTTCCTGCCGTCAACAGTAGCACCGAGACTTATGACGTCACGTTTATTTACCCCCAACACATGCAGCCAAGGAGAACCTGATTGGCTGAGAAGTTGTCCAGCGTATCCACCAACACCATTCGTACCACCATCTCCTCCTGCTCCTCCTTCTCCCCCTCTTCCCCTCTCATCCTCCTCCTCCTCCTCCTCCCAACCCTAACTACTATCCATTTAAAATCATAATTCGAGATCAAAAGCAAAAACAAGTCACAACGAAAAGTCATGAAAGTTTATACAACACGTGTATATGATAAAGTGTTTTTGTTACACTTACCTTCTTACGGGGTGACAGTGAGCACCGTTGTACCTGTAGTTAACTTCTTCCTTACTGCGACACACACACAGGTGCACAGTACATCAGTCGTTACCTGAAATAGAAACGTGTGCAAGGATTTAAGATTTTTTTTTTATATATACGAACAAGAATCGTATGGCAATTAAGAGAACCCACCTTGTATAACATGTAAGTTAACCACCACCTTAATGCTACTTGGGAGTGTGGTTAAGTTAGGTCAGGTTAGGTTAGGTTAGGTTAGGTTAAGAGGACATGTCATTATAGGTTAGGTTAGTTTAGATAAAGTTAGGTTACGTTAAGTGATATTAGATTAAATTAAGTTTAGGTTTATTTAGGTGATTTTATATTAGGCTAGGTAAGGTTAGGTTAGGTTAGGTTAGGTTAGGCTAGGTAAGGTTAGGTTAATTAATCTTCAGATGAAATAAAAAGGTAGGTGTCTAATCTTCAGATAATACAAGAAAAAGTAACAAGGAATATAAACTGTGGACACCCAACAGGAGGAGGAGGAGGACCCCAGCAGGAGGAGCAACACCCCAGCAGGAGGAGCAGCACCCCAGCAGGAGGAGCAGCACCCCAGGAGGAGGGCAGTACCCAGCATGGGAGGGAACAGCAACCCAGCAGCAGGAGAAGCAGCACCCCAGCAGCAGGAGGAGACAGCACCCAGCAGCAGGAGAAACGCAGGAGGAGAACAGCACCCCAGGAAGCAGGAGAAAGCAGCACCCTAGGAAACGGAAGAAGCAGCACCCCAGCAGGAGGAAGAACAGCACCCCCAGGAGGAGGAACAGCACCCCGGAAGCAGAAGCAGCACTGAGGAGGAAGAACAGCACCCAGCAGGAGGAGGACAGCACCCCAGGAGGCAGGAGAAAGCAGCACCTCAGCAGGAGGAGGAACAGCACCCCAGCAGCACCCCAGCAGGAGGAGGAACAGCACCCCAGGAAGCAGCAAACGAAGGGAAACAAGAGAGCCATTACCAGCTGACACAGACCTACACGACACAGGATATATAATGTTCTTCTCATGACACGTGATATGTAGCCTCGATATGCCTGACCTGACCTGACCTTTTTATTGATATTTCAGAAGACAAACACATTCCCTTCACCAAGTCAAGTTTTGGTTATTTTGTTAAGTGTAAATATTTGAGATTTTGTTTTGTCAATATTTGGAAAGAAAAAATAAGGAAGGAAAAGAAAAAAGAACGAAAAGAGAGAAGAAAGAAAGACGCAAACAAAGGAAAACAAATAATAATAAAAACACAAAAACAACAACAAGGAACCAATTATAATAGAGAGAACAAGAAATAAACACACACACACACACACACACACACACACACACACACACACACACACACACACACACACACACACACACAACATGGCAAACTCACTCCCTAGACTTTATCTCACACCCTCATCCTCAACGGGGTGGTAGTGGTGGTGGTAGTGGTGGTAGTGGTGGTCGTAGTGGTGGTGGTAGTGGTGGTGGTAGTGGTGGTAATAGTGGTTATAGTTAATAATCTATCGATGAGGAAATTAGCTGTTGGTGAAGACAATGTCATACTAATAATGATGATAATAAGAGCAACAACAACAATACTACTACTACTGCTACTACTACTACTACTACTACTATTACTACTACTACTACTACCATATCCCATTATTCTATTCTATAATAAAACAATAGATTCGTGAAACTAAAAGACATTACCACAACAAGGAAGTATAGATGTCAACACTGAAGTAACATAAACATAAAGGAAGTTCAAGAGAAACAGAAATATAAGGTTTCAGATCACACACAGGCAATTAAATACCTTCGAAACACCATCAAGGAAAACCAGTGTTGCTTAACTAATAGTTCACTGGGGAGAGCCAAGCCATAACAAATAAATGCCACAAGAATGAATGAAGTTTAAAAGTAATCCGGAAGAAGTAATTAGCGTTCAGTTTCTTCATTCACGTTTTTTTTTTTGGGTTACCTGTCAAAGGTGAGTCGTCCCCGCCCCTCTCATTGGCTTGAGTCCCAGCGTGGTTCTGGCCAATGAGCATGCGGCCTCGCTAGGGCTTAGAATTTGATTGGCTCTCCGTTGAATGAGAAGAGTTTGTCTCCCAATGAAAGAAACCACAAGACTTGCCACATTTTCCAGTGTATACTTGAGTATTTTGTGAACTACAATTACACCCAAAAAGATTATCCTAAGTGTTTATAAGTAACTTTATAAAGACGTGTAAATTATCCAGAAAATTCTAGGATGGAGTAAACATATTTTAAAATTTAAGTTTGCGGTCATTTCCTGGATAATATTTTAAGAATTTAACCGCTTAACATATAATTAACATCATTAATAGTTAACCAAGACTAACAATTATAAATGCTGGTGATGTGGCCCTTGTAGTGAGGGTGGTGAGGGTGGTGAAGGTGGTGAGGGTGGTGAGGGTGGTGAAGGTGGTGAGGGTGGTGAAGGTGGTGAGAATTGGTGAAGGTGGTGAGTGAAAGGTGGTGAGGGTGGTGAGGGTGGTGAGGGGTGGTGAGGTGGTGAGGTGAGGTGGTGAGGTGGTGAGGTGGTGAAGGTGGTGAGGGTGGTGGTGAGGTGGTGGTGGTGAGGTGGTGAGGTGGTGAAGGTGGTGAGGTGGTGAGGGTGGTGGGGGGTGGTGAGGGGTGAGTGGAGGTGGTGGGGGTGGTGGGGGTGGTGGGGTGGTGGGGTGGTGAGGGTGGTGAAGGTGGTGAGGGTGGTGAGGGTGGTGAAGGTGGTGATACAGAAGCTCGCTTGTGTAAGATCATCATCACTGTCTTGTTTTTGCTGTTATACGTCATGCCGGAAACACAGTCGAGCGTCTCCTTGAAACGGAAATCAGAGGAACAGTTTGACAACCCAAATAGAACTTTTTCTGGCGAGTCGGAACTCTCGGCCAGATGATGCATTCTGAAACCAATGTTCACAGCGGCCACGAACTAGACTACTCGCAGACAGTCTCCCCGCGAACGTTGCCTAAGGACATTGCCTTGAGATACTTCTAAACTCTTTTTCTAACTTTAAACCCACAACCTATATGTTTATTCCTCATTTATATCCTTCTATATCAATGGTATCGATAATGGTTTGTGTTATAAAGGATATGGGTGATAAGGCCGGGAGACAGGGCCGATCTAAGGTAGAAATGGTAGGGGGTGTCGGGACGAAAGGTGGTGAATCCGGGTGTAAGACTGAGGGAAGCGTGGCTGAGTGTGGCGACGTGGGTATACTACATGAAGCTATGACCAGCCAAATCCTGAGTTAGTCTCCCTGGAACCGCCAAGTTTTAAACGTTGCAACTTAGTGATAATCCGGTGAGTGCCCCCTGACAGTGTTTGTGTGAGACGGACTCTGCCTATGTTGGCACACTGGGACACAATTCAGGGCAGGTGAGTGTCTCTGGGAGTGCTTGTGAGAAAGACATACATCCAACGCTGGGACACTGGGACATAACTCGGGCAGGTGAGTGATAGGGACATGACCCCACGTTGGGACATAGACGTTGGGACACAAACAAACTAAGTAAGTGTCTCAGAGAGTGCTTGTGAGGAAAGGACATAGTCTAGGATGGGACACTCAGGCAAGTGCATCTAGGAGTGTTAAGGGGGATACACACACACACACACAAAACAGGTGAGTGAGTGAGTGAGTGAGTGTCTGGGATATTTGTGAGGAGGGAAGGTACACAATAGCTTCACGCTGGGACACTGGGAGACACCAAAACACACACTCAAACAAGTTACTGACAGCTAGAAGTGCTTCAACACCCCCCCTCCTCTCCCTCACACACACACTCAAACAAGTTACTGACAGCTAGAAGTGCTTCAACACCCCCCCTCCTCTCCCTCACACACACACTCAAACAAGTTACTGACAGCTAGAAGTGCTCAACACCCCTCCCCTCTCCCACACACACACACACTCAAACAAGTTACTGACAGCTAGAAGTGCTTCAACACCCCCGCTCTCCCACACACACACACACACACTCAAACAAGTTACTGGCAGTTAAAGTGCTTCAACTTCCCCCCTCTCCCACACACACACACACTCAAACAAGTTACTGACAGCTAGAAGTGCTTCAAACACCCCGCTCTCCCACACACACACACACACTCAAACAAGTTACTGGCAGTTAGAAATTAGCTAACACCCTCCTCTCCACACACACACACACTCAAAACAAGTTACTGACAGTTAGAAGTGCTTCAACACCCCCCCTCTCCACACACACACACACCTCCGACAAGTGCACTGACTGCTAAAGTGCTTCAACACCCCTCCTCTCCCACACACACACACCTCAAACAAGTTACTGGCAGTTAGAAGTGCTTCAACACCCCCTCTCCCACACACACACACACTCAAACAAGTTACTGACAGCTAGAAGTGCTTCAACACCCCTCCTTCTCCCTCACACACACACTCAAACAAGTTACTGACAGTTAGAAGTGCTTCAACACCCCCCCCCCTCTCCCACACACACACACAGACGCTACAGCTGACGATCACGAGGGTTCACGTAAGTACGAAACGTTTGTTGTTTACTCTGGTTTCGTCACTCACACAAACGTTTGACTGAGTGACACGCCTGGTGTTTACACAAAACTTACCTTACTTAGTTTGACGTGTATGTATCTTTTATTTTATTGTGGTTGAATATCTGATAACGTTTTCAATATTCCAAACAAGTTCTATTTCTGAGACCGAGGCAAAGAACACGCTACTCGACCTGAGATAAAATAAATGCCTTAAAAAATGATGTTTAGTTCTCTGAGTACCATAAAATGTCTTCAAGTGCTTAGTGTGATTCTCTGTCTATAGTACAACAATATCTTAAGTGAAATACATCTACGGATTATGAACGTTATGTAAAATATTGTATTTATCAAGTAAACTTTTGTGTGTTAGTGCGACGAAAACTTTAAAATATGTTAATAAAATTTCACCCCAGGTCATTTCATGCATAGTAATGAGCTTTATTAGTAAAGGTTAATATTTGTTATATTTGTATATTCGTAGTTAAGAGAGAGAGTTAAGACCAATGTTGTGGACGTTTCTCTGCCTCACCTATAACACCTGAGGTTAAATTAGTGTTCATTAGGTCAGGTGTAGTTTACCTTAGGGTTAAATTAAGTCTTAGTTTAACTTAGGGCAAAATTTGGTTCGATTAAGTTATATTACATTTAGTTTGGTTTAGGTTAAATTTGTTGGTCATCTTTAAATTCAACTTAGGATTGGCTTAAGTTAGGTTAGGTTAGGTTAGATTGGGTTAGGTTAGGTAACTTTGATTTTGCTTCATTAAAGTAGGGAAGTTAGGTTTAGTTACAGGTTACCTCCACTTAGATTAAACTTTGATTAGGTTAGGTTAGGTAGAAAAGGTAAGACATAACCTAACCTAGATACAGTACGAGTTTGGTTAAGTTAGTTTAGGTTTAATGAGATTAAGGGGAAAGTTAAAATCTTAATTAGACTAGAATTAAGCAAGACTGATCTATTTTTCGTTATCATAATCTACTTTTACGTTATCTCTGTCTACTTTATCTACTTTTTCGTTATCTTTATCTACTTTTTCGTTATTTTTATCTACTTTTTCGTAATCTTTATCTACTTCTTTGATATTTATTATACTCCCCCTATAGTTTCATCCCGCGTAAAAAATAAGGAAAAATAAACAAAGGCAATAAACAAATGAATAAACTATAAGTGATATAAACAAATATCTGTAAAACAAAAGCCGATCATAAAAACAAAATTCGGGGAAATTCTGAATAAAAAACAAAATACTGTCCAATGAAGGAGATTATTAGGAATTATTATAAGTTTTCTTTAATTTATTTTATACGATTGAAGGAAAGAAGAGAGGTGGGAGGGAGGGGAAGGTGAGTGAGAGGGATTATGAAACGAGGAGAAAGGGGACCGAGTGGGTGGGCTGGCAGGTGGTCGAGTGGGAGAGTGAGAGGGATTATGATGTGAGGAGAGGGGGAGGAATAGAGGAAGAAGAAGAAAAGGAAGTGAGATAGGGAGAGGAAGGGAGGGGTGGGAGGGAGGGGAGAGGGGAGGGGAAGGAAGGGGGAGGGGAAGGAGGGGAGAGGGGGGAGGGAGGAGAGGAGAGAGAGAGAGAGGTGTTAGATATGAATGCTCAAGTAACCAGATAAGAACAAGATAACATGATTCATATATATACCGTGTCATCCAATGGGGTGTACAGGATGTAGGTCAGTGTGCTTCACGACACACACACACACACACACACACACACACACACGTTAATCACCTCTTTCTTGCTTCAGTTAATTAGTTTTATCAGTCATTAGCATCAATTAAATTATCTCTTTTTGTGTTTGTGTCTGTTTACGTCATCAAGGTGTGTGTTTACGTCATCACGGTGTGTGTGTTTACGTCATCAAGGTGTGTGTTTACGGCATCAAGGTGTGTGTTTACGTCAATAAGGTGGTTAGTTTGTCTCATTGCAACTGTTCATATATTAACCTTATTATATATGGTGATAATGGCTACATTTTCACCTGATGATAATAACAACAGGTGACACAGGTAAGGTGCACTAATGAGCGTCACACCTTTCATCTTTTGTTTTCATTAAGTTACAAGAATCGTTATCTTTAAATATAGTCAACACGCTTCCTTCCGGATTACCAGAGATACGTTGGTTTAATTTCGAGATATTGGTTGAACCCATTGAGGATGATGGTTTAACCCTTGGAGGATTATGGTTTAACCCTTTGAGGATAATGGTTTAACTCCTTTTAAGATGATGGTTTAACTCCTTTAAGGTGATGGTTTAAACCCTTTGAGGATGATGGTTTAACTTCTTTAAGATGATGATTTAACTCCTTTAAGGTGATGGTTTAAACCCTTTGAGGATGATGGTTTAACTTATTTTAAGATGATGGTTTAACTCCTTTAAGGTGATGGTTTAAACCCTTTGAGGATGATGGTTTAACCCTTTGAGGATAATGGTTTAACCCTTTGAGGATGGTGGTTTAACCCTCTGAAGAGGATGGTTTAACCCGTTGATAATGATGGTTCAAGTTAGATGTTTATGCCCACCACTTGTTTACATATACCAACGTTTGTTTGTCAGTCTCAGTGATTGTCTGCATGTTCCAATGTTTGTTTGTTTGTTTTAGAGGCAAGAATTTATGTATCAACATTCCCAGTGGCGTCTTAATCCACCACTCAATCTACCACTTAATCCACCACTTAATCCACCACTTAATCCACCACTTAATCCACCACTCAATCCACCACTTAATCCACCACTCAATCCACCACTTAATCCACCACTTAATCCACCACTCAATCCACCACTCAATCCACCACTTAATCCAATAAAAATAACAAAACAAAAACAACAACAACCAGAGAGTTTTTAACAAGTAACAACAACAAAAACAGCATTGACAATAACAACAATGCCACAGCAAACGAAACCCAAAACATAAACAACAGTAAAACAAACACATAAAACATAACAAAAACAGAAATAAAACAAAATCATCGAAGCAAAACAAAGAAAGAACAACAACAGTAAAACAACAGAAACAAGAACATGATAATCTTTCCGTGTCTGTGCTGCTGTGACGTCATGTGTGTGTGTGTGTGTGTGTGTGTGTGTGTGTGTGTGTGTGTGTGTGTGAGTTGGCCAGCATTGCTCTTCTGATATCTGGGTCATTAAGACACGTGTTTATACCTGTCCACCACTCACTCCCACAACAAGACACACACCCACATACCCACATACTCCCACTCACCCCACACACCCACACACCCACATACTCCCACTCACTCCACACACCCACATACTCCACTCACTCCCACAACAAGACACACACCCACATACCCACATACTCCCACTCACCCCACACACCCACACACCCACATACTCCCACTCACTCCACACACCCACACACCCACATACTCCCACACACCCACACACCCACATCTATGCTATCTCAACTTAAGCTTATACCAGTACCTGTAATTATAGACATAAACCTGTACCTACACCTGTATTTATATTAATTCTATAACCTGTTCTTAAGTATCTATACCTTCACCTTATTATTACATCTCATTTAATCAACTAACACCCCTTCCCCCTTTCCCCTTCCCCCTCTCCCCCTTCCCCTTCCCTTCTCCCCCCCTTCCCTTCCCCTCTCCTTCCTTCCTTCCCTTCCCCCTTCCCCTTCCCCTTCCCCCCCTCAGGAGACGATACCAACCAGTGTACGAGGAGACACAGGCTTGTATGGCGTGTGGGGAGGTGTAAGGACAGTGGCATTGACCCTCTAACCCAGAGACTGTATACTATGTTATCTAGGTCTTACATATGATGTCTTTTCACTTGAGATGTTTTGGAAAATGTATCTTAAAAAAAGTTCTCAAATACAATGATGATAAAAGATATGGTTATTGGTTAAAAGAAATATTGGGGGGGTTAACGTTACTCTTAGATTGTATAATGGATGGTTAAGGTGGGTAGGGTGGGTAGGGTGGGGTGAGGTAGTGGGGTGGGTAGGATGTGGGGTGGGTGTAAGATGAGTTGGAAAAGAAAGTGATTAAAATGAATGAAGCTTTGATAGTAAGTGACCCTGGCCTCTTAGAATGATTAGATGGTGGTACATACATACATACATACACACATACATACATACATACATACATACATACATACACACATACAGAAGCCAGTGTTTTACTTACGCCTTCAAGACAGAGCCAAACGACACCTTGATATACACCAGGTCGTCCCTACTGCTGTGTGTGTGTGTGTGTGTGTGTGTGTGTGTATGTGTGTGTGTGTGTGTGTGTGTGTGTGTCCCTTGGCCTTAATATACCGCATATCTTAACATTGAATAGAACTCATATCACAGGATGCAATAAAAACACTTCAATACCCCTCTAACATCTTCACTACGACACTACAGCGGCTACAGTAGTGATTATTAGATATACAAACCTAACCGTCAGTTCTCTTGGTGTTATCAGTGACGATATACAGATGAAAAGATAACGTTAAAGTTATTTGTTTTTTTATTGTTCACATTTGATAGCAAGAAAGTGGTGAACTAGAAATATCGAACGTCTCTCTTTCTCTCTCTCTCTCTCTCTCTCTGGGGTAAGAACTCGGGGAGAAGAGGGGAGGGAGGATGGGGAGAGGAGAGGGGAAAGGGGAGGGGAGAGAGACCTTGAATATGTTAGAAGGGGTAAGAACTCGGGGAGAAGAGGGGAGGGAGGATGGGGAGAGGAGAGGGGAAAGGGGAGGGGAGAGAGACCTTGAATATGTTGGGAGTGTGGGGCGTGATGATGGTAAGAGAGAGAGAGAGAGAGAGAGAGAGAGAGAGAGAGAGAGAGAGTTATAAACATTCTCACGGCTCTATTATTAACAGCACTAAACGTCAACATACACACCTCATGTTCAATGTTTCTTCAGCACGACGATAAAGGACGGATCAAATGACCTCAAAATACGGTTAGTTTAACAATGGGAGTCAAAGGTGGTGCCGAATTAGCGTTAAGACTGTGTACAATAATGCGGTGAGCTTATTGATTCTGAGTTATAGAGGGGAGGAGGCAGAGGAGGTTAAGGATTTTTGTAAAAACTTTGATTGTGATTCTGTCTCTCTCTGTCTGTCTGTCTGTCTGTCTGTCTCTCAGCCGTTCAGTCTTAACAATTCACATCAGACTTGTTATCCAGATTCCAGACTGTTCACCTGTTGTCGACTCTTCCTAATTAACTCCCACAGGTGTTTGGACATTACGTGATATTTGTGACAACAGTGACCAGAGGTTGTGTATTGTGTAGGGATTTGTGTGGATGTGTAGGGGTGTAGGGGTGTGTTGGGATGTGTAGGAATGTGTAGAGATGTGTAGGGATGTGTAGGGAGTGTGTGGGGATGTATACAGTTGTGTAGTGATGTGAAGGGATGTGCAGAGATGTGTAGGAAGTGTGTAGGGAGTGTGTAGAGTTGTTTAGGGATGTTTAGGAATGTGTAAGAATGTCTAGGGATGTGTGCTAAATGTTGTGTTTTGTAGATGATTCTGTTTTTGGTGTTTATTTAGTATAATGTTTAATATGATCTGTTATAGTACTTGTTTACGTCACTTGTTTACTTTTAGCTTCAACTGAAAAAAAAAAAATATTGACAGAAAAAAATTGTTGTTAATTTGTTGATGTGGTGTTGTGACTCAACCAGCAGCCAGGTGACATTTTTGGGTTGTAATGGTTGTAAATAAAATTATATTACATATAGGGTGTTGTACTGGTGTTGTAGAATGTGTAAGAGTTGTAAGTCGTAGTGTCCGGATAATTGAAAAAAAAACATATATTAATAAACATTAACAAATAATACTGATATATGACAATTGATATATATTTAATCGGCAAATGATTACAAACATACAAATCACACGGACAATTAGAGACTAAGAGTAAACACAAACAAACAAACAGACTTATACTTGAACACAGGTAGACAGAGCAAGGAAAGGTCAAACAGACAGACAGACGGAAAAACTGTCTAACACACTCCTGACGAAGAAGCCAGGAGTGTGTTAGAGTGTGTGTGTATTGTTACGCCGTCTCTTAATTTACTTAAATATCCAGGTTCTAGTCGTAACCAAACAAAAATAGTGAAGTAAATTAAAAGGGAATAAAAATAAAGTAAACCTTTAAGAATTTAATTAATTAAATATTAACACAATAAAGAGCCTCGTAGGCTGTCACAACAAATTGATTCACCATCGAAACTTTTAAGACACAAATGATACTAAACATCGAAACATCAAAAGAATAAAAATAAAGTATTGGATTACGTTAACACTGCATAAACATATAAAAACTATCACTGAAATTAACTAACGTGAAACAACACTGAATTACTTAAATGTAACGAAGCAAATACTGATGGACATAAACAGAGACATAAATAGGTACTCACATAGATATACCACATTGGTGGCGACAGGAACAACACAAATAAATTAAGTATAAGTAACAGGTGACGAGAGTCACTCAAAGGATGTGAACTGTATGACAAGAAGACTGAACTAGCTCCGTCAACAGTTGGTGGGTCCTATATATAAGGTCGGCTCCCGCCACGCGACCCGCCGGTGGGTCGTTTAACGATGCAGATGGTCGTTAGAGCAACACAGAATGCTTGTTACAATACAAAATGGGTTTGAACAAATATTAACAGTTAAAACCTTAACAGCACAGGGTAAGGTGACTAGATTATATAATAGTAAATACAACACATCATTACAGGAATAATATGGAACATGGGAGCATGTTATATAAAAAAAAATAGAAAAATACGACACGGTGGTAACAGTATGTATGTATGTATGTATCTTCCTGCATGAATACAGCATTTGGTCCATAGTCGAGTCCTTGGTTCAGCCCATCCCAAAGAAGGGTGACCATTCTAATCTCTCTAACTATCGCCCCATTGCCCTAACTTCATCCCTCTCTAAGATTTTCGAAAACTATCTTGAACTCCCATTTTCTCCGTCTCCTTGAACGCCATTCTCTTTTATCGGATCACCAGTATGGCTTTCGCCAGGCGAGATCTACTGGTGATCTGCTCTCCTACTGCACCTATCTTTGGTCATCCTCTCTAAGGGATTATGGGGAAACTTTCGTTGTGGCCCTCGACATCTCCAAGGCACTTGACAGGGTATGGCACAAGTCTTTGTTTTCTAAACTTCCCTCCTATGGTTTCTTTCCCCACTTTGTTCTCTAATCTCTAGCTTCCTGGAGAACCGATCCATGGCAGTTGTTGTCGAGGGATCGATCTCTCGCCCTTTCTCTACCAATAGTGGC
This sequence comes from Homarus americanus, assembly GCF_018991925.1. NCBI lineage: Eukaryota > Metazoa > Arthropoda > Malacostraca > Decapoda > Nephropidae > Homarus > Homarus americanus. The sequence continues at coordinate 11,128,874 of NW_024746161.1, forward strand.
GTCCCACAGGGTTCTGTTCTTTCACCTACTCTCTTTCTTCTTCTTATAAAAAATTTACTCCACACTACAACTAATTCTATTCATCCTTACGCTGATGATTCTACTCTTCACTCTTCTTCACATTTTCCCCTTCCCCCTAACTCTCAAACTAGATCTGTCTCTAGAGCTGACATCATTACATTTATCAATGCGGATCTGTGCAGCATCTCCGAATGGGTAGGTAGAAACTTGGTTAAATTCATTTCTTATAAAACTCACTATTTCCCAATTACACTTCCAAATTAGATGATCTCCCTCCAATCACATTTCAGGATGCTATCATTCTGCCATATTCTAAAATAGATATGCTTGGCCTCACCATTTCCTCTAATATGTCATGAAAGCCACACATCCTCAACATTGCTGAAGCTGCCTCCCGAAAGCTTGGAATGCTGTACAGATGCCGTAGCTACTTCACTTCTGAGCAGTTGCTTCAAGTATATAAGGGATTCATTCGTCCTAACTTGGAGTACTGCTCTCATATCTGGGGTGGCTCTTCTTCTTTCCAACTGTTAGATAGATTGGAATCAAAGGCATTTCGTCTTATTAACTCTCCTCTTTTAGTTGACAAACTTTCTTCCCTTTCTCTTCGCCGCAATGTTGCTTCACTCTCTCTCTTTTACAGGTACTTTAACGGGCAATGTTCGGTGGATTTGGCATCCTGTGTACCGCCGGCAAGGAATATTTTGTGGAGTGTTTGGTAAAAGTTTTGGGTTCTCACAGTGACCAGATAAGACGAGGGCATTTGGCATTGAACGCCCCTCCCCTACAAGCATAATGAACACGTCCTTTTTACGTCCGTAGTGACAGTATGTACTGTACCACTTGCTGGAGCTTATTTACATGGAGATGGGGAGGTCAGGGCACGAGAGAGAGAGAGAGAGAGAGAGAGGGTGGTAAGGTGGTGTAAGGAGTAAGTGAGAATAAGGAAGGAGAGGATGGAGAAGGGAAGTGTGAAGTGATGCCACCATTGGACTTGGGAATGACACTGTGGTGATAAAGTCTTCTGGTGGTTTGTTTGTGATGGCGGGAATGGCAACAGTGTCACATCGTAGAAGCACTTCACTGGCGGGTTAAAAAAGGTGGGTTGGTTGATCAGCCTTGTAGATCACGGCCGTCACGGGGAGGAGTATTCTTGGACACTGACGACGCTACCACAACCACTGTCCTGAACTTTACAAAGCCAGTGATGGTGTATTACCAACAGCTGATGAGGATATTCTTCTCCTACTTATGTCTGGGTATAAATAAAGAGGTTAAGTTGGAGAGTTTGTAAGACATCTAAGCACAAGCCAAGCATTAAACGAGAGTGAGCAGATTTCATCTAAGCCGTCACCACAAAGTGTGCACGAGAATGTACACAAGTCTCTCCTCGTTGCGTAGTCTCAGGAGGACGCCCACACGCAGCTTAGGAAAGTAAAAGTATCACTTCACAGCTCTGATCCTAATCCCAGTTGTCCTTAAGACTCAGAAAGTCTCTTGAGGAGAAGGAGAAATGATCCTTGACCGGGGCGCAGTGAGGAGCGCTCGTGACAGACCCTCAGTGGGAGTCGAGGCCTGGCTGACCCTTCATACAGGTGAAAAGCCGCACTAGATAGCGCCCTGACACTGTATGTGGGAGGGGCGGGCCGGACGTAGGCTACAGGCGGTGTTGGCCACGAGGTCCACAACAACACTCTGCAGTTGTGATAATTCCCGGCAGCTATACTTGGCTCCCCTTTATAGTTCAAATTTTTTTTTATAGTATAAGTCGTTTAGAATTATAATGACATTTACATAATTAATTTGGAAGAAGTGCAATTGTTAGCTGGAGTCCTCGTAACCCGCAAGAGATAAAGCAACACGAGCAGGACCAACAGTGGAGGAGATTTACTCTGAGGACGCGTATGAAAATAACTTACAGATGCAAAGTTATGCAGAGAGCGAGACCAGAAGAGACAGTCATTGGCTGATACACGAACAGATAGAGGTGACTAATGACCCACAACCAAGTGAATGGACGAGAGTGGATAATGAAGGATGAATAAAATCCACGTGTGCATCGTGCAACATAAAAAAAAAAATAAACAAACAAACAGCTTGATATGTTTTTTTATGTATATTTAAACACATAGATCAGCTGATGTCCTTGGTGCTCCGACGGTGAACACGACGGGGCGTTTGGACGCTCTAGACAACAACTACAAGAAGTTTGGTGTTTGTGTCAGCCGAGCGACACTACGGCTTTTAGGGAAGAGTTATGAGGTGCACAGCCGAGGAGTCAGAGAGAGAGAGAGAGAGAGAGAGAGAGAGAGAGAGACTTTGCAATATACACTGAATTACTTTCTATAAATATTTATTTCTCAACAACAACAACAACAACAACAGCAACAACAACAACAACAACAAATCGAAGTAACAAAAAAGTTCCTCCTGTTCCACAAACAATATAAGTCAGGTCATGAAAGGTTAATGACACATCTACCTTTGGGTTCAACTTACCTGATTGTATTAGTGGCAGCTTATGAGTTACCAACTTACCATGGTGCTTGTGTCAGCTTAAAGGTGCCATGGTGCTTGTATCAGCTTAGTATTACCGTGATGCTTGTGTCAGCTTAAAGGTACCATGGTGCTTGTGTCAGCTAAGTGTTACCGAGGAGCCATGAATTTTAAGTCAGCTTAATGTTACCGTGGTAATTTGTATCAGCTTAAAGGTATATTACTTTCGTGTGGTATTAAGCCGACTGTGGCGCTTGCGTCAGCTTAATGAGGTATGTGGCCTCTTGTGGTGGTATATTGACCATTCTACTTGTGTCAGCTTACTCACCGTGTCAGCTTAATGAGATATTTACTTTCAGGTATTTCTAAGCTGTTCGTGTTAGTGTCAGTGCACCGCGGCGCGTTTGTAATTGTCAGCACTACTTTCTCTCTCTCTTTCTCTCTCTCTCTCTCTCTCTCTCTCTCTCTCTCAGTTATTTGCGTGTCTCTTTCCCCCCTGTTCGTCTACTTTTTCTTTCTCTCTAATTGATTTATTGTTGTTTTTGTTTCGTCTTCAGTGTTATTGTATGTGATTATCTTAGGGTCTTACTTGATTCTTTGTTTACATCGAGTCTTTATTTTTCTATCTATTTTTATGGTTATCGTACTTTTTTTTTGCATTGTTGTCGTACTCTTTTTTATGGTTATCGTACTAACTTTATGTTTCTGGTAGTGTGGGTGGGTGGTGAGGGGGCTAGGGAAAGAGAGAGAGAGAGAGGGGTAGGAGGGTGTGGGTGTGACATGCTGTGTGGGTGTATGTGTATGTAGGGGGGGGGGGGGGGATGGAAGAATCTATTTGATTTTGGTGAAAGTAGGTCATAGGTCAAGGTCATAAGTTAGCCCCAGGTCCGGGAGTTGTTTTATGACGATAATATTTTGGTGTTCCTGGCTGTCACGGTGCTGGTGTTTGTTATGGTGTACGCGCTTACTACCTACACTGTGATATATGGTTTAATTCCACGGGTTTGTTGAGGTTTATTTCAAGAGTACTAAATGGATGGGTAGTAGTAGTAGTAATAGTATCTCCTGTACTGTAATGGCAGACGAGTACTATTTCCCCGCTGCCAGATCAAACGAGGAACTTTAATTTATTTTAAGCTTACAAGTACGAGAACTGTGACTGAGGGCTTGTTGAAGTACCATCTTAACTACGACACTTTATTATGGCTTCATAGAATATCTTTGAACGTACACAAGGAAAATGGGTATATATATTATCTTTATTATTGTTGTTTTAGATATTAAGTCTTTTGTAGCCAAGGTGTGCGTGTGGGTGATTGTCACTGTGGCGTAGCGGTCAGTAAACACAGTCACCCATCAGAAGAATGGCCAAAGGACCTATCCCCATGTATAGGGTGACACCGTGAACCTGTTTCTTTACGCCATTTGCCTCTGTCTATCCTGACAGTAATTGGGAACCTGGATGTTAATCGATTCGCGGATTGTGTTTCGGCGTAATGGTTAGGTTAATCAGGGTTTATTCCTTGACACTGGGTCATACTGTTCGTTAATTCAGGGTTGTGGTTGTTTTGTGGTTGCGGGACAGCTTCTACCACCTGCAACAAATTCACGCCTTGACCACGAGGGGTTTAATTGGTAATTCTCACTTCTCTAGTTGTCGGTGCATTTTTTATTCATGGGTTGGCATTACACGTTGAAATATCCGTTCCTTTGGGGGTCGTACGTGTGATTTGCTTCGCTCTCCTGGTAGTGATGGGAGAGATGAAATAACGTAGTAACTTCACCTCTCACCTCCCCTCTCCTCTCCTCTTCTCTTCCTCCTCTCCCTTTTCCCCTTCCTTCTCTTCCTCCTCCCCCCCCTCACCTACCTTCTCCTCCCTCCTCCTCCCCCTCCTCCTCCTCCCCCTTCCTTCTCTTCCTTCTCTCCTTTTCCTCTCCTCCTCTTCCTCAATCAACAATGCCCCCCCCAACACATCTGGTACCCTCTGATTGCTCTTCCATTTGTTTGTCAACTCTTCCACTGTCATGGTCTAAGCTTACCGTCCCAGTTGATGGCACTTCCTAGGGCCACACTACCTCCCTGGCCACACTACCTCCTCACTATCTCGAGTCACACTACCTCCCTCAGGCCACACTATCTCTCACACTATCTCGAGTCACACTACCTCCTGGGCCACACTATCTCAGGTCACTACCTCCTCGGGCCACACTATCTCGAGTCACTACCTCCCTCAGGCCACACTATCTCCACACACTATCTCCACACTCGGGCCACACTATCCCGAGTCACACTATCTCCCTCAGGACACACTTCCTCCCTAGGGCCACCTCCCTCCCTCCCTCAGGACACACTTCCTCCCTAAGGCCACACTCCTGTGTGTTGGAGGAGGACTTGCCTGTGTGTTGGAGGAGAGACAGTGTGTGTTGGAGGAGGAGACAGTGTTGCCTGTGTGTTGGAGGAGGGAGACAGTGTTGCCTGTGTGTGGAGGAGGACAGTGTTGCCTGTGTGTTGGAGGATAGTGTTGCCTGTGTGTTGGAGGAGGAGACAGTGTTGCCTGTGTGTTGGAGGAGGAGACAGTGTTGCCTGTGTGTTGGAGTGTTGCCTGTGTGTTGGAGGAGGAGACAGTGTTGCCTGTGTGTTGGAGGAGACAGTGTTGCCTGTGTGTTGGAGGAGGAGACAGTGTTGCCTGTGTGTGTGGAGGAGGAGACTAAACACACTCCTCCACATCTCCTCTGACAACTTAGTCCAAACATGCTTATCCAGACCTCTTCATCCAACCTCATAATATTGGCAAGAAAGGTCATCCCCCTCTCTCTCTCTCTCTCTCTCTCTCTCTCTCTCTCTCTCCTTCATTCTTTCTCTCTTTATCTCTCTTCCTCTCCCCCTCGTCCCTATCTCAACAACTACCCTTCAGACACACTCATTCTCTCCTCCTCCTCCTCCTGCCCCTCCCCTCCCACCCCCTGCCCTTCCTCCTGCACCCCCCCCCCCCCTGCCCCCCCCCCCTCTGCCCCCCTTCCTCCTGCCCCCCCTAAACACGTCAAGTATCTACTCCACACAACAACACTCAACAAACTGTAATAATTTTTTTCTTAAGCAATATAAACAACAACAATGTTTACTAAATCAACAACCTGACTGTACTCAAACAACAGTATTACCAACTCAACATTACAGCCACTACCTCCAATCAGTATTACCAACTCAACATTACAGCCACTACCTCCAATCAGTATTACCAACTCAACATTACAGCCACTACCTGTTAATTAAGAACCTGTCCTATAGAGATATCGCTAATGCACCTTAACTCTTAAATAGGTGAAGTGAGCATGTGAGTGAAGGGTGTCCGTGGCCTGGATCTGGTACCACTGCCCACTCACTCCCACTCGTCTTGGCAATACTTTTTTTTTCCCCAGGTGGTATAAAATGATGTAATGCCTTAATGGGTGTATAGGTAGGTGTAATGGGAGTGGGGTGTTTTTTTCCCAGGTGGTTTGCATTCTAATAATGGTTTATGTATAAGATTTATGGTTTAATATTAAGGTTATGGGTTTATTAAAGTGGTTTGAGATGAAGTCATTGACCCGGTTTAAATATTAAGCTTTATCGTGTCCATATAGAGCTTACAGTAAATACTGTCAGAGGAATACACAATGCTTTATTCTCACTCTCTCTCACTTTCTCTCCCTTTTTCTTTTACTTTCTCTCTCTTTGTTTTGTCTTGGTCTTTCTCATTATTTAGATTTTTACTCTTTTTCCCTTTCTTTTTTGTCTCTCTCTCTCTCTCTCTCTCTCTCTCTCTCTCTCTCTCTCTCTCTCTCTTCGGAAACAACTAAACAATACCAACCAACAATCATACACAGGTTAGTGGTTGTCAGGTGACGTCATAGCAACACGGGGTCAAGTCTTAACAATAATTAATCGTCTTACTGAGGTCAACACTTAACATATTATTTCCTTATGTTTTATGCACACGAGAGAGAGAGAGAGAGAGAGAGAGAGCTGATTACACAAAATATTTCACTGCTGAGAAAATGATAATATATAATTATAATCTGGTCGATAATAAGAGAGATATACCAACAATTGAAACTAAAATAATATTAATAATTTGCAACGAAACCACGAAAAAAACCCGAAACCAAACACCAAAAAAAACGGGATAGTGTACAAAAAAAAAAAATGAAACGCGATATTTAAACTCGATCATCTCGGGTAAAATAAATTCCCTTTGTCTAAATGAACAATATATGTGTGATGTAGTTTTCTTATGGTGTTTTATGGTGTTAATACCTATACGATTCCCCTACCGAACATCATAATAGGGCCATAGACGCCATAATAAACGCCATAACAGACGCCATAAAGGGTGTTGTGAGCACAGTACCACGTATTTATTATTTTTAACCTGACGAAGGAATAGACTAATATGTTTGTGTCAGGAATGAATGTCAGGAGGAGACGAGAAGTGTCAGCAGGCGACGGAGGCTGACTTGACTCACGACATTCCGGCGCCAACACCTGCTACCTCAGCATTGCCACCTCCCTTACCTCCCTCACACTCTCTCTCCATCTCTCCCTCACTCTCTCCCTCCCTCACACACACACACCCTCTCCCTTCCTCCCTCCCTCACACTCTCTCTCCATCTCTCCCTCACTCTCTCCCTCCCTCACACACACCCTCTCCCTTCCTCCGTCCCTCACACTCTCTCTCCATCTCTCCCTCACTCTCTCCCTCCCTCCCTCCCTCACACTCTCCCTCCCCTCCCTCCTCCCTCACACTCTCCCTCCCTCCCTCACACACTCCTTCACACCTTGCTGCTAACCACGGCTGACTATAATTAATTAATCGCGATAGGTTTTAACAAGTGTATGGGGGTTTCTCGCCTATCTCTCGTTTCTGTCTGTCTGTCTGTCTGTGGCTGTCTGTCTGTCAGTTTATCAATATATCTACTTATTATGTATTTAATAATTTGTCTTCCTTTTTCCTTTATTTCTATTCTTTCTTCGGTTTATATTATCTACAAGTTTATCCATTCCTTCTTCACAGTCTTTCGTTATCTCTACTCTTTCTCTCCTCTTACTGTCTCTTGGTCTGTCTCTCTTGTCATTTTCTCCATCTCTCTGCATGTTTCTTATCTCCTGTTTTCTCTCCATGGAAGTGGTTAAAGAAGGGAGAAGTTTGTTTTATTTTTCATTCGTTCTCTATCAATTCTTCTTCTTATTGTTTTATGTTATTACTAAATTATTGTTATTGTTATTATTCTCTGTTGAATTTCACCCTACAGGTTACATTGGTTACTGATATCACCTTGTGGGTCCGTCAGTCTTTCTGTATGTGAACTAAAATATAACTCAAAACTGATGCGATAATTTGAATGAAACCTGTGTGAGACGAGATGAAAAAAAAAACCAATATTTAACCACGGAGAAAGTTGGTCAAACAGGCCGAGGTCAATCTTAGGTCAAGGTGAAAATTATGCCCTGGTATCCAACTGAAGTCTTTGCCCGTCACTATACGAATATTGAAGAGGGTTTAAAAAAAATATCAAGAACTTCGGCTAAGATTGTCACTGGTATGATGGATGGTGCGTTTGGGGAGTGACAGCCTCATCAAGGGCATATTAGCACTCATTAACACATGCTATATACAGTATTGGCTTCATTCAGTGACTAATCCACAGCTTAACCTCCCGCCCGCGTCAACAGGTCCACTGTGTATCAATCCGAGTGACTTGAAACTCACTTATACGCACTGAAGAATGATTATGGTAGCGTTTTAATTCACTTTCTTTATTCGAAGTAACTGTAATTACATAATGTCGCATTGCAAGGAAATTTGTGAAAAATATGCTCAAGTTTGGGATGATTTACTTAGTCGAGACGGACAAACCCGCTCATGTACACCCACTAAAAAATTATTCGGCACTCTTACGGCGTGATACAATATGACCCGGGTGCCGAATAGGAGACATCACTTCCTTTCATAATTATCGTCACACGTCAACAACTCAACAACAACAACAATAATAATAATAATAATAATAATGAACACTATCCTTGCTGCCACCACCATCGCAATCATCGTCACTATCATCATCATGTCACACTCATCATCATCATCATCATCATCATCATCAGTTATAGTCCACCACAATTGGCATATCAGCTCATCTACTCATAAAAGCCAGCCAAGAGACTTACAGTAGATCTTAACAATTTACCTGAGTACATATTCAAATGAACCTGTCACACACACACACACACGCACACACTACCTGGCTAAGTTACTCAGTTCCACAAACTCTTCAACTCAACTTCCAGGATCGGTAAACAGCACAACTTAGCTCCGTCCGTTCTCTCAGCCTATACGGACAGATAGGTTGATGTCTTGTCTTGAAAGGTAAAGTTACTTGTCCTTAGTGGTATAAATCTAAGGACGTAATTTCGACGCCATTCTGTCCGTGAGTTAGTTTTGATGTTTTTACTGGCCAGAGGGAAAAAATAACCATCTCGTGGCAGTCGTGTTGATTCAAAGCCAGATTCATTTTAATTCAGACATCGTTTACTACTGAACCTCACAAACGAACTTAACTGAAGGAAGTTTAAGATAGTTTATACTTTAACTGACTTATTATTACACACACAGTAAACACAAGGTAACCAATACATTCTTAAAAACAAAAGCAAACCATGAAACAAAAGACTAGGCAATGTTAAGTAGTTCCCCCTATCCTAACATCTTTTATTAGGATCTCCTTATTAAATCCTTCTATAACTTACTACCGTCATCCTCCTCTTGAACATCAGTGTTTATATAATTAAGTATGCCATATTTGTTATTGGCATTTGTGAAAGTTTATGGTTTGTCATGATAAGACCTGAAGTATGGGTGATACCTCCTCCTCCTAGAATCTTTATGTTGTGTGGGTGATGGGATGATGATAGCGTTGAATATTACGTCCGGTTTGTATTTTATGGCAATACTGAGGGAACCAAGTTGGCTACACCTCACTTAGCTATGTGTAAGAGCGAGAGTTTTTTTTTAATGTTTTATTTGGATGTTAGTAGTAGGATAATCAGAAAAGAAGAAAGATCAAGAAAAAAGGGAAATCAGAAATCATGAAGCTTGTTAAAACAGTCTTACAGTCTTTGAGAGTTGGTGGCATAAACGAGACAATAATCAAAAGAGACAATTGATGAAACTTTAAAGAGAGTAAGAGTTGTAATACTGATGAGTTAAGGGATCTCAACAAGTGACCCAATTGTGTAAAAATGAGATGGTAAAGTGCTCTTCCTATTCCTCCATACATACTTGGTCAGTGTGAACAAGAGGGCGTCACCCACTTTGTGTTTTGGGATGTTGAACACCCAGGAGCATTAAGGTAACGATAGACACAACAGAAGTATTAAACATTCACAGTGAGGAGAGGAAAAGCTGAAGCTGATGAAAATAATGTCAGGGTTGTATAGGCAGCAGAGATGATTTATAGAGGGGGAGAAAGTTAAGAGTTTCTGTAAGGAAGAGTGGATTAGGTTTAGTTATTTGTTAGTGTAAGTGAATAAGATCAAGATTGGTATTCCAGCCTTGAATTCAGTACTGGAGGGAGATCTACACTCTTATGGCGGTTATGGGTCGAACTTATATGAGGACTATTAGACAAAGACTGTTTAACTCTTCCTCCTTCTCGCATCTTTTTCGTTTACTAGGAGGAAAAACTTCGTTATAGCCCATGATAGTAATGTATGTGTCCTAAATTATACTGCTACAGATACAAACTCCACCAGCGTCAGTAATCTTAAGTTCAATGTAATATTTCTTTCTGTATGTAACTAACCTTCGACTTCTTTCTCTTTTTCAGGGTTGACGCGAGTCTTGAAGGTGTCGACCAGGTGAAGGACAGTTAATATCACTTCCCATTCACCTTCGCCAAGAGAGTAGTAATTCTGGTAGACGTGGATCACCTCAACAAAGCACGAGTCAGTGGGATCAAGTTGCTGGCTGGTCGGTGGTGATTGTCGTTCCTCGTTTGCTTACTGTCCTTGTGGCCGACGACCGCGCCTCACTCGTATGGGGTTCGCCTATATAAATCTAACCTAGACACAAACACACACCTCTAGTTCTTCTAGATATATATTTCAACTCCAGTGGCATTTATGCTCGTGAAAATGAAGGAAAACTTTTAAACAGCTCTTACGTGAAGTACAGTAACAACTAAAGAAAGATTCTCGTTGAAAAATGTATACGCTGAGAGACTAACAAACACAGAAAGATGAACATTTTAGCCAAGTGTGACAAGATGGAGAGGTGTGTGAGATTGTTGTGTGTGGCGCTGCTGCTGGCGGCTCTCCCCGTCCTCGCTAAGGTAAGTACTCATGAGCCTCTTCTTGTATTTGTACTCTACCCTAAGTTATACAAGTACCATGTTACCCAAGGACTGCTGTAACTTTGTCTATTGTACTCCAAGTGTGTTGGTTCCGTGTTACAAAAGTACTCACTTGTTTTGCCTGCTGTCACTGAGCGAACATCGGTCTAAATAAGACTTGAGCAGCGTGATGTAGGACCGAACACCATTACAGACACGCTCAGTGATCACGCGACAGATGAGCTGCCTAACTAGTGGTGTGGTGAGTAATAGTGCCCTGGCAGGTGAGAGAGTGACCCACCTGGCGGCAAAAGAAGTCTGGTATTTTAAGTAAGGTACTAAATAGGTTAATAGGGTAAGAGCCCACCTGTTCGACCTACCCCTCGGCTGCCCCCGTTCCGTCAGGCCTCCTCTACATTTCTCGGTTTATATTCGCAAATTTTGTATTTTGCTTCCTGATACAAACTTCAGCCGTGTTGATGCGAAGTACAAAAAACAGAGACAGCAACACAAGCAACATCGCTTAAGAGCTTTCGTCAAGTTTAAACACGTGTTGCAACATACACCTGTTTATGATTATAAAGGTTTGTTTTGGACGGGATATTATGATGCAACGTTTGTTAACAGTAACATTTACGGTGTCAGCAGCTGTGGTAGTTTATGTGAACGAGGTCATATGACTCATGTGTGTAGCCCGCAGGTTAGAGATAGAACACAACTTATACACAACGATGTGAACCACATTGAATGTTCCCTCGAGTACAGAGATGGACTGTTGTTAACGTCATGTGGAGTCCTCGCTACTGACTACAAACGCCGTAGGTGGAAAGACAGCTGTTTGTGCAGAAGGAATCCACAAACATGAAGAAAAGATCAAAGAGTGATGAGTAAATTCCTTATCACCACAATTATATTATGTTTATAAAGGTCAGATCCTGTGGAGATAAATGTTGCAAAAATAATCTAATGTTAGTTATTTCTCTTTTCTAATTGGTAAAGTGAGAACCCAGAAGGCAGCTGCACGCACACACACACACACACACACACACACACACACACACATTAAGAGAGAGTATCATAGGTTGGATCAGAGTCAAAGACCAGCAACAGATAGAGACGTTTAACTTATTGGTCTCCTGTTGGTGTATGTTGGTGTATGTTGGTGTATGTTGGTGTGTGTTGGTGTATGTTGGTGTGTGTTGGTGTATGTTGGTGTGTGTTGGTGTATGTTGGTGTGTGTTGGTGTATGTTGGTGTGTGCTGGTGTATGTTGGTGTATGTTGGTGTGTGTTGGTGTATGTTGGTGTATGTTGGTGTATGTTGGTGTCATGTTGGTGTCATGTTGGTGTCATGTTGGTGTCATGTTGGTGTGGTGTGTGGGTGTATGTTGGTGTGTGTTGGTGTATGTTGGTGTGTGTTGGGTGTATGTTGGTGTGTATGTTGGTGTATGTTGTGTGTGTTGTGTATGTTGGTGTGTGTTGGTGTATGTTGGTGTATGTTGGTGTATGTTGGTGTGTGTTGGTGTATGTTGATGTATGTTGATGTATGTTGGTGTATGTTGGTGTATGTTGGTGTATGTTGGTGTATGTTGGTGTGTGTTGGTGTATGTTGGTGTATGTTGGTGTATGTTGGTGTATGTTGGTGTATGTTGGTGTGTGTTGGTGTATGTTGGTGTATGTTGGTGTGTGTTGGGTGTGTTGTGCATGTTGGTGTATGTTGTGTATGTTGGTGTGTGTTGGTGTATGTTGGTGTGTGTTATGTTGGTGTGTGTTGGTGTATGTTGGTGTGTGTTGGTGTGTGTTGGTGTATGTTGGTGTGTGTTGGTGTATGTTGGTGTATGTTGGGTGTATGTTGGTGTATGTTGGTGTATGTTGGTGTGTGTTGGTGTATGTTGGTGTATGTTGGTGTATGTTGGTGTATGTTGGTGTGTGTTGGTGTGTGTTGGTGTATGTTGGTGTATGTTGGTGTATGTTGGTGTATGTTGGTGTGTGTTGGTGTATGTTGGTGTGTGTTGGTGTATGTTGGTGTATGTTGGTGTATGTTGGTGTATGTTGGTGTACGTTGGTGTCATGTTGGTGTCATGTTGGTGTCATGTTGGTGTCATGTTGGTGTATGCATATTATACATACAGTGTTAAGGTTACCACTAATCACCGGTCCTGGATGGCCTTCCCCTCCGAGTTAAACACACTGATGAACTATACGCAGGTGTTGACGGGTCACCAGGCCGTAATGGTCACTACTGGGTGTTCCATACTGGGGTTTAAGACCAATTGATATCTTATTTCTTAGGTCTTTCATCACTCTGATTACATGATTTATCAACTGTTTTGTTTATTCTCTTTGGTGTTTTATGTTTATGTTTTGTGGGAGTGATAGGATATGCACATACATACATACATACATACATACATACATACATACATACATACATACATATATAATATTAATAAACAACCTGAGAGACGTCACGCTAGGCTTCATGATAAGAATGATTAGGTCACATGTTTGTCGTTAGGTTAGGTTAGGTTAGGTTAGGTTAGGTTAGGTTAGGTTGTTGAGGTTCAGGTTTTACGAGAAGAGATTGTAGTCACTAACAGACGTACAGGACAACGAAGGAAGAGTCATCTAAAAATTTGTCTAAGTCATCTGCATAATTAGATAAACACTTTAACCCGTTATGTACTAGGGTCTCTGTGTTGAATAAAATCATCTGACGTTAACCAAATAAAATATCAAAAGTATTCGACCCCGCAGTAAAGGTGTTAACGGAGATATTTTATAAATGAGGAATAAGCAAGAGGGAAATAGCTTGAGGAAGAGAGAGAGGCAGCCCTCCACCCTGACTTACTCACCCAGTCATATCAAAACACTTTTCACGGTCTCTCAACTCCCTACGACCTTGAGAGCCTCTGGGGGCCGCCTGTGTGTGTGTGTGTAAGTGTGTGTAAGCTTACGCAGTGTACCTTCGCTCTCAACCTCGAAGGGAGTGAAAGGTACTACTACTACTACTCTTCCTGGACCTTGGTGCTGATCCTTGTTTGAATGTCCCATCGTGGCCAGGTCTTTCCCACACCCATCCACCTAGTACCCCATCTCCCTACACCCACCCTCCCCCCCCCACATCTATGACCTTCCTACACTTTTACGTGGCGTGTGATACCCCCTACCCTCCCTCCCTCCATCTGACAATATTAGTCTTATTATAAACTGTTTGTCTCCTACTGTTGCTCACACTCTGCTTGCCCTGCTGACTCGGCACTTCTTCAGGGGCGAGAGACGAGAGGCGTATCAGAGCCAGCCATTCCGTAAACAGGTGGTGAGGCGGCGTACACCAGACAGGGGGAAACATTACTCACTAAGGCCGTGACTCCCGTGTTAAGAGGCAGAAGGTGGTGGTGAAGAGAGGCACTACTGTTGTGTGTGTGTTCCCTCGTGTTCAACAAATATCATGGCTGACAACTCCAAGATTGACAATGTTAACGAAGTGTCGCTCGTCAGGTGATATAGATATTCATCAGGTGTTCGTCAGGTGAGGTGAAGGTGTTCTCTTAACCCCAGACGGAGACCCATGGATATCACCAGACACCACCCCGACAGGATTTTAAGAATCATTTAACCAAACACACCCAAACTCAACCGAGGTTTAGCTACTTGAGTTGTGTTAAGGTCGATGGCAGTATAGGTCTCGGAGGAGGGATACAGTAAACAGCTCCACCAGGGCCAAACATTATGACCTTCCTTCCTTCCTTCCTTCCTTCCTTCCTTCCTTCCTTCCTTACGACTCTTCAACAACTATAAGATCATTCAACACGTATTATATCTTATAGTAAACAGACAAGTCATCAATACGTAAGAGAGATACATCGCTCTGGTTTTCGCCTTGATGATCTAGACACACCTGCTGTTACCAGGATTTGGCGGGAGGTTGTATTAAAAAACAAACATTCAATTCTTTATATATACCACGCCTAGAGAGTCACAAATCAATATGACACAATGGATGAAGGATTTTGACAACCCTAACTAGATAATAGGATTCGAGGTGTTCATTTTGACATTCATTGGAGAGAGAGAGAGAGAGAGAGAGAGAGAGAGAGAGAGAGAGAGAGAGAGAGAGAGAGAGAGAGAATGATGGCTCGAAAACATAAGAAAAATGTCGAGAAAAGTGATGATGAAGTGAAGGAAAGTAAAAGGCATCAATGTGAGGAACATGAGGAAACACTGTGGAGGAGAGGGAGGAAGAGGAACAGGAGGAGAGGGAAGGAGAGGAGAAGGAAGAGAAGGGGGAGTAGAGGGAAGAGGAAGAGAGGAAGAAAGAAGAACAGGAAGAGAGAAGAGAAGGGGGAGGAGAAGGTGAACAAGTAATCGATAAGCAGCTAAAAATAAATCCACTTTCATTATATTCAACTCATAACAGGACAGCCATCAAGGAGAGAGAGAGAGAGAGAGAGAGAGGGGGGGGACGGACCAATTGTAATCATAAGGGAAGGTGACAAGATTGTGGTGACGGGAGAGGTGAAGGCAAAGAGTTGGGTAAAACAGCGGAGTGAAAGTTACGTCTTGTGGGAGATGGCACTAAGACACACACACACACACACACACACACACACACGCACACACACACACACACACACACACACACACACACACACACACACACACACACACACACACACACACACACACACACACACACACGCCACTAAAATCAGGGAAATATACATCTTTATGACCTTATACTAAAACAAATTGGAAAAAAAAAACTTACGCCTTTAGAGTAAACACCTGAGGCTACACTGGTCAGGGCTGCCTGTGTTATGGCTGGGAGTAGAGTAAAACACGAGGGGTTTGGCTGGCTTTAACCTTGATGTTTTGCAAGGTTGACTCAAGACCCCGAAACGATGCGATGAAAAAAGTGAAAGGTCTTGGGGAATAAGGAACTGAGAGATGGAAGAGAGTGAAGGTAAATGAGATATGTGAGGGAGATAAGGGGATAATTATAGGTAAGGGAGAGAGAGTGAGAGAGAGAGAGAGAGAAATAGACAGAAATGATATAATTAAGAGGCAGAATATGATAGAATTATAAACACAACATTCACAAGTACGTACAGACAGTGACTTAACATAAACATTTATAAACACATACGAAGAGAAAAACAATGAAAAAAAAAATCAAACATAAGATGAAGAATAAAAATTAAGAGAATAAAAGAATAAGAAAAGATGATAAAGTTGAGGTGGAGGAAAAGAGAAAGGTGGAAGTGTAATAAATTTGTTAATGTTGGAGATAGACAAAAATGGGTGGAAAATATTGAGAATGGATTAAATGATGAGATGTGTGAGGCAAGGACATAAGAGTGGCAGGTTTAACTATAGGTAGGGAACATTGTCAGTGAGAGAGAGAGAGAGAGAGAGAGAGAGAGAGGGAGAGAGAGAGAGAGAGAGAGAGAGAGAGGCAAGACATGTTTACAAAAGAGAGAGAGCTCACGAACACACACCCAATTCCATAAAACAATTAACAAAACACAAAATAAGAAGATTTGACTATTTTCTCCTCGAAGATCAATTATACACAATTAAACAAAGAACCAATAAACAACAGATATAAGACTGCGCTTTTAGTGGAATTATAGAATAAACACGACGGTATTTGTCTCACACCAGTTACAAAGAAGAAGTCTCCCTGAGTCTTTCTTCATGTTTGGCTACAGATGAGGGAGTCTATATTCGTAGGTTGACTCAGGCAGAGGCTCCTTGAACTCAGCCGTCACTTACAGCTTCGGCCCGACAGACTTATAACACCTTCTTCAGGATCTAAGTCATTAAATCGTAGTGGCTCAGAGAAGTCCTGTACCTCACGTCTTGGCTTCGTTCTTAGCCCGGCAGGAAGCTCCTCTTTGTACCCCCGAAGAAAAAGGGAAATTCCAGAATGAAACTTCACACTGGACACTACACTGACAGCTTCATACAACACTGACAGCTACACTCTACGCTGACAGCTACACTCTACACTGACAACTACACTCTACACTGACAACTATACTCTACACTGACTGCAACACATAACATTGACAGCTACACACGACACTGACAGCTACATACAACACTGGCAGCTATACACACGACACTGACAGCTACACTCTGATCACCTGGCTAAGCTAGAATTATGCACCGAGAGCTGAATACCAAGAACAATGAACAAACAAAAAGAGAACACGACAAAAGCAGAACAAGAACAAGATAAAAACAGGAAAAGAACAAGAATCAAATATAACAAAAACACAAAAAACACAGCAAGAACAAAACACAAACAGGAATAGAACAAAAACACGACAAAAAAAAAGCAGAACAAAATCAAGACGTAGACACGACAAGGAGTCAACAACCTGTGGTCCACTTCGATTCAACTCTCTTCTTAAGTGTGGCCCAACGCTGTTCAGGTGTGTGTGTGTGTGTGTGAGAGAGAGAGAGAGAGAGAGAGAGAGAGTGTGTTGTTGTTACGTAGACACAAACACTAAGCAACTGGGTATATAACGGAGTGGTGAGAGTGACAGCAAAACGCGACCCTGACGATCCTATAGACAAACAGACAGACAGACAGACAAGACAAGACTCTTTTAACTTTCTCTTTCTCAACTTTTAATTCACCCTCTACTCTTAAGTCTACAAACATCCCCGGTAAATCTCTTCATTTTCCGTGGATCGAAGGAGTATGGATGTAGGTCGTGTGGCCATATACAGTAGGTAGGAGGTGATGTGTCCTTCAGGTGTATGTGTCCTTAAATTCTGTTGACTCTCTGTTACGGGAGGGCTTCGCTAAACTGCAGGCTCTCACAGGTGGATGACATCAGAGGGACACCGCCACTCACTCACACACACACACACACACACACACACACACACACATACACACACACACACACACACATACACACACACACGCGTACACACACACACACGCGTACACACACACAAAACACCCCTTACATTATGGAATAGTTTTCTATTTATACTTCAGTGTAATAGGTGTGTGGGGGCGTGACAGCATGCAGAGTGTGGCAGGCATGATCTTGTCGCGTTCAATTGGGTTAAGCTATGGCTGAGTGAGACCTCAACCAAGAGGACATTTAACTGTACATGTTTTCACGTGTTAAGTTACTGTGATGATGCCGCTGTGAGCTTTGTAAGGCAAGTATACACACACACACACACACACACACACACACACAACAACCTGTACAGTCACATATAACACGTTGACTCACATACATACATACATACATACACGATATGACCAGCAAACAAACACACATGATAATACCGCCAGCACACATACACACACACACAAACACACATACATCAAACAGAGAGAGAGAGAGAGAGAGAGAGAGAGAGAGAGAGAGAGAGAGAGAGACCATACAACCAGCTCGTGTGTGTGCCTGGAGAGAGGGAAGTCAGGCAAGAGACTCATGGTCAGGTAGAGTAAACACCTCAACACCTCACTAGAACACTTGATTGATACTTGTTTACACTACAACAACAACAGTGATAAAATAATAACAATAACAACAGTGACAACAACAAGTGACAACAACAACAACAATGACAACAACAACTGCAACAACAATAATAACAACAAAAACAATAATAATAGCAACAATAACAACGACAACAAGAGTAACAACAATAACAGTGACAACAACAGTGACAATAACAACAACAACAGTGACAACAACAACAACGACAGTAACAACAACAATAACAACAGTGACAACAACAACAATAATGGACACAGGAACAAAAACAAATTACTACAACACAAACATTTAGACTAATTATAAACAACAACAAAACAACAACAAAACAACACCAGGGATTATCAAATAGCATCAACAACCCTTAGAACAATAACAGATAAACAGCAACAACAATAACAAATAAACAGCAACAACAGATAAACAGTAAGACTAGGAGTAAAACCAACAGTAGCAACAACAATAACAACAACACTCACAAATAAACAACAGTAACAACAACAACAAACAAACAATAACAACAACAAACAAACAGTAACAACAACATTACAGGGGGGGTGCAGGGGCGGGGCGGCTCTTAGGTTGAGTCACCCATAAACTGCCTACCAATCTCGACCCCGGGGCGTCTCTGCCTTTATCTTACCGCCCCACGCCCATCACATGCCGCCCACGCCCATCCAACGCCGCCCACGCCCATCCAACGCCGCCCTCGACTATCACATACCGGCCACGCCCATCACAAGCCGCCCTCGACTATCCAACGCCGCCCCACGCCTATAAAGTACCACATAAGACTTTCACATAGCGCCCATGACCTTCACATGCCGCCCACGACCTTCACTTGCTACCCACGACCTTCACACACCGCCCACGACCTTCACATGCCGCCCACGACCTTCACATGCCGCCCAACGACCATCCCATGCCGCCATCATACCTGAACCACCCATCAAACGCCCATACGAATTCTTTACCGCCCACCAGTTTACACCGTGAAGCCCAGATTTAATTATCAAACGCTCCCAAGACACTGGTTCATCTATCACCTGTCTCATGTACCTGTCCAGGCTCTACCTGTCACCCAAACTCCTGTCCCGCCCACTGCAGATCTGTCCCGCCCATAAGGTGCCACCAGTTACGTTATGTATGTATGTATGTAGCAGGGTGAAACTATGGACAAGTTTTTTTTACGCCATTTGCCTCTGTCTACTCAGCAGTAATTGGGGACCTGGATGTTAATCGACTTACGGATCGTGTTCCGGGGTAATGCTTAGCCAGTGCAGTTGGCCAGTTGTCCGGTCTTCTCGGACTATTCCTTGACACTGGGTCATGCAGCTCGTTAACTCAGGGTGTGGTTGTTGTGTTGGCGACAGCTTCTACACCATGAACAAAATCACGCCGGCTGTCCTCCTTACATAGCCGACGATTGGACAAGCTCCTGGCAGACTCAGAAATAATCACTCAAAAATAATCCCATTGAAATGAAGGTAAATAAAATAAAAATAAAAAATAAAAATACAAAATACAAAAATAAACGTACATAGAATCATTCCTACACCTTTTATTGCTACAATCTTCACTACACACACACATGTTAAGTTGACCCCAGGGAGCTGTGCCCTACTTCAACAAGCCTTATCACTTATACTTGGCCATATGCAGCACGATAGCCCACCCCGAGTCTCCTACACTATGCTCTAATGTTGATAAATTTATGATCGTCGATGAACAACGGGAGAAATTGATGAGAAAGGCGTGAGAAGCAAAGACTATGTTTATGTTAAGCTGCTTCTGGTGAGCTTAAGGGTTAAAGCTTACAGCTCATTGTAATTCAAAACAAACAGAAAAAACACATAAAAATCACACACACACACACACACACACACACACACACACACACTAGGACGAGGTTATATAATCCATGTTTCGCCTCCCCCATGCGGTGATATGGCAACGACTAATGATTTTGTGAACCGGGTTTAATATATGTATATCACTCCATAGACACCACTTATTGTGTGTGTGTGTGCGTGTGCGTGTGTGTGTGTGTGTGTGTGTGTGTGTGTGTGTGTGTGTTTTATAGTTTGTGTCTATACATTTAAATGAGAGATTAAAACAATATAAATTACACAAACTAAATGTTTCTAGATGCAAATAAACTGGTAACATATATTCGTCTATTTCCCTATCATAACCTAACCCAACCCAACCCAACCCAACCCAACCCAACCCTAACCAAACTAATACAACAACATCTATAGATCACCCACCACACTTCAGCTGCCTCCTGTACCGTGTGTCTGATTCGATTCTATTTGAAGAGGTTGAACTACATTCATAATGGGATCAAGACTATGTACTTGTTGTGGTGAGGATGATCTGGCCTTGACTGACTGGCTAGCTGCTGGTGAGTCTCGGCTTCACCCATCGTCTCTTCCTTGCTTCATATACTCCAGCGGCGACTTGAAAGATGATTGTCCTCTGTGTGTGTATGTGTGTGTGTGTGTGTGTGTGTTGTGTGTGTGTGTGTATGTGTGTGTGTGTGTTTAGACTGGCTTCTACCTGTGTGTGTGTGTGTGTGTGTTTTAATGGCAGAATGAAGGAATATAAGGTTACTGAGTGTGGACCGAGGAAGAGGAGAATAAGGAAAAGTAAAAGGAAGACGAGGTGGTCGGTGCTGTGGAGTAAAGAAGAGGAGGAGAAGGGAGAGGAAGAGAGAGAGGAGGAGGAGGAGGAGGAGGAGGAGGAGGAGGGAGGAGGAGGAGGAGGAGAGGAGGAGGAGGAGGAGGAGGAGGAGGAGGAGGAGGAGGAGATGGAGGAGGGAGGAGGAGGAGGAGAAGGGAGAGGAAGAGAGAGAGGAGGAGGAGGAGGAGGAGGAGAAGGGAGAGGAAGGTTTGGTTAAGTTTGGTTAGGCTATATGAGAGAGAGAAAGACCTGGGTGCGGCCGGACGTTACAGCTTCTGCATACTGACAAAAGGTGCGGGAAGGGTGTGCAACTGCGGCGGGTGTGGGTAGATTAAGAGAGGTGCGGCAAGTCCTTACGGCATGAATAACGTGCGGCAGGTGTCTGGTTGCGGCATTTGATTATGGTTAGTAGTAGTAGTAGTAGTAGTAGTAGTAGTAGTAGTAGTAGTAGTCGTTGTTGTTGTTGTTGCTATTTGTGGTAACTTCTGTGACAACGTCATTTTGCGGTTTGTTGACACATCTAGCCAATGAGAGGGGAGAATTACTCATGACGTCACAGTGACAAATGAATAACGACCTCCCAAAATAAAATTACAATAAATAAACAATAAATGATGACTGACGTGAATTTGTCTTTCTGTTTTTTTGTTTATTTTTGTTGTTTTGTTTATTTTTGTTGTTTTGTTTACAATTTAGTGGGGGTCAGACTAGGCCAAGATGAACCTCGGCCTTAACACCTGGCCACTCAGAAGACTTGGGTACCTGGCCACTCAGAAGACTTGGGTACCTGGCCACTCAGAAGACTTGGGTACCTGGCCACTCAGAAGACTTGGGTACCTGGCCACTCAGAAGACTTGGGTACCTGGCCACTCAGATACAGGTTATATACAATAGAAGGTATAAGTTCTTTGTGTAAAACTAATCACACCTCCCACTCCCTCTCCACACCTTTCACTCCCTCTCCACACCTCCCACTACCTCCCCACACCTCTCACTCCCTCTCCACACCTCCTACTTCCTCTCCACACCCCCACCCTCTCCACACCTCCCCACCACCCCACACTCACACCTCTCCACACCTCCCCACCCCTCCACACCTCCCACTACCTCCCCACACCTCTCACCCTCTCACACCTCACCTTCCACACCTCCCACTCCTCTCCACACCTCTCACTCCCTCTCCACACCTCCCACTCTTTCCCCACACCTCCCACTACCTCTCCACACCTCCCACTCCCTCTCCAAACCACTCACTCCCTCTCCACGCCTCCCACTCCCTCTCCAAACCACTCACTCCCTCTCCACATAAGACTAACCAACAAGCCTCTTCCCTCACGCCGTTCAGATCAGCACTTAAGATTCGCCATTCAGATCGCCAATCCAGATTTTGCGACGTTAAGATCACGATTCTGGCCTTTCTCTTAGACTAACGCACACTCAGGTCAGCCTCCCAGACCGCCCACACACCGCCCACCCACCCAGACCGCCCACACTATAGCCACCCTCTCACACCGCCCACACACGACCCATTCTCTTACACCGCCCACACACGACCCATCCTCTTACACCGCCCACACACCGGCCACCCTCCCAGACCGCCCACATACCGACCACCCTCCCAGACCGCCCACACACCGACCACCCTCCCAGACCGCCCACGCAGACCACCCTTCCCTTCTCGGTTCCCGTCTTAGTCCGCCCACCCGACCATAATTCCTTGTACCTCCATGTTTAAAAGCGGAGCAGAGGAGCAGCCCCACCAGACCTGTACACTGATAAGGCCAGCGACCAACACACCTAACCTAACCTAACCTAACCTAAATTTATCTTATGACTCTCACACTAATCACTTTCACTCTGGTTTAACTCATACTTACACACTGACACTCATTTAGTCACTCCTCATCCACCTGCTAAACTCTGTTAATGAGATCTTGTATGAGGCTTTAAACTGAACCCTCATATTGACGCCCTTATAATGAAGGCTCATCGTGACATCCTATTTACTGAACCCTCATACCTCCACTGAGGCCTCGTCTGTAGCTTTGTCAATAACTTCGTCATTAGCTCCGTCAGTAGTGATGCAATTAGCCTCGTCATTAGCTCCGTCAGCAGTGATGCAATTAGCCTCGTCATTAGCTCCGTCAGTAGTGATGCAATACCCTCGTAATTAGCTCCGTCAGTAGTCATGTAAGTGGCTTCCGCAATACCCTCAGCTTCAGTAACCCGGCGGGAACAACTTACACACACACACACACACACACACACGTACACACACACACGCACGAGAGAGAGAGAGTAAAATAACTAGGTAGGTTCTTCTCTTACCACCTCCACATATTATTACACTCACACATAACTGAGTCGTCAATTTTTAAAAGGGTCAGATATAAGAGCATCTAGTCTATGTCTCCCCTCAAAAAAAAATTCTTTATATTCCAGTAAAGAGGCCGTAATGGTATACTTTCAGCTTGTAAACTAAAACATTATAATATTAGTAACACACACACGAAAATTAGTATATTTTTAGCACACAAAGTAAAACAAAACAAAAAATAAATGCCAAAGTAATCACGACCCGAACATGGACGAGGGTGCAAAACCTGTCAGAAGGGCGAGTTTCCTTATTGGTGAAGGATCCCCCCACCACCCCGTAGCCACCCACTACCCCCTAACCACCCACCACCTCCCTCACCCCAGAAACAACCCTTCCCCCTCCTAGCCACCCACTCCTACCCACCCACCACCCCCCACCCCAGCCACTACCCCCACCCAGTTACCCACCATCCCCCCCCCCACTTACCCTGTCTGTGTGAACGACTTGTTGGTCATGCAGGAGGTGCGGCACCCAGCTCTTAACGGGGTGAGGTTGCCAGTGTTAAAACTCCGGCCCAGAATTTAATAGTTCCTTTGAATGAATGGGTAGACAGACATCTCCATGAGTTGCAAGACTTAAGAGCGCGTCAGGCCTTGAACTATTGACGATTTGGCGATTAGTGTATAATGTTTAGGTGAGATAATGTCTTTATTATTATTATTATCATTATTATTATTATTATTATTATTATTATTATTATTTGGCTGGGGAAACAGACGAAGCGGTGAACTGATTAGAAACTTCGGTGCAGGAATATTGTTTTGTTTTTTGTCTGAATCATAAACTTTGTCACAAGAATGAATGAGAGAGTGAATGAGAGAGAGAAGGTAGCTCCGAGATATGTGCAGTTGGCTCCATTTATGACTGGTACAATAACTGGCGCGTTTTGTGAGATGTGGCACTTCTGTTTGTTTACATCGTAGTAAAAACTAGCAGAATGGGCAGAACTACCCCTCCCTATAGTAACCAGACCAAGGATGCTAAATAAACCGTCCTCCTCTCCTTCTGTCAGTGAATGCTCGCGTTTCCTGAATGGTTATAGTTCTAATATAGATTACCAAGAAGAACGTCACTGGCTCCTGTTTGTGGTCTGGTGGGCGGCGGTGCCATATCTCACAAAACAAGCCAGCCAATGTACCAGTTATAAATGGAGCCAACTGTACAAGAATGACTAGTAGACTAAGTGAATGTATATTTACTCCACTATTAAAGGAGGGAACGTCTCGATAAAAAAGATTTATTCGAGAGGTTCGCTGAAGGTGTATGACGAACCCAAGACCACTCGGTTACGAAATCTATCTTGGCGAAGAATCGACCCCGTAGTGAAAGACGATGAGGCAGATGTTTACATATACCTGTGCTTGTCATGCAGGAGTATAGACGACTAATGCTGGCTCAGTGAAAGACAAAATAAATATTACTATCAGCTCAGGAAAAGAGTAAGAATTATTTTTACTCGCTCATGAAAAAAAAAAAAATGTCGCAAGAAAACGCCAGAAAAAAAGATTAATATTGGCAGTCAAAAACACAGAAGACAAGAGCTGCTACGTGTGCATGCAAACGTTTGTTTGTTTGAGGCCACTGAGCTCAACGCAAAAACTGGAAGACAACAACAACAACAATGACGAAATCAATGACGATGAAACCAGACAAACTCAGACAAAAAAAAACTTGCAACTAAACAAAACAATACAATAAATTATTTGTTTTGACTAAAGATAACCCATAATAAAATAAATTCTCCTTAAAACAAAGGAATAAGAAAACAGACACAACACACCACTGACAAAAAAGGAGGGAGGGGGGGGAACACCCTCTCAATCTCAAAACAAGTTCCCAGGAGCGTGTAAACTCAACTCACATCTTGAGGACTTGGGGACGATGTCTCTGTGGGTGGGTGGATCCCGATGTGTGCTTGGTTGGATGGTAAATGTAGAATGCTAAATATTAACAATCCTAACGTCGAATCACACTCGGGCTCAGGAGAATCAGCAGAAAGAACAGGGATGAGCTTGGACGTAGGGTGTGTGTGTGTGTGTGTGTGTGTGTGTGTGTGTGTGTTTGAAAGCGAGTTTTGA
>NW_024746161.1:11159436-11164687 GCF_018991925.1 Homarus americanus
ACTCTACCTAACCTAACCTAACCTGATGAGACAGTTGGACGTATAAGAAATGGTGTCTCATTGACAAGAAACGTTCACAACAATGACTACCAACACAAGAAACGTTCACAACATTGACTACCAACACAAGAAAAGTTCACAACATTGACTGCCAACACAAGAAACGTTCACAACAATGAGTAATGCACAGAGCTGTCAACACAATCAATCGTCTCACCTTCAAGTTCGTCCACACCTTCTGTCTTCACCTTTATTTCACCTGGTTGACTCACGGGACAAACTCAAACCGGATTAAATCTTACAAAACAAATTCCTTCTTGACAAAATCCAGACGACCGATTGATAATATGGACAAAATCCAGACGACTGATTGATAATATGGACAAAATCCAGACGACCGATTGATAATATGGACAAAATCCTCATCAAAATTTTGACTAAAAACGTGACGTACAAAATCCCGCTTATAATCTCTCAAGTAAAAGGTAGAGTGAACATAATCCTAGAAGTTCAAAGCGTATAATGAACAAAATCCCAGAAATTCAAACGTAAAGTGAACAAAATACCACATATTGATGTGTAAAGTGAACAAAATCCCACATATTCATACATTAAGTGAACACAATCCCACAAATTCATACGTATAACGAACAACAACAAAAATCCCACCACAACCATAAACTAAATACAATCCCACTATTACACTCGCCATTTTATTTTAAGACCAGGTTCAATGGACAAAAATTCAGTCTTACAACCCAACTACACAAAAACACTAATGGCTACCTGGAGACAATTCATTCTTCTTACCTGTACTACCTGTGTTGGGGGCCATTCTACCTCAACCAATATTAGACCAGAGAACATGCGATACCTACCTGACAATACACACACACACACACACACACATACACACACACACATGTTTTTAGGTGCAAATAACAGTGGGATTAATTTTGTTGCTGTAGTGATTTGATTCAAGTTAAGTATGGTGGTGTGGGTGATGAGGGGTGTGGTGGTGTGGGTGATGAGGGGTGTGGTGGTGAGGGTGATGGGAGGGGGTGGGTGGGTGGAGGGGTGTGGTGGGTGGGTGATGAGGGGTGTGGGTGGTGTGGGTGATGAGGGGTGTGGGGTGATGAGGGGTGTGGTGGTGTGGGTGATGGTGGTGGAGTGAGGCTGTGCTGGGGTTGAGTGAGGCTGGGTGTTGGGGGTTGAGGAGGGGCTGGGTGCTGGGGTTGAGTGAGGCTGGGTGCTGAAGGAGGAGGCTGGGTGCTGGGGTTGAGGAGGCTGGGTGCTGGGGTTGAGGAGGCTGGTGCTGCTGGGAGGAGGCTGGGTGCTGGGGATGAGGAGGCTGGGGTGCTGGGGGGTTGAGGAGGCTGGGTGCTGTGATGAGGAGGCTGTGCTGGGGATGAGTGAGGCTGGCAAGAAGGAGTGAGGCTGGGTGCTGGAGGCTGGGAGGAGGCTGGGTGCTGGGGGCTGGAGGAGGCTGGGTGCTGGGGATGAGTGAGGCTGGGTGCTGGGGGAGGAGGAGGCTGGGTGCTGGGGTTGAGTGGAGGCTGGGGCTGGGGCTGAGGAGGCTGGGTGCTGGGGCTGAGTGAGGCTGGGTGCTGGGGTTGAGTGGGAGGCTGGAAGCTGGGGGGTTGAATGAGGCTGGGTGCTGGGGGGTTGAGTGAGGGTGGGTGCTGGGAAGGAGGAGGCTGGGTGCTGGGGCTGGAGGGGATGAGTGAGGCTGGGTGCTGGGGATGAGTGAGGCTGGGTGCTGGGGTTGAGTGAGGCTGGGTGCTGGGGTTGAGTGAGGCTGGGTGCTGGGGTTGAGTGAGGCTGGGTGCTGGGGTTGAGTATCTCTCTGGTGTTGTTTACCGTGAGGCGGAAGTCATCGAGGGCCCTGACTGTTGCCAAGGTCAAGATGAAGTTTATCCTCTCATTGTATCTGTCTCTTAATCTCTTCTATATTTCCTACTTCTCTGTTTGTCTCTCTGTCTCTCAGCCCGTGTCTCCTTTTCTTTCAGTGTGTGTGTGTCTGTCATTTTCTTTATCGCCTATTGGCTTCTCTAGCCGTTCGTATGCTCTCCTCGCTGCCCCACCCAATAATAAGTTCTTGGACCGATATAACAAATGAAACACAAATCCTAAATCTAGCTTATTATAGTCACTAGTTCGTTCATGTAAATAGATTGTCTATTAACCACAAGAAAATTTTATATATATATATATATATATATATATATATATATATATATATATATATATATATATATATATATATATATATATATATATATATATATATATATATATATATATATATATATATATATCAATTGAACGAGGTCGTTCTATCACTGATAATTCTTTAAGTGTTGCACGAGCCAAATCCAATCAAAACAAAAGAAATTTATATATCTGTCGTGTACATATATGGCTTGGCACATTATAAACATGGCCAATCAGGAGCCGCCATTGTGATTATTACTTTGTGATTGGTTATGGCTCGGCCAACGTCAATTGTGCCTTTGTTTTTGCTGGTGCTCAGAGATCCTGGTTTTGATAATGGTGTGAACGTGAGACGCCCGGTACCTGTGTGTGGCGGCGGGGCGGGGACTAGGTGAGAAACCCCCCACCCTCTCTCCACTAGTGCCTACCTTCATCTGCTTCTTCTCTCTTCTCCCCTGTAAGATAATACAAATAATTAGACATTCACATTAAAAAACAAACTAACAGTACATTAGTTATTGCTATATCTCTACATTCATTATTCAAGCGCGTTAACCACAAGCTAAATCCAACTTTACATGAATTATATTATCCTAACACTGGTAATGAACTCGTGGTGTCCCTGGAAGCTGTATGTCACAATAACATTCAGCTTCCAGTAACACAGTGAACCTACGTCATCATCTTCCGGGAAAAATAATATTAACTTGGCCAGAAACACAACCATTACAGTGATGTTCCTTGGCCTGACGCGCCTCACTGCCTGACGTCGTGACTTCCTGCTGTGGAGACTTGGGGTCCCAGTGTTTGTGTGACATTCTGCCTCTGGGACAACCTAAGGCTTCTAAAGCTTTCTCTCTCAACGAGTCTGGTGAACCACGTGTGGATTTGTTTGAAAGAGAAAACGATTTATGAAGTGTCGACACCAACATGTGATTCACTGGTATTATTTTCAATTACTTTTTCTCCCCCGTGTCGAATGTGTGTGTGTGTGTGTGTGTGTGTGTGTGTGTGTGTGTGTGGTCGGAATAACATTTATATTTTCATATACGTATAAATGACTATAATAAACTCCAAAGAGATTATAGGTTTACACTACAACAAATTATACCTCTCAATAGATGAAAATGTTTTGCCCCCTCTCTCTGTACCGTACCTCAGGCAACACACATCATACAGTATATATAATAAGAGTCGCCAACAGTGACATATATACCGGTAGATATACATGTTCCCTTCGGCCTGTTGATGATGAATGGAGTTGACGTATTAGCTAAACATATACAGTCCCTTCACTAGTGCGTTTACAGGTGTTCGTCGTCTAAACAAGCCACAAATGATTTACCTTTGAGATATTTGCTTTAATATTATATTACTTTGATTCCATAGGATGTTTGCTATTGTGAGTTTCCTTCTGTCGAATGTAAACAAACACTGAGGTAATTTGAGGTCGTCTGAGGTAATTTAAGGTCGTGTGAGGTAGTGTCCTCATGTCCTATGCTCCTACTGTTACATGTATCCCTATGTCTTTCTCTGACACGTGTCCCCCCCCCCCATGTCTTACTCTTGACATGGACAACACAAACAACAGCAACTTTTATTTTTATTTTTGACTCATGTTGTTATTGATGTCCGTGAGTATGAATGTGTGGCTGAGAGTAAATATATAACTGTCTTGATATGTGTGTGTGCGTGTGTGTGTGTGTGTGTGTGTGTGTTAATTTTTACGCCTCTGTTGGAACATTAATCAGCTGTCAAGAATTATTTTGATATTGAAAAAAAAAATAAAAAAAAATAAAAAAAAATCCCACCAAATAAACTTCTCTCGTGACCTTAACCTTTGACCTCGTTTACATACTTGATCATAAAAGGTCACACAATACCTCCTTCAAAACAATAACAATAAACCACTAAGAAAATAATTATAGAAGAACAAGATAACTTAAGATAACTTTAGAAAAAATCACTGAAAGAAAATACTCAATAATGACCTCAATAACATAACCACGAGGCAGAACAAAATAATAATGCGAAGAACAACGATAACAACAATATAAACAAGAACAAGAACACAGGTAAGAACATTTTTAAGATAACTTTGATAGGATTTATATAACAAAAAACATATTAATTCAGTATAACAATGAACAATCCCAAATAGCAACCCCACATAACACATAACAACCCCACATAACACATAACAACCCCACATAACACATAACAACCCCACATAACACATACTAACCCCACATAACAACCACAGAGAGAGAGAGCCGACACAGTTCTCTTAATTATTCACTAAGGCTAACCTTGACGAACTCGGATGTGTAATTGAAAGCTGACGTTACCTTAATTAGTATGCCTTAACTTACCTGTCTCGTTAAGTTTATGAATGTTTTATGTGATGAGGACACTTCCTTTGTTAAACCTTAATCCAGGAAGAGATTTTGTTGTTGTATTTTTTTAGTAATGATGTAGGGAGGTTGGTAGGGAGGTAGGTAGGTAGGTAGATAGTGTAGGTAGGAAGGTTGGTAGGTAGATGTGTAGGTGGGTAGATAGTGTGGGTGGAAGGTTGGTAGGAGGTTGGTAGGTAGGTAGATGGTGTAGGTAGGAAGGTTGGTGGGTAGATAGATGGTGTAGGTAGGTAGGTAAATAGTGTGGGTAGGAAGGTTGGTAGGTGGGTTGGTGGGTAGGTAGATGGTGTGAGTGGGAAGGTTGGTGGGTAGATAGATGGTGTGGGTGGGTGGGTAGATGGTGTGGGTGGGAAGGTTGGTAGGGAGGTGTGGGTAGATGGTGTAGAGTGGAAGGTTGGTGGTAGATAGATAGTGGGTGGGTGGGTGGATGGTGTAGGTGGGAAGTTGGTGGGTGTTGGTGGTGGGTGAATGGTGTGGGTGGAGGTTTGAGGGTGGTGGGTGGATAGATGGTGTGGGTGGGAAGGTTGGTAGGGGTGGGTAGGTGGTTGAATGGTGTGGGTGGGAAGGTTGGTGGGTGGGTTGGTGGGGTGATTGGGTAGATGATATGTGGGAAGAAGGTTGGT